>NC_137869.1:25180107-25275107 GCF_963924005.1 Protomyctophum bolini | reverse complement strand
GTCTGGGTGGGGTGTTCACATAAGCCTAAATAAGTAGTAAAGTGAATTATCCCTTTAAGACAAGTAGTCTCTTCATTTTTCAGTTCAAGCGGTAAAGTTAACGTGGGCATGTGTCCATCTTTACTGCTGTTGTCTTTCACCGGCATGCGACCTCACTCACCTCCAGGCTCCAGTCAAAGTGTGGATGGAGCTGTTCTGTTTCCATTTCCAATGCCGTGCATCTGTACTCAATCTATCTTGCCCTCTCTTTTGAAAGTGTCTGTGGTTCTTTTATGTCTTGTTTTGACTGTTCAAAGAATCAAAACTCAGAGTCGCAGAGTCTGCAGTGCTAACAACTGTTGACACTATAGAGCGTCGCAGTCCCGCCCCCTCGAGAGACCCGGAAAATAAATCCCCGTTCATTTTCCTCATAGACTTTTCAGAAAGTATTTATTTAAAGACGCTTACGCCACGGACAAAGCCAACTCTTGTCGTGACAAATCATGACAACAAAAACAAAATTTTTCGGGCTGAACAAATAATTAGAAAGAAGAAGAAAACGGCAGTTTACAACACTTTTTTTGTTGTTTTTCTTCTTTGTAATTATTAGTTTGGTCCAAAATATTGTGTTTGTTGGCTTTGTACGGTGTTTAAATAAATACGTTTCGAAATGTCTATGGGAAAAATGCATTGGGAACTATTTCCTGGGCCTGGCGTCGTCATGAAAGGGGGCGGGACTGCGACGCTCTATAGCCTCACTGGACAGACCGGAGCAAATACGTCTGTCCTCTAAGGTGCAGCCAGTAAGCAGCCCAGTTTCTTTCCGCCGGCCGCCGTGAAGGGCCCCTCACAATAAAGAGTCTCCCTTTACCTCCCAATGAACTACACTTTACACTGCTTATTTATTATTGACAGGAAATGTATTCTTAATCTCCCCAAACCAAACAGCGTGTGTTTGTGGAGAGAGAGCCAGAGAGAGAGCCAGAGAGAGAGAGAGAGATAGAGAGAGAGTTTTGACATCACTGGCAGTAGCCTAACGTAAGAGCACATTATGCGCATGCAGGGCCTGAGCGAAGTGAAGCGGGGCCATGCCAGTGATTAAACACTCCACAGCCAGAGGTTTCATCACACAGCATTACGCCAAAGCCCTTCACATCTCCTCCTGGTTGCGTAAGTGCAAAGCAACAGGAACGAAGAAGGGGAAAAAAAGAAAAGAAACTGTGATGAACTCATAGGTTGGATGGATTAACAACATGCTGCTGGGTGGGAGGTGGGTCGTGATTCTTTGGTGTACAAAACTGCTTTGGTTTGGTGCTGCTTTTAGTCCGTTTGTGTACAGAGGTTTTTTGCTTGTTTTGTTTTTTAAGATTGTCAAAAGTGTTTTGTCCAATGTTGGGTTAGGTACCCTCACAAAAACATGCAGTAATCCTGCATGGTCTTTAAACTGCCTCCCCCCATGGGTGCCTGATGGTAGCCTGGCTAATAAGCCAGACCGAATCAGCCGTTTGCCTGCCGGCGGATTACGGTCTGGAAAGGCTCAATTGTACACCCATTTCCTACACCAGAGAACTGGTGTGGCCAATCTGGACACAGTATGCAATATGGGCGGGCTTTGGTACAGTGATGTTCAATGCTTGAGACCTTTGACTGACAGTAGCTCTGACCAATTGTGTCAAAGAGAAAATGTTTGAACCCGCCCCCCGGGAAACAAGATCGATACACAGCATCTCCAGACTCAAATACCACACGACAGTGTGATTTGAGTCTCGCTTATTAGCCAGGCTAGCCTGATGGAGGGGAAAGGGAACTGGTATGGAGTTCCTTCCACGCGTTACGTACTGTATACACAGGTTCATACAACAGGTGTGTGTGTACATCGTACTGTATACACAGGTTCATACAACAACAGGTGTGTGTGTACATCGTACTGTATACACAGGTTCATACAACAACAGGTGTTACTTTTCAGGAAACTGGAAAAAGAGCCACAGACACACTTAACTACTTTTACTTTCACAGCAAAAATAGCCGATCTACAATTTCTACTGCTATTTATGATACTTTTGTGCGACACAAAAAAATGAATAATGTATTAATAAATATTAATTTATAAATTGACTGATGAAATAAATACTGGTAAGATGCAAGGTTTCTGCCCGACAACATGATAAATTGTGTTGTGTATTGCGACGATATATCGTCACTGGTGGAAAGTAACATTAAAAGGTAAAAGTACATTTACTTAAGTGCTGTACCTAATTCCGAGGTATTTGTACATATTTTCAATTTCCAGTACTTTTAGTTCTACTCCACTACATCTCGGATCCAAATGTACATTTACTCCACTACATTTATTTGAAAACTAACTAGTTATATATTTACGTTCGCATCGCGACACATTATACTATTTTCATATTGCAGTATTGATACTTTTATTTACGTATAAAATGAGTACTTTTTCCACCGCTGATAAGTGCACTGGGTGAAAGGTTGGGTGCTTAGCCCCTCTTCCTGGTTCACACACCGAGGGAAGTCTTTTTTTTCTCCCCCGCCTTTTCTGTGTCACACTCCTCACACCCCCCGACAAAAATGGATGATTTATGGCAGAAACTCAACCCTTCGGCGCTGCATGTGAAAACTATCTCTGGTTATTTAATGCACACACATCACTTCCAGGAAGTCAGCCATGAGTGGAATGACGGTGGCAAATTGGTGGGCGGGAAAAGCTGAGAGGAAGAGAGAGGGAGATGGAGAGAGATTATAGAGGCGGGAGGCAGACAGAGGAGTGGGAGAGAGATAAAGGTGTTGTGGTAATGCTCTCCTCCCTGTACGGTGGAGGAGATAAAGAAGAGGGAGAGGAGAGGGGATGACGAAGGTGAGGGTGAGTTCTCCCTGTACGGTGGAGGAGATAAAGAAGAGGGAGAGGAGAGGGGATGACGAAGGTGAGGGTGAGTTCTGCCTCCTGGGCTGGCTCCCCTCCACGGAAATCTGGACCTTTCACTGAGAGAGAGCTCATTCCATCGTGACTTCACCGCTCTGTCTCTGGACCTTTCACTGAGAGAGAGCTCATTCCATCGTGACTTCACCGCTCTGTCTGGCAGAGACAGAGCTGGACCTTTCACTGAGAGAGAGCTCATTCCATCGTGACTTCACCGCTCTGTCTCAGAGAGCGATACATTTGGTTCTCAAGGTTTTAAAGAAGAATAGTAGCCTACCATGACTATTCTTTCATTTTATTTTTTATGCGGCACTAGCCCCTCCTATATTTAGTTATTAGTGTAGATTTTCGTCTTACACAAACATTAAATTCCCATTGACAATGAATGGAGAATATATGTTATAATATGTGTCTGAGAAAATCGGCTATTTCTCATATATACATTTTAAAATTTAAATTCAAAAAATTCAAATGTGTGTGTCTCCCCACATAGACACACACACAGAGAGAGAGGGAGAGGGGGGACAGAGTGTGTGTCTCCCCACATAGACACACACACAGAGAGAGGGAGAGGGGGGACAGAGTGGAAGAGGAAAAAAAGAGACTGATACGGTGACCTTTGACCTCACCTCTGTGAGGACTGGGGTGCTGTCAGGGAAAAGGTCCCTCTGTGCGTCAGACCTGAAAACACAGACGCACCAACCACTGCTCCCATGAGTCCCATCCCTCTTATCTCCTCCTAATGAACCACCCCATTTCCACAGGAAGGAGAGAGAGAGAGAGAGAGAGAGAGAGAGAGAGAGATTGGAAATAATAACCGAGGGGAGAATTGTTATCCTTTGCCATGAGGTGAGGTTTGAGTGAACATAATTGGGGGATGGTCAGGAGAGGAGATCAGAGGTGAGAAGAATATGGATTGTTAATGAGAGGAGAGGAGAGGAGAGGAGAGGAGAGGAGAGGAGAGGAGAGGAGAGGAGAGGAGAGGAGAGGATATTTATGACGTGAGGGGGACATATACCGATGAAGGCATTGCATATTTTTATAAATATGGTACAGAGAATTCAGGTATAAACCAGCACAAATAGAGGAACAGCAAAAATAAATAAAATACACTAGACAAACAATACAACACAGCAATGTTCGGGGAGGTTCAATTAAAAACTAATTCAAGCGCACCATCTTCAGGATTACTGTAATAACACATTATATCCTTTAGAGTATAAGAGTATAGAAGTCTAAGATCTATGACAGCTAGCTTTATTCATCTGCTTGCCATTTCCGTTCATAAAAAAAGAGGAGAGGAGCTAGAGGAGAGTTCATAAAAAAATCCATTTCTGCTAAGCGGCAATCTATATATGCTTAGATGATTTTTGAGTGGTGCTAGCCACTCCTATACTCATCTATGTGTGTCCCTGTGTCTGTCCGTCCGAGCATGCTGAAACACCTCGCTAATACCACTGGATGGCACTTTTGAGCAGCGTCACGCGCACACACACACACACACACACACACACACTCACACTCACACTCACACACACTCACGCCAGGGAGGAGCGTGCTTGTACTGTACAGTACAGTACAGTACAGTACAGTACAGTACAGTACAGTACAGTACAGTACAGTACAGTACAGTACAGTACAGTACAGTACAGTACAGTACCACTCACTTCAGACTGGTCTGATTTTATTTATATTAAGATACATGCATTTGCACGATTGTGAAGACGAAACGGAAGTCACATCTGCTTGATCATTTACAGTAATTGTTGGAATGCGCCATGGTCTACTCTAGTGGAGGCCATTCCCATCCCCCCACGTCCTGTTTCCTTTGTTACATAGAAATGAGACATACAGTGTGTGCTATATTTATCCATTCACAGAATATCCACCATTTTACTGGTTAAATCTAAAGAAGTGTTATTGTCTCCGCCAGGCCGAAGACATGGGGAGAGTATGTTTTGCACTCCGTCTGTCCGTGTGTGTGTCCGTCCGTCTGTGTACTGCTAATCTTCGGCACCGTTGGTCCAGTTGATACCAAAATTTGCACACACACTCCCTGGATGCCAACGACGAACCTCTTCCCCAACTTTTCCAGAAAGGCCTGTTATAGCGCCACCACAAGGCCGATTTTTCCAAACACATTTCTTGATATTACTAAAATGTTAATAATTGTGCCTATAAACTGTCAAACGTTTTATTATAAAAGTTTTCTACACCATTGTTTGACTTCATGACAGATGATTGCTTGGCTTTCCAGTTGGTCGGTATACTTATTTTTTTTAGATTTCGTCTCATCCCTGCACGTCTGTTATTATGCCTGAGTTGCAGCAGTGTTTGTCGACGAAAACTAAAAACGAAATAAAACTAACCTCTGATGACAAAATTATACAGAAAACTTCGACAACAAATAAAAACTAAACTAAAAATGTCAGGGAGGACTAGTGAAGAAGAGATCCACTACTAAGACGAGTCCTTTTATGCTAGTTAGTGATCTACAAGCCATTGAGCTATTTTCAGCACACAGGCACAGCTAAGTATAAATCAGGCATACCGATGCCATCAAGGCCTGCCAACATACGATTTTGGTGATGGTGACTAAATCAACTGCAGATTTAGTTGACTAAAATCTTGTTATATTTAGACTAAAAACTAGCCTGGCTCCAGCCCTGAATCGCTAGCCACACCCATTAGGAAAATTATGTTCTGGTGATTCAGGTCTGGAGTCTCTGCCTACGACACCCATTAGTTTAGTTCGGAAATCCGATCACAGCAGCTGATTGGCCATCAGCCCCGTCACTCGACAGCGTCAGACAACAAACATGGCTGCCCCCACTGCGGTGACTCAGGACCGTATCCATCTGGCTATTAAACCGGCGTAAGATACAGAAACGTATAAACATCATCATCCGACATATTTTACCGCTTTTGTTCACATGCTAGTAGGTGTTGTTTGGTTAGCAAACAAACGGGTTAGCCATAGCCTCATGATTGACAACAACATCATCTGCTTTCCTAGACTGCCGCTTTGACAACGCCCATCCCATAAACTGCTGCCGTGGGGAGGGCTTTCAGTCTGAATAATGAAGTGAAACGAAATGAAAATTCAGACTGAGTGTCAGGCTATCTAAAAACTGTAAACTAAATGGAATGCAGCAACCTTCCCCAGTCATCCATGACACTCATACAAGTGGAATCTGACAGCATATGAAACCCTGCTGGCCTACAGTATGAGTCAGAGACCAGAGAAACTTTCAGGATAATTCATGAATGATTTACACAATAAGACTCCTCCACACTGTGTGCTACAGTATGTGCATATTCATCACCACCACTATTCGTCTTTGAAGCATGTGGTTAGATGACAGTTTCACATTTCTTTACAGTCATTTGCATTATTTTTGAACTCTGCAAGATCTTTTAAGCGGCATGGGTTGGGTAGTAGAGGGAAGACAAGCCAGTGCAGCATCATATGGTCCTCTTCTCCACATTCACAGATGATTGAGCCGGTTTTGTAGCCCCATCTGGCCATAGCATCTTTTGATCGCCCCGTTCCGGTCGAGAGTCTTCCACCGGACCGACCCATGCATGGTGTTTCTGAGCCAGAAGGGAGGTCTTCAGAAGGGGGGATTCCCATGGCAATATGTGGGGGGGGGGGGGGGTCATTCTCAAGCTTTGTTGTCCACAGCTAACCTGACTCCGCCAGATGGGGCAGCAGAGAGTACACTGGGTTCCCCCACTCCGGCTCCCATCTGGGAACTCACAGGCAGACTCGATGCTCCGGACATGGCTGAGGAAGCTTCTCCTTGACTTCAGGAGGAGGTGGCGTTCATCGCTGGTAGCTTTAGTCATATTATCTACACATCTGCAGTGGCAATGCCAGCGAGGAGATGCAGGTTGCTCACGTTGGTATAGGCTTCAAGCAACCAGTAATCGAGCGGCAGGTGTTGTTCAACACTGAGTGTGTTTTAGGCCCAAACCACACCAGCTGCAACTCCTTGCAACAAAACAAACCACACCAGCTGCAACTCCTTGCAAATACTTGCAACTCCTTGCAACAAAACAAACCACACCAGCTGCAACTCCTTGCAAATACTTGCAACTCCTTGCAACAAAACTAACCACATCAATGCAACTCCTTGCAACAAAACTAACCACACCAATGCAACTCCTTGCAACAAAACTAACCACACCAATGCAACTCCCAGTGCTTGGTTGCTGTGAACTGCACAAGTGAAATACTATACCTAACTATACTATACCAACACATTTACTGTAGCAGCACATTGAAGATTGAATTTGAAAGAACAATATTTGCCTCTGAGATGTAGTGCAGGAGAAGTACAAAAGTGTGCTTAAGTAGGTCTACAGCACTTGTGTAAATGTACTTAGTGACGTTACACCACTGATATATCAACTCTGTGACAACGCACACACGCTCCTTATTTACCCGGCACTTGCCTCAGCTTTGCTCCGAGGCCTCGCAGATCTCCTCATAATGGCCTGCGAAACCACTCGCACACACACACAGGCTGCCTCTATACACACTGGGCTCCATGGTCTTTGAACAGCTGACTTCTCCAGACCCACATAAACAGATGAGGCCCTGGTTCACAGCACCGTGTTACTAAACGGGGAAGGAATTTCCACTGGCAGGTGCCGTCGGCTCTCTCAGACACGCGCACGCGCACGCGCACTCACACTCACACTCACACTCACACTCACACTCACACTCACACTCACACTCACACACACACACACACACACCTAAAAAAAGCGTCCTGTCTACCAAAACAAATACACAAAAAACACAAACACACAAAAAAAAGGGCAGTGGGATGTTTCTGCAGGTGAACACCTCCACACTACTAGCTGCTGACTGCTGGTAGTATAGAGGGAAATGATGGGTCCAGTATTTACATAGAAACACAGGGCAGTTACATTAGTACTGTTAATGAATTTACACATGAATTTTATGATTGTGTGGTCCCCTTATCATTTTAACAGTGCATTAGAATATTTAATATTTATTAATGGATTGAGATGACTTGACTGGACTGGACTATGACGGACTAACAGTTTTATGCCATGAAGTTTTAGCCCCTTCAGTGTTTTTTTTCCCCGTTGTCTTTGCGTCCTCTCTTGATACTGTTATATGTTGTGCTGCACTAAACAGAATTCCGTTGTATGTCTCATACAGTGACAATAAAGATCTTATCTTATCTCTTATCTTATTAGTTAAATGAACACTGGGCACTTTGTATTTGCTATCAAGTGGTTCACTCTTTCTTTTATGTTCTACTTCTACAGTATCTGTATAGCCCACCTCGTTCGACCCATCTATCTGCTCTCATGAACTCACAGTGCAGATTGTGGATCTGCTATACATTTGATGCTTTTGTGTGACACTGTATACTAGCATGATCAAGTAGTGCGTTAATTTACAAAAACAAAACAAAAAATATATAGAGATGAGAGGTTTCTGGTGGTGGGATGAAGAGGGGTTGGAGGGGGCGGAGGAGCCTCTTGGTATGGAATCAGAGTTGCTCTGGAAGGCTGTGGTTTGCTCAAACACCCTAATTGATTCTAAGACTGTCACTATTTAAAAAACCCTGATTGATAGGGAGGAGGAACTGCAGGAACGCACGCACGCACTCACACACGCAGTCACGCACGCACACTACATGTAAACACAAACATGCTTTCAGTTTCTTTCTCTGACAAAACGTTCTCTGATTTTGCTGGCAGGACCCTAGTTCCCACAAACAGTACACCACAGCTCAAAGGCCGCCATGCAGGCTCAGCCTCAGCCTCGGCCCCGACCGGCTCAGGCCCGACCCGCATCCGTCCGCATGCCGTGTGAGGACTCAAGAGGAGCCAGGATATAGAACATTTTCAAGTGAAGGAATTGATGTATTGTGATTTACAATGATGTAATTGGCAATGGACCCCCATCTGAAAAGGTTTTGTGCCAGAGACCCGCAAGATTTTTTTAAATATTTTCAAAAATACCGTAGCAGATGTACAAGCTTGTAGATATGTTGTTTTTGAAAAGCCAACGTATAAATGGATGAAGTGGTTAAAATGATTGAGATACTATATGTTAACTACTTCAGCTTCAGCATATTTATTTCCTTCCTCTATTTTTGGAGGTCTTAAAAGTCCTTAAATTGTCACTTCACTGTCGTCTGGGGACCCCCCTGGGTACCGTGTACCGACCCACAGGTTGAGAACCACTGACTGCTCTAAGAGTAGAGGGTTTAAGTTTTTAAGAGACTCTACGACCTCTCTGACTACGTTGGGGCTGACTGAGGGCCTCGTTCCAAATACACAAACAACAACAACAACAACTTAGAGAGCAAATCAGTATTGGCTTATAAAAGACAGGGTTCAATGCCAGTTCTCCAAACTCTCACACACATACTCACATACAGCCTTTACACAACAGAGAGGGCGAGTGGGAGGCAAGAGGTTAAGAGGAATAAATATGGCAGTGATTTAAATTCCTCATAATGTTGTCAGAACCGCCGCAAAACACTTCCAACTGTTTCTTTACAATCATAGAGAGAGTCATAGAGAGAGAGTGTGTCAGTGAAGCACTTTGACTGGAGTGACAAATAAGACAAGAGGGCAGTTCAGAAAGATCAAAAGATTGCAGATTAATGTGATTTTTACTTTGTTGTTGCAGTTTTGGTGCCCATGTGAAATGTCTATGGCAGGGGGTCCGGAGAGTTACTACAGGGGGGCTGCCACATCTTTGAGTGATAAGAAGCTTGAAACCTAGAATCCATTGTCTGACTGTAAGTTGGGAACATTAGCAGAAAATAGCAGAAGAAAGGTGTGTGTGTGTGTGTGTGTGTGTGTGTGTGTGTGTGTGTGTGTGTGTGGTGGGGGGACCAACTAGGCATACAAGTTTTCTAAGCATTTAGGGTTTAAGTGGTTATTGAAAGTTGAATCTGCAACTCAATGTTATGTACAGTAGAGGTTCCTGCTTCATCTCTCTCTCAGCTAAGGGATCCCTGGCCTGAAAAATGTTGAAGTACCCTGGTCTATGGTAAGACATTTGTTTAAAAAAAGATTGAACTGTTCACAGACAGTAGTTTGTGTGCACTGTGCTCAATGCATATACACTCAAGGCCCACACAAGCCATCTAGTGGTTGCTCTCATGGACTACAGCCGGGGCCTTGAACTTGCTGTTCACTTTTCTCCTCCACGGTACATCGGCACTCCTGCACGTCTGCTTCTTGACCTGTACTATAGCAAGGACCGAGGAAGACGCATTAATAAATAAGCCTCATCGAAGCCGAAGGACAGCGAGTCGATTTCATGGTTCAATGATAGGGCCTCGGCAATATAGGGTTTTGCCAATGTTCCAGTGCTGCACTTTAGAAACGAACGCTCGATTCGTGTTTGTCCAGACGTTTCCATTAGCGGTAATGGGGGAAAGAATTTCCCTCGCAAGCAAAGCGCTTTCCTTTTAAGAACTGCAGTGCGAGTATGAAGTACGCCGGACGGAGAAAAAGCTCTTGCGTGTTTTGGCAAACGCAGATGGGGGAAGAAACGGGGCGGAATGGACATAGAGGGAGATGTTTACTTGTGAGAGAGGGGTTTTAAAAGGCCCTCCAGATCGGGTGCTGGTAGCCTACGTGTTATGACAACTATTTGTCCCATAAACATGCGAGGCGTAATACAATCCTCAGCCAGACAGACACTTAAGCAACCGGAGTCCAACTTGACGGTTCCCATCCTTCAAATCAGGACACACAAGCACACGATAGGCCATGCAGGCCAAACACCCCACCCCCATCCTGTCTCAAACCACGTCCTCAAGCCTCCAGTCACCACTTACTGTACAGTTACACACACTTCCAGGCGCCCACCCACCTACGAGGCAGACAGGCCACCGTCGTCGCTCCAATCACAGAAACATACAAAGCTACAGTAACAGTCAACAAGGTGACAGTGTGGTCCTTCATTCATGTTGCTATGGTTGGGGCGTGCGTGTGTGCGTGCGTGCGTGCGTGCGTGCATGCGTGTGTTGGGAAGGTCTCTGGGAAGGTCCTTCCAGGAACAATAGGCACACAGACGGCGGTATATTTAGACGTTGTGAGGGGAAGCTGAGGTGAGCTGTTGTCCGGTTCTTGGCATGGTATGGTGCCAAGATGACCAGTTGTTGGTGGACATGGAACCAACATTTACTTGAGTAATTCCCTTTAAGTACCTTTTTGGAGTCTTTTTTTGCGCAAGCTGATTACTTTCACTCTGCTACATTTAAAAAAATAATATTGTATTTTTTGACTCCACTACATTACAATTAGGCATTTAGCAGACACTCATAATCCAGAGTGATTTACAGTAAGCAAGAAAAACACATGGTAATACATCAAATGCATAGAAATAGTCATCTAGGATTAAGTAAACTAAGAACCAGAATCAGCCAACAGTAAAAGTATCCATACATTGAAACTATAAACACTACAATAATGACCTGGCATCTGTCTACATAACATACCTGTATGCTATCTAAATGACATGTTTACGCCAGCAAGGTCGGACGGGAAAAGCTAGTCACAGTTTGAGTCTATTTTCACTATTTTTGACAATTTCTGAGCATTTCTGAGATAATGTACTTAATAATTACTTTAGTACTTCCTTGAGTATACTGTATAATACATACTCTGTCTGTCTGTCTGTCTGTCTGCCTGCCTGCCTGTGTGACACACATGGCGACATCCTGTTCCTCTTCCTCGATGCCGGGCGAAGACACCCCACCCCACCACGCAACGCATGCGGTTCATGTGTTTCAAGGTTCAAGGTTGTGTTTTATTGTTACATATTGTGCACACAGGTACATAAGAGTCAAACTTATTTTTGTTCATCATCCTTCAAAAATAAGGGAAGTTGTATTTATACAATGCAGTTCCGGGAGAAGAGACATCCTTCCGCTTCACCTTATCCACTCCTCCCTCCTTATCAAACTCACCTGCCTTTCATTATCACCCGGAAGGTGTGGTCTCTTACTAAGTCCTGTGTGACTGTTCTGTGAACCTGTGTTTGCGTGTGCGTGTTCGTGTGCATGCGGGCGTGCGTGTGTGTGTGTGTGTGTGTGTGTGTGCATGCGTGTGTGCATGTTTGTTGGGTCACGTGCGGTTCGTGTGGAAGCTGTCTCTTATGAATGCAATAATGAATACTGTGCATCTGCTTTCCATGTTGTGTGTCTGACTAAACAGGCATGACTCCATGACTCTGTGGTATGAGTGCATTATGTTGATGTGTTTTGGGGAAATTTTGTGTTGAGCGTGTGCGTGCGCGTGTAGTGTGTAGTCTGTCCTCGTGTGGTGGTGATCTTAGGACACCCAGGCCTGCAGACTTTCCATATCCTGCATGATAAACTCAGTTTTGGAAAATAGACTGCAAGATATTCCACAACATGACTGTAGGCAAACCGGAGGAGAGAAACAATGGAACAGTATGAGAGCGTGCGTGCGTGCGTTCGGGCGTGCGTGCGTGCACACAACCATTGTCGGTCAATTCCCACGTACAGCAACGACCAGACAGGCGGTTGGATCGGCTACAAATCTCCACTTCAGTGCAACTAAAGGAAAGTGTCCGCGACTCCGAGGGGGAAAAGAAAGATTTAAGCATGTTCAACAGAAAGGGGAAAAATGGCATTTATCACCCCTCCATGCAGGTGTCCTCACGGGCCGGCCAAAAACACTTTCCATTTCTCTAGTCAGACAGTCAGACAGACAGACAGACAGGGCCAGACAGAGGAGAGAGGAGACGGCTTTATGATGTTCGTCTGAAGGGCCTCTCTCCCAAAAAGGTATTGTATTGGGTCACGACGTGGTTGCCTGCCATATTTCACTCAGCACTTCCCCCTATACTCACAGTCTGAAGTGTACATACTGTACAGTAGCCCACGGGACGCGTACTGCGGTGCTCTGTCTCTATGAACTCTACATAAGGTGACAGATCAGGTCTAGA
Source organism: Protomyctophum bolini (assembly GCF_963924005.1). Classification (NCBI taxonomy): domain Eukaryota; kingdom Metazoa; phylum Chordata; class Actinopteri; order Myctophiformes; family Myctophidae; genus Protomyctophum; species Protomyctophum bolini. The sequence goes on along the minus strand of NC_137869.1, from coordinate 25,262,205 downwards.
CACTAATGTCCACTGTCTACTACTGTACAGCCAGCCTATAGTGTCAGAATGTACTGTATATTTCCTGCATGCACCACGTGCTGTGGCTCTATTGTAATATTGTTGCCGTCAGGCAGAAACCTCTTATGCCCATATTTTAACTTTTTGTAAGTAACAGCTTTGGACACTTTTCACCCGACAGAGACAATATGCAAGATGTCAATGGGCGTGTCTTTGTTATTCCTGTCGGTGACGTTGGTGTGTCAATGGTTTAGTTTTCGGTTAACAACCAAAACGAGCTTTTCTTCGAGCTAACTTATCTCACAACACGTCACGTGTAGACGAACTTGTAGATAGTCTATTTTCGTCGAAGTATATCGGAAACCTCACGTATATGGCGGTACGTTGGAATGCCACTCTGTTACCGTTCAATGGAGAAGTGGCGCCCTAGAGCTGTTCATTCCGGTTCCTCAAGCTGTATAGGGCCTAAGAAGCGGTTGAGGGTTGCACGTGCAGTAGACTGTATTTTTAGTGTTGACCAAAGGCACCCCAGAGGGTGTGATGTTGGGGGGAGTGACCATCCTCTTGTTTACTACCAGGAAAACAATTCTACAGAGAATACACAGCCACAGTCATTCACTGTCACTTTGTAACACCCCCCCCCGCCCCCACACACACACACACACACACACACACACACACACAATTAGGATACAGTACAGTCAGATGCTCTGGGTCCAGTAGGCTACAGTACAGTACAGTCAGATGCTCTGGGTCCAGTAGGCTACAGTACAGTACAGTCTGATGCTCTGGGTCCAGTAGGCTACAGTACAGTACAGTCAGATGCTCTGGGTCCAGTAGGCTACAGTATAGTACAGTCTGATGCTCTGGGTCCAGTAGGATACAGTACAGTACAGTCAGATGCTCTGGGTCCAGTAGGCTACAGTACAGTACAGTCTGATGCTCTGGGTCCAGTAGGATACAGTACAGTACAGTCTGATGCTCTGGGTCCAGTAGGATACAGTACAGTACAGTCTGATGCTCTGGGTCCAGTAGGATACAGTACAGTACAGTCAGATGCTCTGGGTCCAGTAGGATACAGTACAGTCTGATGCTCTGGGTCCAGTAGGATACAGTACAGTCTGATGCTCTGGGTCCAGTAGGATACAGTACAGTACAGTCTGATGCTCTGGGTCCAGTAGGATACAGTACAGTACAGTCTGATGCTCTGGGTCCAGTAGGCTACAGTACAGTACAGTCTGATGCTCTGGGTCCAGTAGGCTACAGTACAGTACAGTCTGATGCTCTGGGTCCAGTAGGATACAGTACAGTACAGTCTGATGCTCTGGGTCCAGTAGGATACAGTACAGTACAGTCTGATGCTCTGGGTCCAGTAGGCTACAGTACAGTACAGTCTGATGCTCTGGGTCCAGTAGGATACAGTACAGTACAGTCTGATGCTCTGGGTCCAGTAGGATACAGTACAGTACAGTCTGATGCTCTGGGTCCAGTAGGATACAGTACAGTACAGTCTGATGCTCTGGGTCCAGTAGGATACAGTACAGTACAGTCTGATGCTCTGGGTCCAGTAGGCTACAGTACAGTACAGTCTGATGCTCTGGGTCCAGTAGGATACAGTACAGTACAGTCTGATGCTCTGGGTCCAGTAGGATACAGTACAGTACAGTCTGATGCTCTGGGTCCAGTAGGATACAGTACAGTACAGTCAGATGCTCTGGGTCCAGTAGGCTACAGTACAGTACAGTCTGATGCTCTGGGTCCAGTAGGATACAGTACAGTACAGTCTGATGCTCTGGGTCCAGTAGGATACAGTACAGTACAGTCTGATGCTCTGGGTCCAGTAGGATACAGTACAGTACAGTCTGATGCTCTGGGTCCAGTAGGATACAGTACAGTACAGTCTGATGCTCTGGGTCCAGTAGGATACAGTACAGTACAGTCTGATGCTCTGGGTCCAGTAGGCTACAGTACAGTACAGTCTGATGCTCTGGGTCCAGTAGGATACAGTACAGTCTGATGCTCTGGGTCCAGTAGGATACAGTACAGTACAGTCTGATGCTCTGGGTCCAGTAGGCTACAGTACAGTACAGTCTGATGCTCTGGGTCCAGTAGGATACAGTACAGTACAGTCTGATGCTCTGGGTCCAGTAGGCTACAGTACAGTACAGTCTGATGCTCTGGGTCCAGTAGGATACAGTACAGTACAGTCTGATGCTCTGGGTCCAGTAGGATACAGTACAGTACAGTCTGATGCTCTGGGTCCAGTAGGATACAGTACAGTACAGTCTGATGCTCTGGGTCCAGTAGGCTACAGTACAGTACAGTCTGATGCTCTGGGTCCAGTAGGATACAGTACAGTACAGTCTGATGCTCTGGGTCCAGTAGGATACAGTACAGTACAGCTCTGGGTCCAGTAGGATACAGTACAGTACAGTCTGATGCTCTGGGTCCAGTAGGATACAGTACAGTACAGTCTGATGCTCTGGGTCCAATCATGGTGAGTCAGACTACTCTCAACCACACTGCAGCAGATTTACTGTCGCACCCTCTCTCAGAACAGCTTTGCATGCGTTCGTATGCGAGCTTGTGTGCGTGCGCCCGTTCAAACAAGTCAGCACATTTAGGAACAATGTGCATATGATAGTGATTTACTCACTGTTGATAACTTCACCATTGTTCCACACATTGTTCTAATTCTCCTCATGTTTCAGCAGAACTTCATCTACCGCAGGGGTCTTCAACAGGGGGTCCGGGGCCCCTAAGGGGTTCTGCACAGTTAGTGCATGGCCAGGGAACATTAACCAAAAATAGCAGAGTAAATGTCAAGTTTACTGTCTGAAATAAACAAAAACCATTAATGTATACAACACTGTCATTGAGCTAGATATGAAATCTACAAACTCTCCTCTCCTCTCCTCTCCTCTCCTCCCCCCCTCCCTAGATAAGATGCTGGCTGTCCATCCATGGTCCTCTCCATCTGGTCTAAGTCCACTTCACTGAGGCCTAAAGGCTGGACGTAAGTGTTTGGACCATGTTCCTTCCACGCCCTGCTCTGGAAGGCAGTGTTGTTATAGAATAGACCCTATATGGCCTATATTCAGACACTGAAAATCACCAGGTTCATTCAAACCTGGAAAAAGGTGTTGGGTGATTTTAGGACGAGGTGGATCCCTGGCCCTGTTTCCTTCCCAGACCCATCAGTCACGTAAACAGACCCCGACTGTCCACCCGCAGTGCCCTTTAGTGGGTTCACACAGGTTTACCCAAACAGAGTCCTTGTTTAGGCCCCCCGGGGCCAAAATGCCGCGTGGCCACCGTGTTCATGTTCATTGTGGCCGAACAATTCTTGGTGAATCGGCAAAATCACCCTAATAATTATACAATAACTAAACACAAATCTCACTTGAAATGGACTGCATTACTTTACAATTTCATCAGGCTACAGCCCACCATAGCTCGGTGGAAAATCTGACCCTGGTCAGGACATGCATGTTTGGGTCACAGACTGATTTATATGGGTGCGACGACCATAGACTGGCTGAATGAACGAATGAATGAATGAATGAATGAATAAGCTTGATGTTCGGCCTGGCATGTCATTCAAGGTACATAGCACCCCAAGTTTGGGAACCATTGTTTTCCATCCGCTACAGTCAAACGTTCATGTTTGTTTTCCACTAAATGTTTTATGGCAAAATTAAAAAACAACCAGCAAACCACAAAAAACATGTATGTACAGTATGTACAGTATGTACCTGTGTGCGTAGGAGGCCTTTTCTATGTTTCACCAGTTTCAATTGAAACGGGCCGGCCTCCACCCTCAGAGGGCCTCCGAGCGTCAGTCAACCCACCACCACCCTTGGCCCTCTCTCTCTCGCTGTGTGTGTGTGTGTGTGTGTGTGTGTGTGTGTGTGTGTGTGTGTGTGTGTGTGCGTGTGCGTGTGTGTGTGTAAAATGTTATGCTATTTTTACTTGGAGTATTTCCAATTTTCTACTCCACTACACTAAACTTTAGTTACGAGCTTTGAAGATATTTTTGTATTATTATTATACAAAACAAACATTAACCACTTCAGCCCCACTTTGGCTATTTTCTAAAGGTTATTATACATGTTATACTGTTAGTACTTTAAGACTATTTTGTTGCCAGTACTTTTACTCAAATACATTTTGATATATCCTTGAAACAGTATTTCTACATGGTGGTATTGTTTACGTTCAGTACAAAATGTGAGTACCATACTTCCTCCACCACTTGCGTGTGAGAGCATGTGTGCAACTGTGCATGTGTGTTTTGTTTGTAGTGTCTTTCATCGGGGTCCTGAGGGCTTTTCCTAGAAGAGCAGACCTCCCTAACGGAGTCAGAGATCGTGTCCGGAGAGAAAAGAGGAGGGAGATGAGAGAGAGAGGTTCAGAGAGAGAGAGAGAGACAGAGAGAGAGAGATGGAGAGGGTCAGAGAGAGAGAGAGGAGGAGAGCGAGAGGTGAGCATGACATCAAATAAACACAGGTGATGACAGGGGGCCGTCAGAACCCCCCCGCCTGCGGCTAATCTGCTCTCTTTATGTGGCGAGAGATGCTGCGGTCAGCATAGAAACCTACGTATGGCTCTCTGGCTGATAGTAGGAGTGTTTGCTGAAGAAATGAGGCAGTGACGCATGCAGTGGATTGAGTGACGTCTGTGTGTGTGTGTGTGTGTGTGTGTGTGTGTGTGTGTGTGTGTGTGTGTGTGTGTGTGTGTGTGTGTGTGTGTGCGTGCGTGTGTGTGTGCGTGCGTGCATGTTTGATTAGATTAAAGTTAACAAAGACTCCCGAAACGATAATGACGTGTGGATGAAAAAGGCGATGATAGAAGGATGATCAGTGAAATAGAGCAGTGGTTTCCAAAATAGTGTGCTGTGAGACACATTATATGCAACTAACAAAAAGTTATGAATTATTAAAAAAGAAATTATAGTCACACCAGCTTGTGCACACACACATACACCAATTGTTGTGCTTAGAGCGCAAACCCTTGGTCTTTCCTTCCTGGTTTTCCAGTTGTGGTATCCATACTTGAACTATGAACAGCTATGGTTTACCAACAACTTATTTCTTCTCCTATTTAAGAGCAGTTCTTCGAGCACATGAGGTGCCATGGAGAAATGCTCTACCATGTTCACCCACTTTTTGATTACATAACTAAGATTCCCAAATCTAAAGGCTTTGTATCTTATTTGTATAAGAAGTTAAGAAAATCTACATGTCCGCCAATGGGTGTCTCTAGAGTCTGGAATGTCCATTAAAGAGTTGGCAGCGGCCGACCAATAATTGGAAAATAATTTGGGAAAATATTTCCCTCTCATCACAAAATTATAACTACCAAATGTTGAATTTCAAATTCATCCATAGATTCTATTTGACTCCAAGGAAACGTTTTCAACTCCGGCTCTTAACAATAACAAACTGGGACCGTACATGCATACATGATGTGGGAGTGTCCAGATGTCAATCATTTTTGGTCTAGAGTTTCAGAAGTACTATCTGAGGTAATGGGGATTAGTATTCCCCTCTTGCCTAATAAGGGGGGAAACCCCCTTTTTAACAAAAAATAAAAAATAAAAAAAACAAAACAATCCATGCCCACCTCGAGATATCTTGAGAAAAGCTATTTAAACCCTCCTTGGCCATTCACGAGTAGCCTTCATCCCGATCCGTGGTGCACGCGTGACACGCCCGTGCACGTGGTCATTAGTCGTTTTTAGTGCTCAGAATGGGATAAAGTACGATGTTGGGAGCTTAATAAAACATTAATTTGAGGTTGCGCTATGCATGTTATTACAGAGTAATCTAGCAAGGGAGTGGCAACACGAGTGTTGACTCCCATTGTAACAATGGAATGCGGAAGTGTTCATTCTATCTCAATGGGATAGTTCCAATGTGTGGAACTATAGCCCATGGCATCCCGCTTTGCGGCAAGGACTGTCTAAAGAGGACGAGACGCGAAGACCGCACGGGCGACGCCATGTTGCTCCATGGTGCTCCATGGAAGGAAAGAAACATGCGCAGTGGGCTATATGCAGCCAACATGCGCAGTGGGCTATATGCAGCCAACACTTTGGGCTATATGCAGCCAACACAATGGGCTTTATGCAGCCAACACTTCCGCGTTCAGCTTCAACTGCGCATGTTTCTTTCTTTCCATGGAGCACCATGAAGCAACATGGCGTCGCCCGTACGGCCTTCGCGTCTCGTCCTCTTTAGACAGTCCGTGCTTTGCGGCGAGATCAAAGCGTGTCGCCACTCTCTTACTAGATTACTCTGTGATATTAATAGTCCGAGCGGCAGGATGAGGTTCTCTTCTTCTCTGCTTATTTTGGACATTTCACTGGCACTGGACTCAATGTGGTGACTTTCACATACTGGAAGTATTCACGCACTCTTACATGCACATACATACAACATCTCACTGTAAACATAAACAATAATATATATAATAAATAATAGTAATAGTAATAATAATAGGCTTCTATTAAAAACTTCTGTATCATATTAAATAACATATTCAACTCCTTTGAACACTGTTTCAGAGACATAGGGGATTTCATTTGTATTAAAAAACAAATAAAGTTAAAATCTGGAGGTTTCTGCCCGCCAGCAACAATATGATATCTCAATCCGTCACTGCTCTGCCCCTCTCGTCCCACTAACCCAGCTGGAGTTATGTATACAGCCAATGGGGATTGCATGTGTGCCTGCAGTGATTAATGTCCTGTGGGCTTGCATGTGGTCGGCAGCATGCACATACCCTCCTGTACGCTTGTTTTCACAGTTAGGGAGCACTGTAAATCTGTATCTTTCTGTGTACTGTAAATTACTCTACCTGCAACCCTGCTGCTAAAACATTCCGAGGGAAAGTACCATGGGGAAGGTATAGAAAGAGAGGATCCATAAAAAGGAAAGACATAATAGCCTATATCCAAGACCCAAGAACTATACACGGACGGCCTGAGGAATCACGATCACATTTGACAGCAATAAGATTGCATTAATTTATGTTGATTTCAGGCCAGCGCAAAAATAAATGCTTCTGACTTTCTGTCCATCATCGGCATCATGTGAGTACAGGATCCACTTGAATTCTAGCCCAGTGGATCCTCTTGGGGGGAGGGGGCCACAGCAAAAGAACTGTTAAATCAGAGAGTGTAAAATGCATTTGTACACTCTCAGAGTTAGGTTCTGTGGACAAATACAATATCGAACTGGGGGCCGTTGAAATGAAAAGACACTTTAATGATGTAGATTAGTAGGTGTCAATTTGTGAAACAGTTTAGACTCCGATGTTCCAGACACTCCACCACTTACTTAGTATACTGTGGACCTTATTTTGACAGCGAGTCAAAACGTGTTATTGGTGTAGCATGATGTACAATTACCATTATTTTAACATTGAAATCAACATCATAGAAAAACTGGCACTTTCCTCAGTAAAACAAATCAAAGCACTGAACTTGGCACTGATGGCAGTGAAAAATGAAATCTTCCAAAGGTGACGTATTGTGTTAATACTAGCCACATGGGGCATGGTGTCGGCTCGGCCAGTGAGTGCACACGCACACACACACACACACACACACACACACACACACACACACACACTCTGACAGTATAGGCACAGACCCAAGTCCAACATCACCAGTCGGGCTCATATAGACTGTATCATAACCTGTATCAGCCCCTCTCCATCTCCACTGTATTCTTTAATAATAAAAACACAAATCCCTTCAAGTTATCGTTACCCCCCTCCACCAGCAAAAAAAAGGACTGGGCACATAATTGAAAACTATCAACACAATATTGTAATTGCTCCCTGGGAGTCTGAACTCATGGCAAAAACATATTTTCAATGTATCATGACCTATTTGACTTTCCTCCGGGAAAAAGCGAAGCCCTGGAACTTGGCACGAAAAGCATGAAAATGTGTGGGTTGTTTTTTTTGGTCTTTAATGTGTGTTGTTTTTTGTCTTTAATGCAAACTGTAAACTCACTTTGAAAGCCCTTAAACAGGATGCTGAAAGTATACATGGTGCAAGAGTTTGACATCTGGTAGAGTAGGTTGTCAATGTGAGGTTCCCGCGGACCCCCAGTGGTCCTTGAGGAGGTTCCAGGATATACAGGCCAAATAATGATAGTTAGGAACCAAATGGAGTGTCTGTACCTCCGACAGTGTACAAAGACAACGAACAAACCTCATACCAGTATGTCCTAAACGGTTACCTTTCACATGTTTTCAAATTAAAATATGGAGATAAAAGGTTTCTACGGCCGACAGCAACGCCATCATATGGGGGTCTGTGATGTAATGCACATCAAACTGGGGGTGTGGGGTCCTTTGAACATGACTGTAGTCGAGGTTATACTGTACGCTTACGGGGAGGGCTAATGACACAAGTGGCAGCAACAGCTGGAACAAAGCACAAGACCCTCTGCATTGCAATGAGTCAGAGGAAATACATTTCTTTGGAACCAGGATTAAATAACCATGAAAATAATACCGGAGGGGTTACTTACACACATAAAATAAATATACATCTGATTTATAGAGTGATGGTTTCCTGCACACTGCATGGGTAGTACTGGCCCTAGGTTTAAACAGGTGTGTATGGACTATACTGCTTATATCTACAGTCTTCTACTCACTGTAATTCAGCCTCAAAATGTACTACAGCGTCACACGAATGTATGAAAAGTAACAGATCTAAATCAAAATGCTGGGAGAAACGCAGGACAAATTTCAAGCATGTAGATCTGCTAGTTTTGCTATTTTTTAATTTGAATCGTGAAAAGTAACGGTTTTGGACATATCCTGCATGATTACCAGACAACGTCTCTACACTGTAAGGCAAAACAGGTCGAATGCAGAGGGCCAAAACTCAAGAACAGCATAATACACGCAGGACTGAAAACACTACTACAGAACACCGTCCATAACAACATCTTTAATCTAGCAGGGAACAAAATAAATTGAGGGTTTAAGTAGACACCATTCACAGGCGAACACAGAAAAGCAGTGATAACGGACAGGTCTTTAGTTTTTGACGTCTGAGGAGTCAAGAGTTGGTTTCTTGAGGAGAGGCATGACTCTGGCTGGCTTATCATGACACATCTTTCAACTTTCAAAGGACAGAATGCTCAGAACATGAATAAACTGTAAAGTCATGCTGTGTGTGAGGCGTGAGCCCTATGTCAGCTACGCAGTTTGTTACCAACCCTGCATGAATCTTAATCTTCATGGGTTGTGTCACTGCATCACATCACACACACCACATTTCTCATCGCAAACCTGTTGGTAATAAAGTGTTCCTGATTTGATCTGTGTGCGACTGCCATGGAGGCACAGCCCTTGTGACTTACTGCACTGGGCAGCGAAACTCAACAGCTATCGTGCAAATGGGCTTCCAGTTTCACAACTTTATTAGCAGCTGATATTTGGCGAAGCAGCACTGGGTTTGAAGCAAAGGAAGATGGAAAAAAGCTAGTGTGCCGGCCTCTCCCCCAGGTTATAGAGGGAAAATATTAGCCTTGATTTGTTGTTAAATGAGGTTCAACTTGTTCAACTCTCTGCAGGCTTTGTTCTGTTTTGGGCTCGCAGGCAAAGAGGTAACTGTGATCAGCTGTAAAATATGAGGCCCACTGTTCCATGATTTTCTCTCCCTCTTCGTGCATTTATGTGTGTGTGTGTGTGTGTGTGTGTGTGTGTCTGTGTGTGCGAGTGCGAGTGCGTGCGTGTGTGTGTGTGTGTGTGTGTGTGTGCGCGCACGTACGTCTTCTCCAGTTCACCTCAAGAGTAGGGACGTGTTTTAACACACTTGGCCGGGAGTTTTTGCATTGTTTAAAATCGTGTCGGGAAGTCTTTAATTCGAACCAGGATCTGAAACTCAGGCCTTACACGCACGCACATGTACACGCACTCACACAAATTCACAAAATAGAAGCTTTACAGCAGCAGAATTTACGCCAAAACAGTACAAGATGTACGAGGGCAGGAAACAGTACAACATGGTGACATTTCTCATTGACTCATCCTAACATTGAATTACCGCTCCCCACGTATCAATCACTCCCCACTCCATCTGCTATTGTTTAATAAGTCGTGGAACCCATTCGCATTCATGCATGGATGGACGGTAAGGCAACAGTGAAAATAGGTGGAAAAAAAACAATGCCTGTTGCTTCTCCTTGATGCGGGGCTGCTGACATGTGCAGTGTTTATACTGGGGGACATAATGTTCCTCAATGTTTTAATAACTATATTCTGGTGGCTCTGCGGGGGGGTTGGACAACGGCGAGGTGAGGGCAGGCTACACAAACCACAGAGGGGAGGGGGGGGACAGAAGTCATTGCGGACATTTCTTTTTCTTTAAAAACTCTGTAGCTCTCCACCAAACAGACTGTCTAAAACAGACTACAGAGTACAGCCTGGCAGTTGAATGAAGTCAGGAGATCAGTCGGTTGAAAGGTGTGGAAAAAAGAGTTGCTGACTGCACCTGAGAGCCGACACCGACAGACGGCTACTATGGTTCTAAAAATACCCATGGGCCTATGGCTTGATGTCATTTTCAACAAGCACAAGCCAGCTGCTATTCGACAATCAAAAGCTGTATACAAGCATGCTCAGTCGGCTTTTCTACAACTTGCGTCTCCATCAGAAGATTTTTCAAAATTGTTCAAAAACAGCAGATGCTCAAGCTCACAGCGTGGCATGAGCTTGTACTATTTTTGAGAACTATTGTTGTAAGCCACTGTTCTACATCCTCAGAGTTTTGTAAACCTTGCAATCCTATAGCTAAAATCTTCCCAGTTTTGGGTTAAAAGTACAGGACCCTTAGCTTAATTCCAGTAACTTTCCAATCTCCTTGTTCGATGTTAGGGAGCTATAATACTCAAATTAATATTTCATTTCCAGGGGCCTTGGAGGTAAAGCCTTTTGTATCTTAGAGGTTTGTTTTCTTTCGTGTGACGATGTCACTCTCAAGCTTACCAGCTGCAGTTCTAGTGGAACTATGAAGCCAGGGTTATTGTCTTTGTTATGTTTTTTGGAGTGAGGACGGAGGGGGTTATTGCAATTTGTGTGAGCCATAAAAAAAAGTATTTTGAGTTACAGATGTAAGCCGAGCCTTATTATTCTAGTCCTCCTCCTCCTGCCCCATTAATCCACCATTTTACATGTAGGCTACAGCACACACACCCTGCGACACGCAAGCACGCATGCACGCAAGCACGCATGCACACGCACACACACAAACGCACGCACGCGCACAAACACACACACACACACACACACACACACACACACACGAACATGCGCAAATGTTCTGCTGTCTGTCATACAGTAATGCACACAAACCATGGCCCTTTAAGCACAAATGTATTGGAATAAATACTCTCATTTCATTGTAACAACATTGTAGTAATCTTGCAATAACATTGTAACACTAATGACATTGTAAAACTGTAATAACATGATTGTAACATTGTAACAACACACTCACCGGTCTGCCGGGTCCACAGGCCGGGGAGAGGCAGGGAGCCAAATCTGTACCTCTCCCCCCCGCTGTTCTGAGGAGGGTTCCAAGAGCACCAGGCATCATTCTCCTTTAAAAACAAACAAAAAAAGTATATATATTATAAAAAGACCCGTCTGAAGTGAGCTGTACTGTACTGACATAGCTGTCTATAGGAGTGGATGCACCACTCAAAAATCACCCGTGTGAAGTGAGGGGTGCTCATAATCATCATCTCCGTACATCATCATCATCCAGATTGGTGGTCCCTTAGTGGTCCCTAGTGTTCCCACTGACATCTGACTGGTTAGATTGGTGGTCCCTTAGTGGTCCCTAGTGTTCCCACTGACATCTGACTGGTTAGATTGGTGGTCCCTTAGTGGTCCCTAGTGTTCCCACTGACATCTGACTGGTTAGCCTACAAATGACATACATGTTCCCTTCATGTCACCCCTCAATCCTGAATGTTAAAGGGGATATTTCACTTTCAAATATGTTTGGGGTCATTTTAACATCTACTCATTCTATATAAACCCATTGAAGTGTATGATTCAACTTTTCATGGTTTATACACACACACACACACACACACACACACACACACACACACACACACACACACACACACACACACACACACACACACACACACACACACACACACACACACACACACACACACACACACACACACACACACACACACACACACACACACACACACAGGGCCGGGGCCAACCTGGTCTTCCTGTAACTGTAGCCCGTCACTGGATTGTTTTCCCTCCACATACTGTACTGTATGAGAACAATTATCTCCAAGCAGTTCAAAGGAAACATACTGGTAGAGACAGTAACTACTATAAGATAAGTATTTCTGCTATTTTTGAATAGCCACAGTATAATAATGGTAAAAGTGGTTAAAGGTGGTACAAGTACATATACTGTAGGACACTGTGGAGCTCCCAGAGTCAGACAAGTATAATGTAATGTACTGTACATGATAGCATGGGAGAAGTACAACAACACTCAGATCGGTGGTGAGGTATATAGTTCTGCCAACGAACTCACGCATCAGACCAAAGTTATACTAGGGCTGCTTCAAGGACGAGCTGAACCATAACAAGACAGACTGTACCAAAACAATAGATATCAGGACTAAATAACGGAGACATCTTGGCTCCTACAAGCTTCAAGAGATCATGTCATATAAGGTATTATGAGTGCTATGAGTGAAGGTTAGATATAAACAACCATATAATATAATTCTACCGGGATTCTTTCCTCCTCATGATCGTCCAGACGTGGTTGAGTGAGGTATAGAGAGAGAGAGAGAGGGGGGTAGAGAAAGACAGATAGAGAAAGGGGAAGAGGTGGAGAGGGCAGTCAGATAGAGAGGTAAAGAGATAGATATATAGAGGGAGACGTAAAGACAGAGAGGTAGTGAATGTGTGTGTGAGAGAGAGAGAGAGAGAGAGAGATTAGTCCCGGTATTGGTCCTTGAAGAGGCCAAGAGAGCCATATTGACCATATGCAGACTGCATCCATCTTGCCAGCAAACAAGGTGCAACTTCCCATTGACAAACAGAACAATGTCAAACTCACCAACATTGCAGTTGTATGAAAATCTTGAATTATTCTCTTTTTATCGTGTTTGTTTCATAAAAATCCACATGTCATGAGTGACTTCCTGCAGGTGATTTTTTTCCTAAGCGTTGTTAGTTTGGAAGTGCTCGTTGAAGACCACTCAACGGCCCATGCGTACCACCTGTTTTGAATTTTCACATAATGCAGGAGGCAGCAGGAGGTTACTGATAACGAGCGATTCCACACTTAGAAAATAATAACCTTCACCTGAAACATGTGGTGGGAATCAATACTGAAACATTGGGGTGGTAATCAATGCTGAAACATTGGGGTGTTAATCTATACTGAAACATGTGGTGGCAATCACTGAAACATTGGGGTGTAACATGACATAAGGCAGTGGTTCTCAAAGTTGGGGGGGCCGGGGACCTCCAGGGGTCCTTGGAAGGCTTCCATGGGGGTCCCCATGCATATGTGTTAATAATGAATGTGTTAATTAAGGGGGCACGGTGGAACAGTTGGTAGTGCTGTCGCCTCACAGCTAGAAGGTCCTGGGTTCGATTCCCGCTCGGGACGCCGTGGGTGCTCATGGCGTCGTGAATCCCCCTCCGCGTGATCAGTGCCCATACCCGAGGCGGGGTTGGCGAAAGGGTCTTTCTGTGTGGAGTTTGCATGTTCTCCCCGTGTCCCCTAGGGTAAGTACCCTCACAAAAACATGCAGTGATCCTGGTCTCTGTCTGCCTCCCCCTGGCCAGCCGGGGCGCCTGATGGAGGGAAATGAACTGGTTGGAATAACGTGTTCCTTCCACGCGCTACGTCCAACCAGGGAAACTCCCCCCTGTCAGGTGCAAAGGAGCAACTTGGACACACAGGCATGAAGGAAGCATGAGTTGTCCCCCATATTTGGGGACAAGGTTGGCGGAGGGTGTGTAGAGCCCATAGATAATTGACACAGGGGTGAAAAATGGGTTACAAAATCGTGGTATAAAAACGTGTAAAATACACAAATCATTTTCATATTTTATGTTGGCTATTAAAAAATCTTGCTTTGGCTTTGGTTTGAGATCTACTGCCATAAGGGAAAGGCTGTGAAGACGGGGGGGGGGGGACGGGGGGTTGGGGTGAAGGGAGTCAATGGATGTAGGGGTAGATGCATTTCGGGAGTTGGGGGTGGGGGGGAAAGAAAAGAGGAATGAGAGAGAGAGGGTGTGGGGGGGGGACGACGACGACGCAGAGGCGGAACGCACAGTAATTTGTTCCAAGAAGCTTGGAAGTCTGTTTTGTGTCCAGTTGACATGGTTTTGAATTCAGCCGCAACAAGTCCAAGATGAGCTCTGCTCCAAAGACGTGCACGTTTTTGTTTTGGTTTTCATTTATTTTTAGGGGTAGGGGATTTGATTCACTTAAATAGTACAGTATCCTGGACATCTCTTGCTAATGTCACACAGACGGCTCATTATTGGGTTTAAGGGAACTCCAATTCTCTCTTTTTTAACTTAATTTCATTTGCACATGCATGAAGCTCATTGGATCAAACCTTGGCTTTGAATAGCAGCATGACCACACATGCTATTGGTTGCATGTTTCTCCAGGGTCTCCGAGTGTAGTTATGTAAGTACAATATATGTAACCTCGAGTATACCATAAATATAACTTGATCTTCTACAAGATACAATCTTATATATTAAGTACAGCTACTTTTGCTTGTTTTGTGTGGCACGGGGGTAGGTCCCCCCGTCCCCCCCGTCACGGGGGTAGGTCCCCCCGTCCCCCCCGTCACGGGGGTAGGTCCCCCCGTCCCCCCCGTCACGGCTTTCTCTGTCTTGATTAGAGTAGGCCTATAATAGGCCCCAATTAACTGTTTAATAGGCCAGAAACGTTAACATGTCGGGAGCGATGCGGTACAAAGTCACAAAAGACATCCGAACTTTGTATGGCTGAAGATCCACCAAGGACAGCTCTCTTAGATTCCGACTTATGGAGGTTTGAAAATCCTGCTTTGAACTGCGGTAAACGGAGATGAGTTGTAACGTCCCATAGCTGGTGGTGACGGAGGCGTTGCATGGCAACCGGATCAATGTTATCAGCTGCTATGGGGCTCAACCACTATACACAGAGTATACGAATATGTTCGTATATACTTCGCAGAGAAATAATTAAGGGCTTTTTGTGTTATCCTTTTAGCATAATGTTTGACTGTACTGTACTACTGTACATGTACTGTTAAAGATGGAGTGCTTAGATTTTTTTTCGTCTCATTCCTGATTCCTAATTCCTACTTTGAATCAGGGTTTCAGGGTTAACAGTGATACCCAGGTTAGACTCAGTTGTGTGTGTCCCAATGGGCAGCCACCATCACATTATTGGCTCAGGAATGCAACACAAACAACACCAATCTCTGTGAATTCAAGGCTTCATGGGGTGTCGCTTAATCGATACAACAAGTCATCTTTTTGGTTGAAGTACTGGTTGTACTAAAAAAGATCTGTATGTAAGATGTGTACCGGTATATCTATATGCAGGAGGTATACAGAACCATGACAATTGTCAGCATGAACATGTTCCTATATTTTGGGACCGTGACATTGTATACCCATGTTTCCTCTGACACGCCCGCGACTCTGTGGCCCTCGCTCTACCAATATAAAAGCCGTCGTCAAGCTGTCACATTAGCGTACGCGGAACACACATTAGCTCACGTTAATTGGGTGATGTAATGTTCAACACAGGAACCTCAGAAACCCAGAGAGTTATTAGGGCACACTTAAAGCCTTCAGGCTGGGACGGATGGGACCGCTGCCATTCCCCCTTTCCCCACACTGTGTTTTCGCTCGGCGCGATTATGTCATGTATATGGTTGAAAAAGTCGAAGTCACCACGTGTAGATTTCCTGCCCTTGAGTTATACAGCTCACATTGTAATCATTATAATTACAAAGTAATTGGGATTGAGAGAGAGAGAGAGAGAGAGAGAGAGGGGGGAGAGAGAGAGAGCTCTCTAGAGTGAGAGCACACTACAGTAAACAAAGTATAAGAATAAACTTGTATATCGTCGGGCAGAAACCTCATATCTCCATATTTGTACTTTTTTATGTTTTCTCTTTTGTTTAGTTGATTCACCCTCTCTCTCTCTCTCTCTCTGGGCCTACTTCATCATACGATTGTTTCACACAAAAATAGTGAAAGTATAGTCGATCTACAAGCTCACAGCTTGTAGATCTGCTATTTTCAAGTGAGTCTGTGGTTAATTTTATTTTTATTTAAAGTAATGAAAATTATTAACGAGAGCTTGTGACTAAATAACAAATACATCGGTTCCATTGTTTTTCCTATTTAATCCTATAAGTAACGATTTGAACATACAAGGTTTCCACTCGACAGCGACGATATAACATACACATACAGTAACACAGACAGACTAATGTTGGAACAGTGATATATACTGTAGCTATAGCTACCGTAAGCACTCTGTGAGAGAATTGCAGCAGGTTTACATTGAACACGGTTATTATAGAGACGATAAAGTATTCATATGTAATGGAATAACGCAGAACACTGTACAATTTGAAGAAGCCCCTTAGCCTTAGGCCAGGTTTAGGAAAACAGATTTGCGTCTCTGTGTGTGTGTGTGTGCGTGCGTGTTTGTGTGTGACTACACACTTCAAAGCCCAGTGCGCCCATTGCGAAGGTCTGCTGCTGCTTTGTGGTTTGCTGGTAATGTATTTAATGTAGTTTAATGCTGGAGAGTCAGTCTGCACTCTGCAGCCAGGTATACGTAGGTTCAGGACAAGAGGGGGGGTTAGACTAGAGGGAAGGGGCCCTTCATGGTTCTCCAAATTCAAAGTAATCGTCAAACTATACTATAAATAATTATTGTCAATGATTACAAAAGAAAATAGCCAGATCCAACGCGAGGCCAGATCGGCTATTTTCACAATATTTATCTGTGCAACCGAGTCAAACTAAATTCCCAGCTGCACTGAAAACTCTCGGATGGTGCACTTATAGCACAAATAGCCTACACATGTTGCGTGCGATTTTAGAAAGCAGAAGGAATCTAGCCTGGTTTTCACGCCACCAGACGAGGATCATCATTGGTAATTCATTCCTTCTGTAGATAGAGAGTGAGTTTGGTTTCGGCTCTAAATCTCTTGGGCACAATCAGCACAGGAGCATCGCGCATTGATCTCAGCAGAGGTCTCTAACCAAGAGTCCTTTTTTTTGGCTGGATGTGGCAGTGCCACTGGCATTGTTGGCTCCGCGTTCGCTGCGTCTAAGGCCCCCGCCACGGCCGCCACAGGGCGTCCATCGGCCCACTGTCAGCGATCCCACGGTTTATTGCGCCTGTGCGGTTTTTCTGCCCCCTTGCGGTTTCAACTTGTAATAGCGCGATATGCGATAAATGCGATAATTGCGACAGCCCTACTCATGTGGCCTAGTCGCTTCACTATAGGGTTAGTTTTCGTCGACCTGACCACTTGTTAATGGCCTATATACAATATCATACAAGAGTGTCACACAAAAGTAGTGAAAATACAAGCTCTTTTAACTATTGTGCTTTAAAAAAAGAAATGGGTTTCCTCCACAGCAACCTATATGCTATCACTGCCTACCTTTAGGAACGACTAGCGTTAGATTAACATGATAATAGTGGCTGGGTTCAGACACAGCATTCTAAACCCAGCTCAGTGGAACAATAAGGAACCGCTTCTTACAAATGCTGTGAAACAGGGTGTGAAACCAGTAACGCCATGCAGCTATTGTCTCTGTCACTGTAGTGAATGGATTAAACTCGCTGCGAACAACCTCACCTCAAAACACATGCTTATAGCCTCTAGAACTCCAAATCAATAAGGACACTGAATAATGACCGTGATATAGGCCTGCGAATCCAAGAGGACGCGTTCCCACATTCCATGCCATGCAACATGGTGGAATGTAAAATGTACTTGTAGCTTGTAGATCTGCTATTTTCAAAAGATTTTTTTTATACATTTGCATTCTGAAATGTTTCTTCTGTGTGGATTGAATGAAACGTACCTTTATTTAAGTGAAGCAAAATGTGAGTACTTTTACCACCACTGAGTCCACTGAGTCCGTTGGTTCTATGTGTGTATGGGGGGGGGTGTGTACCAGTGTTGTGGTTTACCATACGTACACACACGCACTGCACACACACACTCGCGCACACGCACACACGCACGCACACACGCACGCACACACGCACGCACGCACGCACGCACGCACAGCCCCCATGATCCAACCCTGAACCTCCGTGAAATCTGGCCTCCCAGGCAGGAGAGAGAGAGAGAGAGAGAGAGAGAGAGAGGAGGAAGAGGACCAATGCAGAGCAGAGCCATCGGCCGCCCGCTGGCCTCTCTGGTGGGAAGAACAGAGAGAGAGAGAGAGAGAGAGAGAGAGAGAGAGAGAGAGAGAGGGAGAGGCAGAGGGAGAGAGAGCGGGAGAGAGAGAGAGAGAGAGAGGGAGAGAGGGAGAGAGAGAGGGAGAGAGAGAGAGATAGAGGGAGAGAGAGAGAGAGAGAGAGAGAGAGAGAGAGAGAGAGAGAGAGAGAGAGAGGGAGAGAGGGAGAGAGGGAGAGAGAGAGAGGGACGAGAGAGAGATAGAGAGAGAGGGAGAGAGAGGGAGAGAGAGAGATAGAGAGGGAGAGAGAGAGAGAGCGAGAGCTGCTGAATGGATCAGCAGGACACTCGTCCAACCAAGGTCCTCCTGAGGGGGTATATATAATGCATGTGTCCGTGAACGCATATTGTGCCAGCAGAGTGTGTGTGCGTGTCCATGCCTGTGTGTGTGTGTGTGTGTGCGTGTCCATGCCTGTGTGTGTGTGTGTGTGTGTGTGTGTCTGTGTGTGTGTGCGTGCGTGCGTGCCGTGCGTGCGTGTGTTTGTGAGCGAGCGAGCATGCATGTGGAAGTGTGTGTACGTGTCGTGTTTATCGTTGCTGTCGGGCAGAAACCTCTTATCTCTTATAACTTTTTGTGTTTTTCCTTATATTAACGCCGTACTTGACAAATTAGAATATTAGAGGATCACACGAAAGCATCAAAAGTGTCAGATCCACAAGCTGGAATATCTAGATCAAGATCTGATCAAGATCTGATACTTTTGCTAATATAAATCCTGAAGTTTTGGACATATGAGGTTTCCACCCAACAGAGACAATATGTGAACGTATGTGTGCGTGCCTGCGTGCGTCCGTGTGTGCGCGCGTGCATGTGAACATTTGCCTTCTAGGTGCCTCTTGGCCCTCCTGCGGGACCCCCCTCCCTCCCCCAACTATAGCCTGAGATATGATTTGCTTTTGGGTCAGCCAAAGAAACCGCCTCCAGCATCCAATGAAGGTTTGCAGGGGACCTGTGTGTGTGTGTGTGTGTGTGTGTGTGTGTGTGCGTGCGTGCGTGCGTGTGTACAATATGTGTGTGTATATGTGTGCGTGCATATGTGTGCGTGCGTGGCACCATACCAAGTGTTGCCTTAGAAGCCAAAGCTTCACTTTCTCTTTTTCTTCTCGTTTTTCCTCGCAGTTCTGACACTCTCAATGGTCCAGGGGCCAGGCCGTGAGGTCTCGTCCAAAAAACGTCTGACTCCACTCACCAAGAATGTGTGAGCTGGATGCACCACCAACACACACACTGAGTCACGCACACACAACACACACGCAAACACACTCGTCTCACGCCAACAAGACACACAAGTATTAGCGTGCGTGCACGCGCCTGCAGCAATGCATGCACTCTCACACACAGCTGTCCATGAAGCTATGCTCTCTGGCAGCGGCAGGTGGTTTCAACACTCGTTTTACTGGAAGCAGCGTCATCGCTCTCCGACCAAGGCCACGATTGTGGATACACTTCTATCAGCGACTGATACCAATCAGTGGGGTAGATTTCCCACTGAAGTAACATCACATGTAATCGCAGTGAGTTCACGCCAGTGGAACCGCTTCAGTCAGCCCCCCAATGTGCATAAATACGGGACTGGAAAGCCTCATCGGCTTTCATCGCCATAGCTCCTCATGGCCAAAAGGCAACCAATGTTCTGATGTGCTAACTGGATTATTATCGTCACTGTCGGGGTTTGGAACCTTGTAAGTCCAAAACCGTGATTTATCTTTGTCATGTTATATTGTCCATGTGCTGGTGTAGAAGCTCTTAGATCACTGGTTCCCAAAAGACAAAAAGATATTATTTCACTACTTCTTAAACCTTTTTATGGAACTTTTTTATCATCGAAATTATTAGATATAAATATACTATGAAATACTTTTTGAAAAATGATTGGGTTCTATGATGAAACGTTTTAATCTTTTGAAATATAAAAAATAATAATAATAATAGTCGATCTACAAGCTCAGGATGCGTCGCATCCGGACATTCTGCATAATGAGTAGGCTACTTTTACTTTTGGTACTTTAACTACTTTTTTAAATTGTAAATGCAGCTTTGCCCACTACGCCCTCTGTACCCGCATACCTGACAAACTACCTAAAAAAAGTGAGTGACCCCCACAGCCACAATACAAGAGGAAGTGAGAACAACGATCTGGTATCACCCACTTTCAAAACAAACATGGGCAAATTCTCCTTCTACAGCACTGCCACCCAAGTGTGGAATGTCCTAACTCCCTCTCCTCAAAAAATGCAAATCCCTGGCGTCCTTTAAAACAGGCCTGAAAATCCAAATGTCAGCATGCCAAAGGGAGAGGACATGATTACCCCCCACTAAGTCTAGTGCCTAAAACTGACAAAGTGCTGGTGCATGGAACTTGGCTAGAAGGAAGGCATCATAAGTAGGCCTACTGACAACAGGCAGTTTTATAGGTAAGCCTGGTCAGAGGAGCCAATCACCAGCAAGGTCCACCTTGTAGTTAGCCAATCACATTCATACACCACTCAGTCTACTCACACAAGCTGGCAACCACTCACTCAATCACTACTCATCCCACATTCACCCCAGCTGGTCCTCTTTAAGTAAAGGCTCATACATAGTCTGGATTTACGGTGGTGGGGTGACCACCGAACTACAACATAACGTCACGAGCCACGGTGAAGAGCAAACCACCGCCACCGCTCCAGCCCTTCTCTCTGTTTTTACTCACCACCGCTCAACGTTATTTCAGCTCCGGTGGTCAGCTCACCACCGGAGCGGTGGTCACCTCACCACCGAAGCGGTGGTCACCTCACCACCGAAAATCCAGACTATGAATATAGACCGATTCCGTAGCGGTTTCATGGTCGCAGCTTACGTATTTCCTGTAGGCGGACTAGACGTAGCTGCAGGGTTTAAACCCTCACCAGGCGCACCTCTTCTACTATAGTGAACGGCAGAGTGACTGATGTTAGTCTGCCTCAAACGTTACTCTTTTACCTGCTTTTTACTAAACACTAACATTACAAACATGCCCAGAACATCGGGATGAACCTGTGTATTTTATGGCTGCTCCAACAGTAGTGGCAACATAAAAAAAATAAAAAAAACGGAATGTCAAAATATCCACCGCGGTGGCTGACACCAGAGCCATTGAGTAATGGTTGAGACGAAGCAGTGAAAGGTCCTGAAAGATACATAACGTCAGTCTTACCCAATACCCAATCTTTCTGTTTCATGAACACAAGGCTGCTGTACTTTATACCTCATACTAAGCATTTAAGTATGAGGTATAAAGTAATCAACATTACTAATACTGTCCAATACCGTCAAGGGCGTGCACAAATAGACACTAGGTGGTCTCTGGACAGCAATGTGCCCTTTTGAAAATTGTTTTTTTTTACAGTTTTTGGACAGTTTGTTAATTTTAATTTTGTTTTGTACAGTATGTGGCCCATGGTGACATTGATCAATTTTGGATTAAAAGCTTGTAATATATTATTATACAATTCATACAGTGCTTCAAAATAGGAGCTCTGGGGTGCCAGAGTTGTCTGAGCGCTTTTACTCTGAAAGCCATGAACCGGAAACAATTTCCTAAAAAAGTGATCCAAAAAGCGTTCATATTTTGCGGGAGAGACGGATGAGTAGCAGAAATGAAGCGCCAGCATATCGATCCATTCATAACCACGGAGAGCGCCCTGGATTAGGAGATACGAGTCATTCTTTCCGCCGCGCTAACATGTAAGTCAACGGCAAGCTAATAATTGCCCAGAGCGTAGCATACGGCAGCCGAAAGGCGAACGGGCAACAAAAAAAAGGAACATTTCTGAATATTCTTATCTCGCCATATCATTGAGGATGCGCTAGGACATCCTCACAAGTTCTTTGTACTTCTCGGTTCGAATCCTTAAGACGTACAGGTCTGTCCTACGTACAAATGTGTTAAGGCAGCCGGCAGTTCCACGTGCTGCACAAGGTACCCTTTTTTCACTTGAGCACCTGCCCCTCAAAATGTCTGTGCACTGAGTATAGTGGACCACAATGGAAATGTGTTTTATCCTTTTAGCATAGCCTCTGGCTGCACTACTTGCACTGTAAACACACTTAAATAAAGTATTCAATCAATCAAAGATACTGTATAGTTTGCCTCATCACTGTATATCCCTTCCAGGCATAGGAATAGTAACACGTTTCCAAGGGTAATCCTACAGTGCTGTGCCAGGGTACTGAAATGTTCAGCATGTAAGGAACACTCTCCCATCGCTTAAATCTTTCCTCTGTAGAGAAACTTGTCTGTCCCTCATTAAAAATAGCCTCTGCCATGTATGGTCCTCCCGCTAGGAAAACACACACACGCACGCACACACGCGCACACGCACACACGCACACACACACACACACACACACACACACACACACACACACACACACACACACACACACACACACACACACACACACACACACACACACACACACACACACAGTGCCTGGCATTATCCTCTTTCAGTCAATGAGCAGCGGGACAGGTGGTTGAGCCATACAATACTGGAGTATTTGTCTCTGTCGGGGAGAAAGCTCATATGTCAACTCATACTAACAAAACTGTTACTTTTCAGGATTGAGATTCTAAAGCAGAAACGCGTCACTTCGCGCCACATTTCTTTTGATGTTTTTGTTTGACACGGCGGCGGTACGTAAGTATAGGGCGCGTTCATTCACGGCAAAAACACAATAAGTTAGAATATGGAGATAGCGGGTTTCTTCCCCAACAGCAACGACTTGGTACCTGGCATGGCGTGCTGTTGGCTGGGCTCCGACAAGCCGTTATCAGGGTCATTTATAGCGACAGAGTTTCAGGATCAAAGCCGTGCACAGCGTTATGGAGCACATGGGCCATGCAGCCCAGGATGGTAAGGGGAGACGGTGTGAAGGCCTGTCGGGGGCAGATATAGCAGTTTACCCTGGAAGTGGAACTCAACCGCCTGCCAGAATCAGGAAGCGAAGACGGCAACCACCAGGGTTGAATGTCAGCCCACCTATATGGATTACAGGTTAGCCTGTGAATAACACAACCCCCGTCCCCCCCTTTGGACCTCGCTTCCAGCTCACATCAAAGCCGACCGACCCTTGCCCAGTTCAAAACCTCCCTCAAAACCCATCAGACTCGCATTCCCCCAATTCCAATCGCCCTCTTTAATTTGTCCTCTTAATTTGAATGTTTTCTTTGCTTGTTTTTTTTGCAATTTAACTAGTTATTCTGTTAATAAAGTAGTTTTGTTTGTTCTTGTAAAGCAACTTTTAAGAATACCAAAGAAAAGTTCTATATAAATGGGTTGTATTACCATAATACCGCACTGCACTGCACTACTGCTCTGCTTCTGGTGTGAGGCAAACATGCTGGGACCTTAAAAATGTCCCCACAAAGTCCAACAGAATGAAGAAGAATGTTATATGTGGGAGCTGACTCATTCACAAGTTAAGAGTGCTCTGTTGTCCTGGGTCTGGTCCCTGCATGACTCCAACTCAAAGGTCAAAGCACCCCTCCTTGTTATTTGTGCCGAGTGCGCGCGTGTGTACACACACACACACACACACACACACACACTGTTGTTGTAAATGTCTACATTCATCACGCACGGATTAGTGGAAGGACAGGGGTGGGTCTGTCTTGGTTTGTGAATGTGCGCCCAGGGAGGCCTGGATTTCCCACAATGACGGCAGGGATTTTCTGTAATATTGATGAGCAGCTTCCGTCCCGGGCCAGCAGGATGGGGTGGGGTGGGGGGGGGGGGGGGGGGGGGGGGGGTGAGTAAGACCCCGCCTGGGGAGAAGAGGGGATAAGGAGAGGAATTCAGGGGTGACTTAGCAGCCTTAAAATGCCTTTGGCTGTATCTGCTGGCCAAAGCACTGTGTTGATTGGTGTGTCACTGGAGCGCGGCCTACAATATGTCTGACAGCTGAGCACGCTGTATTAGTGAGCGAGTGAAAGTGAGTGAGTGTGTGTGTGTGTGTGTGTGTGTGTGTGTGTGTGTGTGTGTGTGTGTGTGTGTGTGTGTGTGTGTGTGTGTGTGTGTGCGTGCGTGCGTGTGCGTGTGCGTGCGTGCGTGTGCGTGTGAAAGTGTGCATGACCTATTGTACGGTATATCGTTGATGTCGGGCAGAAACCTCTTATCAACATATGTACTGTCGTGCGTGCGTGTGAGCAAGAGACATATACAGTTTACTTGTTTACTACGTATAACCACTTGTGACATCCTTATTTTGGGCACGTCAGTATAGGTGAAAATCTGTGAAAGTGACCGCACCCCACAAACACACACACACGTCCCCCGGCCATACTTTTCAGTGTGTATGTGTGTAGAATGCCTGCGTGCACATATTTGTGCATGCATGCGTGCGTGTGTGTGTATGTGCATCATATTGCTGCATGTGTCTGCAGCTGTCAGTGTAGTATGAGTGGAACGTTATCGTGTGAGTCAGAGTGGCGTCTGGCGTATTACTGGCTGAACATGAGAGCAGGAAGACGCTGCATTATATGGCCTCATTTTAACCTCGTAAACTTATAGTGGGGCCTTTAAGCACTGTATATCAGGACATGTCTTAATGTCAGGCCTCGGTTAAGGAGCCTGGAATAGTTAGCATTAATGCTTATTCGTGACAGATACAGCAGTCAATATATTTAGCTTGTTGGCTGCCTTCAGCATTCTGCACCGTGAGCAGCTACTGTATGCGATATAGCTCACGTGGAGTGTAGATATAGTCTCAGGATGAGCGCTGCAAATATCGTTGCTGTCAGGGGAAAACCTCGTAGGCTATGCCGTATGTCAAATAAATTATAATTTGAGTTATCCTACAGACTCACCTGCCAGTGAGGAGCCCCCACCGGGTACTGTGAGACTCTCTGCTGATATGTGCAGCCGCAGCCCGTAGGAGTACATGCAGCGACACCCTCCGCCTCCCTCCTCCGAACATGGGCCGATTGTGTTCGTGTATACCTTCTGTCAGACGCTTGATATTATCCTACTATTATACTTCCATAATGAGGAAATCTCTGTCCTTTCTCAGTTCAGCTGTCCTGTCTGTTCTCATCCATTTCTCTCCTCAGTGGGTTTACCAATATTATTGATCTTCACGTTTCCCAAATGTAAGCAGTTTGTTAGCTTTTCTGTGAACTCAATTAAGACTGCTGTGGGTGGAGCCCTTCAAATATCCTGTGGCGCCACCAACTCAACAGTAGCTTCAAGCTGATATTATGTGTATACAATACATGCATAGGTCAAGCAGTTAAACTGTAAATACAGTATGTACAGTATATACTGTACGGTACATGGCTTCTGGTGTGCATATAGGCCTACACACATCCGGATGTCTTATAGGAATCAGCTGCTTCCTCACATCCATTGCTCTCATGTGTAAATTGAAATTCCATCGTTGTAAAGGTCATGGTACTATAGATATCATGCATGACCTTTGTCTGGAGCTTAGCCTGTAGTGCGTCTGTGTCGGAGATATATGGCTTGGGTGTCAGTTGACGAATTAACATTACTTTCAACAACATCCCCAGACACACATACGCCTCTAATATATTTTCGTCCATGCTAAACCCCTTATCCCCCTTTTTTTGTTTTAGTACAGTATATTGAAAATAGTTAGTCTTTTTTTAATAGTAAAAAAGGCAAAACGTTTAGGGATAAGGGGTTTAGCATGGATGAAAATAGAGCCCATAGGCTACCTGTGCTCAAACTGCATGTGTGAATGTTTCAGTTGCATTGGTCCGGGTCTTGCAGGGTTAATCAGTTACGAAGTAAAACAAACACATCTGATCAAGTACAACGAGAATCAATATGATGGCACTGACGCTCCATGAAAAGACCTCAGAGCAGAAATAGGGGCCGTGGCCAGGAATACCCTCATGTGATGAAGACGGATCTGTCAGATTTTTCATATTCCATCCTGATTGGCTGAGATTGGCTTCCAAAGTTTGCAGAACTCTGCAGGATTTGAACAAAATGCCTCAAATCATAAATGCAGCGTTCAATTGCCGTGAAAGTTCACACAAGCCTGTTTTAGCACCACCATGCAACCTGACCTGGCGGAGACCTGTGTTCCGACTCCGAGGAGCACTTCATCTATTTAACTTTACTTCTCATACAGCCTACTGGATCCTGTCCTCACCAAACCCAAGTCTATTTAACTTTACTTCTCATACAGCCTACTGGATCCTGTCCTCACCAAACCCAAGTGAGCGTGTGAAATCCCTTGAGAGAGATTGTTCAAATTCGTTATCGTATCCTCATACCCGATATATCATGTCCATCTCATACCTTGATTCAGTTCATAATCAGGAGATTTATATCAAACCAATCTCTCCATCTCGTCTACAGGCCTCATGCTGTACTAGTAACATGGTTTTTAATATTCCCAAATCCACATGCCCAAGGGAGAAAAAAAGGGGGGGGGGGGATTTGCATTTGGCCAAGCAGAAACAGTATCCACAGACACATGCAATACATAAATGCAGTTTAAGAGCTGAGTGCTGCTCTGTTTCTCTGGCATCCGTGACTGATCATATTTACGTTGGACAGGATTTGATTGAGCAAGACTGACCCAAATGGACTCTAGACACACAGGCACAGGCAGACACACACATGCACGCACTCACACACTCATTCACGCACTCACTCACTCACTCACTCACTCACGCACTCATTCACACTCACTCACTCATGCACGCACAATTGCACACACATGAAAAAGCACAGATTCATGCATCCATGTATAGGCTACGCTACAACATATACTATTTGGACATATTGTATCCATCCGTGCACATACTGTATTTATTCAAATGCATGTCGCGCACGCACACGCACACACACACACACACACACACACACACACACACACACACACACACACACACACACACACACACACAGACAGACAGACAGACAGACAGAGAAAAGTGGACGGCGGGCTCTCTAGTTTCACATTTGCCCGGAATGTTTTTTTTGTATTTGTAGATTGTGATTATTCTCAGAGTTAGCCTGCTGTTTCACAATGACTGTGCGTTCTAAACACAGTTGAGGCCATACGGTGTGGAGCAACACCACTGTTTTTCTGAAGGAAATCCATCACCTCTGACAGACTTCAAGACGCTTGGGCAAACCGTCGCGGAGTGACAATGTGCATGTGCAATCAAACCAATGCTGGAATGTCTCATTTTGTATTAAAACTTCCTAACTGAGGTTTTTTTTGGCACTTCATGGTTATGCGTTTCTCTCCCTGTGAGTCATGCCATGAAAAAACAAACATTGCCTTCTATTTTTTCCAACGCAACAACTCGGCATACCGTTATATATAAACAAAATCATAGCTGCTGAGCTGAGATCTCTAAATGCTTGCTTACTAACTGTACTGTTTAGGTTGGTGTGTATGGATTATATTTAGATCTGCTCAGTGTCAGCATGATTCACTGCTGTTGCTATAAATCAGGGCATATTATGTTATATATGGGGATATCAACTGTAGTTTCTGCCCGGCAACACTAACCAATATTATCCTCTCTGTTGGGTGCTAGAAAATGTCCAAAACCGTTCCTTTTCTAAATTCTACTCTTAAAAAACATTTTAAAATAGTGTATTAGCTGATCAAATAGCGGGGATTAAAACAAAAAATAAATAAATATGGAGATACAAGGTTTCTGCCTGACAGCAATAACTATGCAGTTTATTAAAACGGTCGGTGACTGGTGCATCATTACTCATACCAGTACATTTTAGCTACAGTATATCTTTGTAACAGTAAGATCCTGTCAAGGGGACTGAGAAATGCCAACATTTTAAAGAAATGGCATGTGCCCAAGTAACAGCCCACTCCAAATGCAATGTATGGATTCATCAAGCTCGTGGACAGCTATCAAGAAATATTGATTTACACGGTAAGCAATTACCGTGGGACAGAATCAAACTAAATGGAGCTCCTCGGTATCTTTTGTATATTGACACTATTTGACTTGTATTCCCCTCACAGGGGAGTGAATGCTGACCAGTGGTGGACAAAGAATAATACAGTAGGCCACTCAAGAAAGTATTAAAAAGTAAACATTGCAAAGTACATTCTGTTTCAAGTGAAAACAGCAGATCTACAAGCTCACAGTGCAACATAATAAGAGCAGGCCAGCAGTGGAAGACCGTAGGGGGGTGGTTTGGAACATATTTAGGCAGGCAGTCATGTAGGTAGGAAGGTGTGAGACCATTGAGAGCTATATAGTAAAATAATTTTAAAATCAATCCTTAAAACAACCGGAAGCCATGCAATGTAGTGAAGCTAAAACTGGAGTAATATGTTCTCTCATCTTAGTTTTAGTTCAAACTCTGGCTGCCGCATTTTGGACAAGTTGTAATCTGTCAGTTGTTTTCTTAGGCAGTCCAGAAAAAAGTGCATTGCCGTAATCAAGCCGAGAAAAAACAAATGCGTGGATTAGCGTTTTTGCATCGCTGAAAGTCATCAGCTTGCAAATGCAAGAAGCAAAAAACAAATACTCCAATCTACAGTATGTACTTAAGTACAGAGTAAATGTACTTAAGTTACCATCCACCACTGATGCTGACAGTGCAGAAGGAAAGCATGCGACGGTTGACGTGATGACAAGGGAATACCGCACAGACGTACACATGCTCCTCCAATGAGTGGCACACGGCCACGCACAGAAACAACCACACTGCACATACAGCACATACAGTGTGTGTACTGTGTACCCTCGTAGACAATCAGGCACGCACGCACGCAAGCAAGCACGCGCACGCACGCGCACACACACACACACACACACACAAATATGCACCCAATCACCCTTTTCTTTTTGGTACAAGGAAGGAAAATCAGACTTAACTTTGTTCCGATTTTAGACAAAACATGGAAACAAACAAGTTCCTGGATTATATTTATATGCAGGAATGCAGCAGAATGTCCCAAGCAGTGTTGCCAGATAGGCGAGAGAAATAAGCAACCATGGCTTATTAAAACAATCCCAAAAGAAGCGACTATAATAGCATAGGCCACATGAGCACTACCATGCATGGCCATGGGGTATTTGAAAATAGACGATCTACAAGCTCACAATGCGAGAGCTTGTAGATCGGCTATTAAAAAACAAACAACCAAAAAAAAAGACGTGGAAAAACCTGAAACATTTCAAATACATATTGCAACATTTTAACCCATTCTGGACGGGAACCCTTTTGGTCTTTTAACTATTATTTTAGCTATTGAAAAATAGCAGATCTACAAGCTCATAGGGCGCCGCGCTACGAGCTTGTAGGTCTGCTATTTTTGAATATATATTCTTTCAGGACGAACGTTTTTCTTATTTCGACATCAGGCCTAGACTTTCCTCTGGTCCTTTTGTAGTTTGTAGTCGATCGGTCAGGCGGTTCTCGAAATGCGCGAAGGACAGGTACACTCATTCACACAAGGAATGAGAAGGATGGACTGTAGCAAACTGGCATAGCTCTCCGAGCACAACATTCTCATTTGGTCTAATGGGAATATTGGCGTATTTAATGGTTTTTAATATGGATGAATGTAATTATGAATGCAGTCAGTCATGTAATTAACTTCTGAAATGTCAAAAATATATGTATTTGAATAATTCATTTTCCTGTAGGAAGAAATTCTCTCTAATTGTCATTGCACTGAGTCACTGTAATCTTCACTGTTTGATTTGCCTCAGTTTGTACAATCTTGGAGTTAACAACACAAATCTGGTACCATGGGTCCCTGGACCCTGGTACCAAATAATTATGTTTAGATGGGGGTAATGGGGGCATTGGTCTTAACAACATTTATAGGAAGGAAGTCCAAATAAGCAAACTGTACATTAGAAACAAGGCCAAAAACAACAATAGTATTAATACAAGAGCTTATAGTAAGCAGGCCTGGCAACACTGGACCCAAAAGTTTCTTCAGCGCTCCATCTGTCGCATGGAAAGTGCTGAGTTGTTGAGATGCTGATGTATGACTATGTTCTATAGAAATGCAGGACGGAGTCCAGAGCACAGTGTCCCTAAAGGATATATCATCTTGCTATCTTCTCCTACTTGAAAAAAGGAAAAGAGGCCGCACAGCTCGTAGTCACGATGCAAGAAACTTTTACTGAACCGGAGTTTCGGCAAACAAGATGCCTTCTTCAGGGTATATGATGCCATAGAGCCAGAGACCCTGAAGAAGGCATCTTGTTTCCTGCAATCGTGACTACGAGCTGTGCGGCCTCTTTTCCTTTTTTCAACTTTAGTCTCCTGCGGTCAGCACCTCCCCACTACTGGTGTGTGCTCCTACTTCTTTGTTTGTTAAGTTATTCCCCTACAACATTAATATACTCCTCCATTATCCAAGCAGCAGAACTAGTGATAAAATAAGTACTCAATTATATTTTCTTTGAGTGGTGCAACCACTCCAAGGAACAGCAATGTCCCTATCTATGTCCCTATGTCTGTCCCTCAGGGGGCGCTGTTGCACCACTCACTTCAGACTGGTCTGATTTTTCAACGCAGTGTAGAAATACTATATGTTAAAAGTAAAAGGCTGGTATTCAAAATTCAAAAGTTACTCATTATGCAGAAAGTCCCATTTCACAAGTTTTCAAATATAAAATTAATGAGTAATCTTTTGAAAAAAGCAGATCTACAAGCTTGCAGATCTACAAGCTCATATTGGTGACCCAATATGATGCACCACCTGTTTTCGACCGGCACACGCCCCTCTAGGTAACTACTGTAGTAAGTACAGTTACAAATATCCTTAGTGGAGTGCCTCAGAGATGTAGTGGAATAGACGTTATTCCAAAGTATTACAAAGTCAAAAGTACAGTACTTACAGGTAGCCTACTTATAGGCTATACTTTCCCCCACTGTGCAGAACTAGGCTACATCTCTTTTTCCCACAAACTGGGAGATAAATGCAGGAAGTCTAAGGCATTAGCTACGTTTGGCCCCTGATGGCGTTATACTGTACATCCCACCATAAACATGGTATGGAGGGGATTTACAGTATTGTGTAACAGTTCATCCCATTCACAACCATGAGGCTCGGTTTCACTTCTTAATTGAACTATGCATGCAGAGTCATAGTCAAGACTTTGTGAGAAAGTGTTGCAATAAATAGGAATCTTCTTTCCCAGAAGTCAGAACGGCATGGAGATTTTAGGGATCTTAACTTTTCTATTTCGTCTCTGGAAACCTCATATATCCAAAACATTTACTTTTCCGGATTCCATATTAACCACTCCAGTCCTAAGTATAGGTTATATATATAGTAGTATACTGTACGTTGGCTATTTGAAAATAGACGATCGACAAGCTCACAACACGTCGCAATTAAAGCAATTAAGGCACAGAGTGCCGCACTATGAGCTTGTAGAACTGCTATTTTTGAAAAATCATGAAAATGTGGCGCCAATCTTTGAATATATATTCTTTCAGAGCGAACGTTTTTAACTCGAATCTTTACTTCTGGCGGGTGCCTGGAACAACATATTTTTAGATGGGGGTCGGCGGCCAAATACGGATAATTCCAGGGGTCCTTGACGTGAAAAAGGTTGAGCACCACTGACATAGAAACATGGGTTTTTCAGAAAACTGGATTTAGAAGCCTTTTTTTTATCGACCTCAGGACTAAATGGGAGTAAAACACTTCTTCTTCAATCACTGCTGTGGTCTCATGTCTCTCCCAGACAGGGTGCCACACACACACACACACACACACACACACACACACAAACAGTAAATCATTCAGTGTCAGCGTTCATCTGGAGTTCCCATGGTGACCTCCTCACCTGTGACCTTTGACCTCTGACCCAGATTGCCTTTCACTCTCGTGAGACCTTCAAGAACCTAGCGTGTCTGTTCGGGGTGCCAAAAGTTCTGCAATGTGTGGAACACTAGCAGATCATAAACAAACAGATGACCCTCACACACCGTATAGAGAACACACACACACACACACACACACACACACACACACACACACACACACACACACAGCATAGTGGTGAGAGAATGAAGTACTCAGATATTTTACTTAAGTAGTCTGTTACAAAGTACAAAAGTATTGGCATCAAAACATATTTAAAGTACCAAAGTAGCCTACTAAATGGTTGAAAATAAGCGTAATAGTTAAAGTGGTTAATGTATGATTTATAGTATAGCTTAATTTATATGTGCAAAGTAACTAACTTACATAATATTATACACACAGCATTATCAATGGATACTCAATTAACTACAAGTATATACGGCCGGACATCTCAGATCATCAGACATTGGTCACTTTATGGTACCTACAGTAGAGTAACATGCACATCTGGTATAAGTATATTATAGTTACTATATGGTCCCTCTGTCTGGAACAAACTGTCTGGAGCTGACATCTGCTACATCTGTGTCATCTTTTAACCCCTCTGGTCTCATAGAGAATCGGACTTGAATTACAACTGTACATTAATAGTTTTCTTTTCCCCGTTTACACCAAATCTCTTTACCAAAAATCTACAAGCTCTCAGGAAATGGATGCTGGGGTTCAAGTGGTTAAAAGCAGGCAAAAGATTTTGTCATTCTCCCATTAAGCCGACCTCTCTGTGTGTGCGTGCTGCGTGCGACGTGCGTGCGTGTGTATGTTCATGTGTGTTTATTTGTGTGTGTGTGTGTGTGTGTGTGTGTGTGTGTGTGTGTGTGTGTGTGTGTGTGTGTGTGTGTGTGTGTGTGGTAAATGGTGCATTTATATAGCAAATTTATCCAAGGCGCTTTACATATATTGTGCATTACATTCACCCATTCACACACACATTCATACACCGATGCCAGAGGAAACCATGCAAGGCACCAACCTGCTCTTCGGGAGCAAATAGGGGTTCAGTGTCAAGGACACTTCGACACTAACTCTGGGGAGCCTGGGTTTGAACCCATCTGGCAACTCTACCCCTGAGCCACTGCGTGTGTGCGTGCGTGCGTGCGTGAGTGTGTGTGTGCGCGTGCGTGTGTGGGTGTGTGCGTGCGTGCGTGCAAGCATGTGTGCACAGCATTGATGTATCCTGGGTGTCTGTGGTGGGTGTATGCAAAGTGCATAGCCCATCCTATGTCCAGCTTTTAGTGTGTGTGTGTGTGTGTGTGTGTGTGTGTGTAAACACAAACTTTTTCCTAACACAAACATTAAATACCGCCCACAAAGGATGCCGAGAGACAGCCAGCACACACTGGAAGGAGAGGGCATGGAAAGGTAGGTTGTGGAAAGTGGAATGTCAGGTCCTTTGAAAGGTTATGTTAAATGTTTGCGCTGACAGGATCTTCTGGACCGTATATAGACTAGAGAACAGTGTTTTGTGGGGTGGTTGGGGTCTTTAAAGAGCTTGGAACTTCTTCCAGTACGGATGCACTCGTATGGCTCCTCAGAGATGATGCTGGACTGATCCTTGTTCCTCTCTCCAAGAGGAAACATTAGGAAACAGACCATCCATGCAGCTACTGTCTGTCTGTCAGTGGTGGGATGTAACTAAAGTACATTACTGTACACTTCAGGCAGTTTTACTTTACTGGAGCATTTCCATGACATTTCAATAATTTAGCAGATTCTACTGCATTACATTTCAGAGTCAACAATAATATACTCCGCTACAATTAGTTGAAAGAGGGGGAAAAAAGTGTCTAGTTATGTCAGGGCCCTGGAATGTGTTTTGGACCCAAATGCAGAACTCATTTCAAAGTAAAGTCAGGAGACCCAGGAGGACAGAATAACTTTACTTAACTTAAAACATAACCCAAAACAAGATACACCTCACAGGGCGAATAAACAGGACCCCGGAAACATACAAGATGACAAGTTATACAATGATCCAGCACAGAGAGCAAACACTGACAGTCTTAAATAGTCTTTGAAGTCGTCAGGCCAACAGCTCGCAGCTAACCCGCGTGGAACCCATGACTGTCCATCAACTATAAGGACTCACCAGGGGAGAAGGGGAGCATGCAGAGCCTAGTGGCCAAACAGGGGACAGACCCTCAACAAACATTAAAGTCCATATAGCTGGCTGGCAAACGATTTAAGTCATGAATGCTCTAAACTAGACAATGTAGACATACACGGTTTCCACGTGACAGACAGCAACGGTTGGTCCTTAACCTACAGCAGAGCAGCGTGCTATAAGCTATAGCTGTCACAGCGCGGCCTCCTAAACTAAAGCACAGGATGTCACAGCTTTCTGCTCTGGCGC
The DNA here is from genome assembly GCF_963924005.1 of Protomyctophum bolini. Lineage (NCBI taxonomy): Eukaryota > Metazoa > Chordata > Actinopteri > Myctophiformes > Myctophidae > Protomyctophum > Protomyctophum bolini. The sequence goes on along the minus strand of NC_137869.1, from coordinate 25,227,428 downwards.
TGGTCCAGGGGTCTCTTATAGGGAGGGGAGGGTCAATAAAGAATTTAAACTGTTATTTAATTGAAGGCAGCTTTTGTTTCCGCCTCACAAAGGCCCTCTCTGTGTGGTGTGAAGCGTGCTGCTATCTCCTCTCTAGTTGCATGGGCTCCGCCCGCCCGGCAGGCTGGCATGGCCGTGGGGTCAGTGGCTAATGGCTCCATAATGTGTTGGATTGTTGTGGTGGCGATGTGTTGGGAGGCGAGAGGACGAGGGATGGAGGCTGGTTTGAGGGGGGAGTGTGTGTGTGTGTGTGTGTGTACATGTGTGTGTGTGTGTGTGTGTGTGTGTGTGTGTGTGTGCAAAAGCCAGTTGGGATGCAGCTTTCTCTTTTGGTCGCTGGGGCTCGAGATAGTGAGGACAGACAAATAACGGCTTTGTGGAGAGGAGAGGAGAGGAGAGGAGAGGAGAGGAGAGGAGAGGAGAGAGAGTTGCAAGTAGCAACGCTGAAAGAAGAGGAGACACTAGTCTCTCAATCAATGGTTCTCAAATTGGGGTCCAGGCAGGGACCCTCAGGGTTCCTTGAGTGAGTTCTAAACGGACCCTTACAGTACGTTTTAACAGCGGGAGAGCGTCGCTTAATTGAATTCCATTGGCTATCACCCAATCGGCCACTATCGCCCGGCGACGACGCCCAACGTCGCCCAAAAGATGAATTATTTTTATCCTTTTGGCCGACGTTCCTCCGCCCACTTTTCGACCATCGCCTGTTCGCCTGCTATCGCCAGTAGTTGCCGGGTCCCATTGACAAATAATGCACTTCCGGAAAGTCCGTCTGGCTGTCGTCCGCTGTTAAAACGTACTGTTAGGTTTGTAGCTCTGTTATGGGGGAACTTTTAAATGAAAATGTCTGGACAGCATAACAGGACAGAGAGAAGAACAGCTAGGGGGTCGCAGGACAGGAGAGAGAGAAGAGAAAGACTTCATGTTTTGTTTTCAATTAAAATGTAAACCAGTGTACGTACGTAGGTACATACAGACAGACAGACAGACAGACAGACAGACAGATAGGCAGGCAGGAGGCAGGCAGGCAGACAGGGACGTTACACAACTCATCACTACAGAGAGAGAAAGGTCTGTTTTCTCACTCTGGATCGCAGGATTGTTATCTTTACCATTAGCCAGCCTGCCAGTATCTGTGTGTGTGTGTGTGTGTGTGTGTGTGTGTGTGTGTGTGTCTGCGTGCGTGCGTGCGTGTTGGCTTCTTCCTGAACATCGCTCATATAGATGGAGATTATAAGGTCTGTGGGAAACACATCTGAAATAATGCTGAGTAAGTCGTCTTCCCTTTGCTCTCTTTGTCTCACTCTCTCTCTCTCTCTGACTCTCACACACACACACACACACACACACAGACACACACACACACACACAGACACACACACACACACACACACACACACACACACACACACACACACACACACAGAATCTTCCTTGTAACTTCAAAAAGGCCATTAAGATGCGAGCCGTGCACCAATGGGGTTTCCCGTTTCACACGCACGCACACGCACGTGCACACACACACACTTTTTCTCCATGGAAAGTATCAAAGGGCCAAATGGAGGTGTGAGAGACGGGAGGTGTGGTGTATTTCCTCTTCCCAGGGCGAAGCAGCGGGCAGAAATAATGACCTCTCGCTCCGGCTAGCTTAGAGACACATTACTGTACTAACTGTAGCTAGCTATAACAGGGACTACAAAGGCTTTCTGGGCCTACAGGGGTGAACTGTAACATGTACAGCTTATAGTGCACACCCACACCCACGCACACGCACACGCACACACACACACACACACACACACACACACACGACAAATGTCCTCAGAAAGTATAGTAGAATTTGAGAAATAGAAGATGTTGAGGACGGTTTCCTGGTCCTAACAAGAACAAGTAATTGTCAATATAGGCTATTTGTCTTTAAATATTAGAAAGATTCAGGTTGGGTTCATGGTTATATAGTTAATGTGCTGCGATATTTGCTGATCTACCGTGTTGTGAGCTTGTATACAAGCTCACAACACGGTAGATCAGCTAAATTCCGGATTGTTTCCCCAGCTTTCTTTTAAATGCCATCCTAAAATGTTTAGGTCCTCACAAGAATAGTAATACAAACACACACACACACACACACATACACGGGGGGGGGGGGGGGGGAGACTACTCACATCATGAAAGCTTACATCTGACTCCTTTGAAAATATTTTGCCAAGCTGTAATTCAGAGCCGCAGACGGTGAAAGAAACGGAGAGGGGAGGAGGGGATTAGAAACCACTTGAACCTAGCATGCCAAAATAAAAACTACAGTACAAGCTCACTTGTACAAGATACTTTCAGCAAACATATTTTGCATAATATAACTATGGCACAACAACTCATAACAAACCTGACTAAGGTATGGTACAGTTAAAATGTGCTATTCCACGGAGATTATATATAATTCATTATGAACAGCACTTCTAATAATTATTTGGAAACCTAGTTGTTATATACAGTATGATACTATAATTATAAACATTCATAACCAGTAAGACGCCCTGAGTGCGAGAAACAACAGAGCTTCTTAATACGGCACAGTTAAGAAGCAGGAGTTAACTATTAATCAGGTGTCCGTATACTCGTCGTATGGAAGCAGGGCTGCAACAACACACACAAGGGTTTCCGTGCTCGTCGTGCACGCATCGTGTCCGCCTTGACATGGTTGCAAGCCAACAATCCCTTTATATGCAGACATTCAGTTCCGGTGGGACGTCGTCCACCAACTATAGGTCTGGCCATATATGGAGTGTGTGTTGAGTGTACAGGGTTTGATGAGGTCAGATCAACATTATGTCAGAACAGGTCAGCTCCATTATATGGAGATCCAAGGGTGGCAGCGGGGGCAGTGTCTTGAGTGTACAGCGTTTGATGAGGTCTGATATGGAATGAATTATGTATTGGCCGAGGCGTGACGGACTTACAGGTTTTGGAGGTTCTCGTAGTAAACTGCGACCTACGGTCCCTAAACTGCGACCTACGGTCCCTAAACTGTGACCGACGGTTGCAACAAGTGTCTTGCGAAGTACAGTATATGTACATTCATTATAACGCATTATAAATGTGATTATAATGCACCGTAGACCATAGACCACCATAGAAGTGTTAATAAATTTAGTGTAGAGTGAAAACAGAAGTGGGCCTGCAGGGGGTACTCCGGTCAACTAGTCAAGCTATTTAAAAATAGCAGATATACAAGCTCTTAGCATGTCACTTTGTAGCTCTGCCGGTCCTTGACATGGAAAGGTGTTGAGCTATACTCGCATCATGAGCAACAGCAATATAGCAACATCAGTTTTTCAGTTAGAATTAAGAAGACATTTTTAGAACGGGCAGGCAGAGGAGACCAACGCAAGCTGGATGTTCCCTTAATTCCCCAGGAATAGCAGTGCCACCCTGCTGCTGCTACATGTGATTCCCCGGCCAAACAAGTGGCCTCACAGCACTTCCCATCGCCGGCGTCCCATGCCACGCATTAAACTGCATTCTTTTTAAATCACATTTTTCTGGGTAAGTCTGTGTCTGAGAGGGATATAACTGCTCCTCTCTGTGACGTAAGGCCAGTCATGAGATATCATTTTACATACGTAGAGCCTTATCTTCTGCGGCGCGAGGCATTTCAGTCTGAGCGGTTCTCAGAACAGAACAGGCATTATCTAAATGCTCTGGGAATGACTCAGCTGGATGACTAACAAGGTGACTTCTGGTCACAGATTGCTATTCGCACCCACGGGTGCACGTGCATATAATTCACCCCTGACACCTGACGGCAATTTTTAAAAAATCCTCTAAATCCTTAGTTTCTGAAAAGACTAATGTTGCTATATCAGTGGTGCTCAAAACCTTTTCATTTCAAGGACCCCCAAAATTTGGCTAAAATTGTAGACCCCCATTTAAAAATATTTTGTTCCAGGGACCCGCAGAAGCAAATATTTGAGTTTCATATTCAGAAATAGCACATCTACAAGCTCATAGAATGTCATGATCATGAGCGCTATGAGCTTGCACAGTATTTTTTAATATAGCCAAAGTATAAAATAATGGTTAAAGTGGTTACAATCTAAAATGAGACAGATGCTTTGCCGGTCTTAATGGTTAAACTATTGGGGTTAAGATAATTAACCCTGCTCATTTCAGGACACATATTGGTCAGAAGATAGCCCCCATTATAAGCCTCAAATATGCCAAGACTTCCCAACTCAAGCTGATTTACGGTCAGGATGACTGCATGTGGCCTGATAGGGTCAATGGGGACACTCTTCTTACCAGGGAACACATCATCTGCTTCCCAAATTGAAAATTACAGAGCGAGAGCGATTTCTTTTTTATTTGAATACTGAAAAGTAACTGTTTTGGACATATGAGGCTTCAACCCAGAGACGATATCCTACTCTTGTTATCGACTCATTTCGCACAATGTGTGCCAGCGTGAGTAAAACTGCAGGCGTTGTCAGTGAATCTATCAAGGCGATGAGTTTTGAACAACCTCTCCCTCACACCTCCCTGTGTGTGTGTGTGTGTGTGTGTGTGTGTGTGTGTGTGTGTGTGTGTGTGTGCGTGCGTGCGTGCGTGCGTGCGTGCGTGCGTGCGTGCGTGCGTGCGTGTGTGCGTGCGTGCGTGCGTGCGTGCGTGCGTGCGTGCGTGCGTGCGTATGTGCGCGCGGTGGGACTGTAGGGTAAGTGGCAGACCCCCCCATAGAGACAGGCTGACAGCACACATTGAGAAACAGCAGTGGACCCCCAGTGAAGCAGACCCTTTTCTCTTCTTGTTTTTCTGAGTATTCGTCAAAGTATTACGTTAGGCCTGCCTACGGCCAAAAAGACTGAAGCAACCTGGAAGACAGATGGTGTGTGACAAGATGGTGTGTGTGTGTGTGTGTGTGTGTGTGTGTGTGTGTGTGTGTGTGTGTGTGTGTGTGTGTGTGTGTGTGTGTGTGTGTGCGTGCGTGCGTGCGTGCATGCATGCGAGAGAGAGAGAGAGAGAGAGAGAGAGAGATAGAGAGGGAGAGTAAGAGACAGGGTGCGAGGGCATATAAAACAAGAGTATTGTTGTTTTGATGGTAATTGTACTGGAACTGTGCACTGTGTACAAAGATCCTGAGTGTTGATTTAAATCTAGGAGTGCACATCAACCGAGACTGAGGATTTTATCGTGTTTCGTGGCACATTTAGCTTACCCTGGCACAAAATAATCTCAGATTTCTGTTAAATCAGATTTCTTGTATATCACTTTTGAAGGTATTTTTTCAACTTTGCACAATGGAGCGGGACAGGAGAAAATAAGAGCTGTATGTCATACTATATGAGACATTGCATGGTAAATAGGCGATCAGTGCACTGACTGCTAATGTTAGGGTTATTTCACAATAGTTACTGTTATGATTTATGACCTCAGCTGCCTGACTCAGTGACAAAACATCTGCATAAGCAAATTGCTAACATGATACGATGACTGTCCACTACCGTTTCAGAGGGACAGCATGTATGTGCAATATGATATGAGATGCATGCTTGTTCCAGCTCATTCTGGTTGTTTCCATAATCTGCTCTTGGGACGTCATAGATCCACTGTTCTTGTGTGTGTGTGTGTGTAATAAACTCCAGAATGTATGTGAATACCTCGTTGTGTTGGCATTATGTTCTCCGCGCCCACGACTCGACGGATCCTCACCCACTCACCCCAAGATGGAGATTTCTAGAGGCCTTTGAAGATGCAACAGTTACTACAGTATTAAAATTTTCAATTACAATTTAGGCATTTTACAGATGCTCTCCAGATTGACATACAGTAAGCAAGGTAAACACATACTGTACATCAAGTGCAGAGTGACAGTGTACAGTAGTAAACCAAGAACCTAGCATCAGTCTAAACAATATAATAAAGAAAATCTGTACATTGAAAGCTTTTAAACTATACTGTAGGATGCTCTGTCTAAATGAGATGCTATCTAAATTACATTTTTACCTTTTGCACAAGACTGCATGGTGGTCATGGACCAGGTACAGGTCACTGAGCAGTGGTACTAGCCATGATTAATAAATCATCTGCTGCAGAGATTCTCAACCTTTTCAGTTCGAGACCCTTGGTGACTCCCTGGGCTGACCCCAAATGTACAAAAATACTACTTAAAACTATACTTTATAAGCTGACAACTGGAACCTGGCTTTTGGCAGGACTTGATCCTGTACTTCCAAAGTTCTGCAAATCTAGAGACTGCAGTAGTTTCTGAATGACTCTGCCATTAATGGGGAGAGCAGACGTTGTGTCCTTTAAGTTGCCAGAACAATTGAGGGCGTATATGCTATACCAAGATGTTTTCAGCTGAGGGCGTATATGCTATACCAAGATGTTTTCAGCTGAGGGCGTATATGCTATACCAAGATGTTTTCAGCTGAGGGCGTATATGCTATACCAAGATGTTTTCAGCTGAGGGCGTGTATGCTATACCAAGATGTTTTCAGCTGAGGGCGTGTATGCTATACCAAGATGTTTTCAGCTGAGGGCGTATATGCTATACCAAGATGTTTTCAGCTGAGGGCGTATATGCTATACCAAGATGTTTTCAGCTGAGGGCGTGTATGCTATACCAAGATGTTTTCAGCTGAGGGCGTATATGCTATACCAAGATGTTTTCAGCTGAGGGCGTATATATGCTATACCAAGATGTTTTCAGCTGAGGGCGTATACGCTATACCAAGATGTTTTCAGCTGAGGGCGTATATGCTATACCAAGATGTTTTCAGCTGAGGGCGTATATGCTATACCAAGATGTTTTCAGCTGAGGGCGTATATGCTATACCAAGATGTTTTCAGCTGAGGGCGTATATGCTATACCAAGGGATTCATTAATTAATTTAACCTGACTGCGACAATCACAGTGCCTTCTTTAGTCCGTTGAATAACCCTTGGCCAGACTAAAGCTGATTTACGTAACGTGGTTTACGTTTTTTGACGGGCTAAGTGGCCCTGGCTGCATATCACACTGAGGCCCACATAAGACCACCATCTCAGTGTGTCCTGAGATGGTGGTCTTATGTGGGTCTTATGTGGGTCTTATGTGGGCCTCAGAAATCCCCGAAATCAAGAAGAAATCAAGGAGAAATGACAGTCAAGGAGTCCTCAAGGAGAAATGGCAACAATCAAGTATAGACTCCTTGATAATCCAGGAGGGTTTGAATGTATATGCTCGCCCAAGGAGTTTGCTCACTCCATGCAGCGCCACCCCGTGGCCACATTTGAAACTATATACGTTGCATAAATGTGTCCCAGTGAAGCGCAGAGTGCATGAGAAAAGGAATGAGTAGGCACTCACTACATACAGATGCAAGGTTTCTGCCCGACAGAGACATGATTGTCAGGGTGGGCCATGCAGCGTGTGGTCATAACATGAGTATAGCGGTGACGCAGTACAAGCCCCTAATGAAATTGTCTGACATAAACATAATGCCATTATCTTGTTGGCTGTCTGTATATAGCACTGATGGAATCACTAACAGCAGTGACAGGGAGGAGAGGCAGGTCTGTTTGCCATTATGGGCCACAGTGTTTCTGTCAAAGAGGTCATCCTCTGGAGTGGAAAATACCTCCTGTGATGTACAACTCTCACCACAACAAGAGAGCTCTACCTCATCCACCCCCCCATCATCTGTGGAACTGCTCTGAGTGTATACGATATGTTATGTATCTCTCCCTCCCTCTGTGCAAGAGTGCACGTATCACTACATCTCTCTGTGCACGTATCACTCCCTCCCTCTGTGCATATATCTCTCTGTGTATCGCTCCCTCTGTGTGTGTGTGTGTGTGTGTGTGTGTGTGTGTGTGTGTGTGTGTGTGTGTGTGTGTGTGTGTGTGTGTGTGTGTGTGTGTGTGTGTGTGCGTGCATGCGTACAGTATGTGTGCGTGCGCATGCATGCGTGTGTGCGTGCATGCTTCATGTATTACACATTGTGTAGTAAAATTTCAGAAATAGATTGTAAGGGCATTTTTCCTGATTCTCTAAGAAATGGTGAAACAAATTTGGGGAGTTTGGCTTACAAATTAGCAAAACATTCAGGTTGGGGTTAGAATATAGGATGAGATATTTAGAGGTTAAGTGTAGGGGTTATGGGTTGGATTTATTATTATTCTTAGTTGAAGTGAAACGGAAATGCTGGCTTTAGGGTTACTGATAAAATGGGGGGGAAATTTGTAAAAGTGGCATATATGAGATTGCCGTCCTAAAAGGGTTTGGGTTAAAACTATATGGTTTAGGCTTGGGAATAGATTTAGACTTATTGCCAGGCTATGGTAATATGTTACGGTTGGGCATGTACTGTAGGTTAGTTTGAGAATGAAAGTAGTCCATGTGTGCAGCACTTGTGCGTGAGCGACTGCACGTGCATGCATGCCCGTGTTTGCGCATGTATACGTGCGCATGCACGTGTGCACACATACATGCATAAAGGTGTGTTAAAATGATTCAAGGTAAATGTGGACAAACGTGCGCACGCACGCACACGCACACGAACACACACACACACACACACACACACACACAGGCTGTTCCCAGTGGCGTCCAGTATATGGAGCCATGGTTCAAAGTCGAACCTCTCAGAAGTATCTGTGGAAGGGAACATGGCTCCCAGTGCGGTCGTATAGACTGTATGTTTAATATATGTGTGTCTCAGTTCACCTGAGAGGTTGGCTGAAGCACTCGGTGAATCTGGACCCCAGTGGAACAACGGGTGGTTCAGCCTCACGCTGACTATAGACTGACTGACTGGAGGAACGCATACTGACACCATGAGAAGTGGCGGAAATGAACACTAGATTCCATGCACAGACAAATACACACACTCCCATCCGTACAGTATACATAGTAATTCTGAAAGTGTACACATATGGGTCCATTTGGCTGCATTTGTACACTCTCAGAGTTACACATTTATACATTTTACTGTAGGCCTAAACCTTATAAGTGAGAAAAGTGAGGAAATGTCCTCACAAGGAGAAATCAAACAGGAAATGGAAACAAGTCCCTGGGACTTTTTTTTGTGTCATCCTTTTAGCCTTAATGTCATACTGTACCATGTGCCGATTACATTTCTGACTAATAAATCTTTAATCAATCAATCAAAACAGGTCAGGGACAGGCAATAGTTCTAAGATATCTACATGCTATGAACCCTGAACAGTATGAGGTTAGAAGTGCATAGACACAAAGGTGGTACTGTAGCACTCAGGTCCAAAATGCAGGTAAAGTGTATCTCGTAAACATAATGGTTGGACCACAATCTGTCTTTTGTTAGACTCACGAGGAAAAGGCCAGCCTGATGACAGGTGGTGGTCATGCCTTATTGTTCTACAGGCTGATGATATGGGATGTGAGCCGGAGTGAGTGATTGTAGCGGTGGATTACAGGGAATGTCAGGACTCAAGAGGACAGTACAGCACACATAGTGCATGTGATGTGACTCAGGAGGACGGTAGGTCTACAGCACACATACTGTAGTGCATGTGATGTCAGGATTCAGGAGGACGGTACAGCACACATGTGATGTTGGCGTGAGACTGGTCAGCATCACCAGCTGACGTTCCCCCCCACCCGTAGACATGAATCACAAGCATGGACAAGATATTCAAGAACAGGGGTTTTGCAGCGTGTGCGTGTCTATATTTGTGAGGGCCAAATGACAACCAAAAGTATAGTAATATTTGCGGAATAGCTGTTGGTTTGTTTTGTTTATTGTATATTGTCACGGGGCAACCCGTGTCCTATACATAAAACTGCTCTATAACATGAAAGGACTAATGTTTTAAACTGATGGTTTGCTAATTGTCTCTCCTGCACTGCTGGTGGCATTTCCCTTGATTAGGAAGGGGCCAAGTGCTGTGCAAGGGTTCTTCTTATGCTTTGAGTAATGGTCATTGAGTTTTCATGCTTATTTATATTTGTTTAACTGTAACACATATTTAGTATGTTTAGGTTACTTTTATACAATTGATTATTTATGGAAGTATTTATTTATAAGTAGTTATTGAGAAGAAATGTTGTTAATTGAGTCTGTCCTGTGGTAGGATCCACTCCTATTTATGGGAGGCTGCAGGGACAGACTAGTCAGTTGGTTGTGGGCTTTAACACGGGTAACAGTCCTGAGGGAGAGCGTGCATGTGCACATCTTGTTACCAGGGCGGACAGTTTTTTTCCTCCAAATCACCCAAATCACTGAATGCTCCTTTAACCTGAAGAGAGTTCTCATCCTATGTGGTCTTGTTCAGTTGTGTATGCCTAAGTATTTATTTCATTGGTCTATTTCTGGCCAGTGTGTCATTTTTAACTTTTGATATGTGAATTATTGTCTTTGCACTGAAGAAAACTGTTTGGAGGTTGGTGGAGGAGTTTGGGGAGAATAAAAACCCTTAACCTACATGTTCTGACTGTTCTTGAAGCCTTGGCCGTTCGGGCAACTTTACATATGTTTCATTATGTTTTAATTTGTTCAGGCCCGGGTGGTCCTTTTTTAGTTTGTTTAGTCTTGTGGTCTATTTAGCATCTGTCATTCCTGTATTGTTCTCAAATCTCATGCCTTTAGTTTGTCTGAGGACATTTTCAACAAACAGAAAAGGACATTAAGAGGATTTGTTTTTCTTTCTGTGCGTGATACTGGTGAGCAACTGAGCATAACTTTGGGTTAAACGTGGCCCCAGAAATGCTAAAAATGCCATTTTGTTGCTGTTGGGTAGAAACCTGCAAAACTGTTACTTTTCAGGAATTCATTCTTCCAAAATAGCAAAAGGTATAGCGGATCTTTTGATGCTTTTGTGTGCCGCTGTAGTATGATCAAGTAGGGCGTTGATTTACGATGAAACACAAAAAGTAAAAATAGATCGTATTTTCTGCGTGCGTGCGTTCATTTGATGGAATGGAGCGTGTCAGCAGAGGGTTTGGCATCTTTTAGACACACTGATCCCAGTTTCATGCAGCCCTGGCTCTTATTACAGGCCCTGCTCAACCAGCCTATCCACACCCATACATATACAGCATGGGGTCACTGTCCCCCCACCATCCATCCAACCAGCACTCCTGATACCCCTGAACTTGTGTCGGGCAGAAACCTCTTTATACTGTATTTGAACGCTATTCTTTTTTGTATTAATAATACTTGATCATAATTGATGTCATGTCACAGCATAAAAAGTATTATATCTGATCCACAAGCTTGAAGCACAGCACTTGAACTTGTATCTGCTACTTTTGATGCTTTTCTATTTGAATCCTGAAAAGTAACAGTTTTGGACATATGAGGTTTCCACCCGACAGACCGATGCTACAACACACTCTCACACACATCAGCCTCTCTCTCTCTCTCTCTCTCTCTCTCTCTCTCATCTCTCATGCCCCATCCTTTTGGGGAGCACTACAGCTCATCCATCCATCGACATTCACTCAGTGGGAGATGGATTTCAACCTCTTGTCAACCATATGTTTGTTCAGCCTTCTGTCAAAGTTATATATTCACCAATTTGTTTGGCTCCGAAGCTACTAGCTGGGGCGTATTTCAAGTCATCGGACAATGTGACAGACAGCAGCCATGCTATTATAGTGGAAGGGTCTGTCTGTCTGTCACCGAGAACATGGACATTGCAACATGTAAAACAAGAACAGACCTTTCACATATATTGTGAAATCATATTTTATGTTAATGCACCATGCATGCTTATTGAATCCTACTTTGCACTTGGAAAATTAATACCGCACTGTGGTGCGATACATGACATGCAGTGTGGTTGTTAAACAAACAATGAACAAGAACCCCCTCTCCATAATTAGCTTCCAGGGTGGTGTTTTCGAGCCAGTGTTTGTTATTTTGGGGCAATATACTCTATTCAAATAGACACTTTGTGTTGGAACTGACTTTGTCAACCTTGGAACAGACAAGTCGACATGCTGCACCTCCCTCTGGTAATGACCTAGAAACAGTCAGCCGTCTTTTACCACAATATCAACAGCTATATGTTTTGTGTTCCCACCAAAAAGGTTGAAAGTTATATTGAAATCCTATAATTTATGTTGCTTCTATAGTTTGTTATCTATAATGATTTTGCTTAATGTTCAACATTATTTTCTCACTCAATAGTAAACATATACAGTATTTCAGGACTTTTAAGTCCTTTTAAAAGACCCCAAAAATTAAATTAATTTAACGCCTCAACTCCTACAATTCCAAGTGGTCAGGGTGGGCCGGTGGGGGGTCTCTAGTTCAGATATGATGGCTGAAAAACATAACTAGCTTAAATAACCATTCAAACTGTCAAATATTTAATATGCGTACTAATTTAGAAGGGCGACGAGACTGCAGCAGCTGATGTGCGGTCATCTGAGAATAATGATGCATAAAGTAGCCTACTGTACCTCCAGCCAAATAGAAATAGAATAGAAAGTATTCTTGTATTATGAGTAACAACAGAGCTTGTATTATAGCTGTCATCGTGAACATGTTGACTCTAACTAGAGCTTACCTCAAAACACACACAAGTTCCTATAAATATTGATATTGGGAATTTGAATGGGGTACAGTCTGTGTACATCAGACGTGTTATGTAAGCGTGAAGTGGTGGAGGTGTTTGTGTGTGTGCGTGCGTGTGTGGTCTTATACGTGTACAAAGTATATTCAACTCCGGTATACTTGCCAAATGATGGATACTTCTGGTCAAATATTTTCTCAACTATAAGTGAACGTTTGCTCAGTCAAATGTATACGTGAGTTTAAGTACTGGATTACTTGCTTTCAAAACAGTACTCAAAAGTTCATCATGTCCAAATATACTGGACACTAGGTCAGACACCGGAGGGGACTGTGAGGTCCATCGTAGGCCGACCACTTTTGGACATAATTGTCCCCTCCCCGTCAAGGGAAGCCTACAATGGAATAGCCTCCCAGTCACTCTAGGGAAAGCCCCATATTGTGTATAGTTTTAAAACACAACAATGGTAAACTTCTCAAACATATACTGTACATTTGACCTTTGATACTTTTTCAATCTTAGATGTGTCAAAATGGGGTTTGATTTTCTATTGGTTGGTATTAAACTATACAGTGGATATTTAGGTTGTTAGTTGGGCTTAAATTAGGTATGGTGTTTTGTTCTGTTTTGTATTCATTTGTAGTTGTATATTGTTGTCACTGTGGTGTATTTGAATGTGAGATGGAAATGAGCTTTTAGCTAAATCCAGTATATTTACAATCCAGTATATTTACATGAAATCTTGTTTGTGCACTGTGCCGGATATAAACAAAGAAAGAATACAAACACTAAAGTAAAGTACGCTTACTATTTCATTTATTTATGTTTTCAGCAGTTAAGTAAATGTACTAGTTACTGTTCACGACTGACTGACTGACTGACTGACTGACTGAGTGTGTGCGTGTGTGTGACTGGGTGTGTGTGTGTGTGTGTGTGTGTGTGTGTGTGTGTGTGTGTGTGTGTGTGTGTGTGTGTGAGACAGTGGGCTCTCTGGCCATTAAGAAGCACAGGTCTCTGCAGTTGGTCTGTGAGTGTGCAGACCACAGGAAGTTCCCACTGCTCTGGCTATCAGGGCGGAAAATTACTGTTTGTCACCCGGACTCTGCCACAACTCAGTCACCCTGCCTCTCTCTCCCTCTCTCCCTCTCTCTCTCTCCCTCCCTCTCTCTCTCTCTCTCTCTCTCTCTCTCTCTCGCGCGCGCACACGCACGCACGCACGCACAATGCATGTGAGTCTGTCTGTCTGTCTGTGCGTGCGTGCATGCATGCACGTATACGCCTGTTATGAGCACATTGAGCACATTCACACAATGCAAAGTCTATAACGTTAGCTGAGTTTATTTCTCCCCTGAGACACCTAGAGAGAGAAGGAAAGATGGATCAAATAAAGAAATAGTAGAAATGTCCAAGTCAGTGCCTGGAGGAATTCCACAATAATAATAAAACACAGCCCCCTCAGGCATTAGAAGGCCAACACACATCACCAGAACTAACTCCATGAATCTATCATGGTTAAAATGGAGTTTGAAGTTACAATGAACGGTAGCAAATAACCCAGCAACAATTAAAGACGACACACTTATTATCAGTATTAGTTCCACCATGGACAATAGCACTTAATTACAACATGTCTAATGAGAAAGTGGGTCCAACACATGTTGGAAACTATTTATAAACTAAGTGAGTCTAAGATTTGACTGCGTGGTTATAGTTATATAACTAATAATTATGTAACAGGACAGTGACTTTGAAATGAGCCATAACGAACTTAGCACTTGTGGGTTAGCTTATGTTGTCACAAGTTTTCAATTGTAGAAATGTATAAAAGATTGGCTACTTTCAAATGGCTGAAATATATAGTGTATAAAGTGAATATGTTTGTAATAATATTAATCAAAAAGTGAACTAGTAATTAAACTAAAAGTTTTCAAATGATTGTAATGGAGTAAAAGTGCAATATCTTCCTCTGAAAGGCAAACATTCTTTTCATTTACAAAATATAGAAGATAAGCAACTCCGGGTCATTCACTTCTCTAATCAGTACAGGTCAGAGGGCATTTCTTTAAACACACAAATCCATTACTTTGTCAAATAAATGTAGCTTTACGATTCAGTGAAATTCAGAATAACTTAGTTCTACTGAATCTATTGAATTATACTGAGTCATGATTCATCGTAGCTTGTATTTATTTAGCTTTTATCAGTGAAAAAAGGTAGTCGGCAAACATTTCTTGCCATAGTTTTAGTGGACGCACATGTGCATGCGCAGGCACGCACACAGCACACGCACACGCACACACACACACACACACACACACACACACACACCTTCAAGACTTGGTCTTTGAACTTGGTCAACAGTGACATCCACAATGCTTGACAGACAACTTTCCTGGTGCCAAAAAAGAGACAAAGGGACAAAGAGAGGGCTGGAGGGGGACAAGACAGACGGAAGTCTGGAGAGAGAGAGAGAGAGAGAGAGAGAGAGAGAGAGAGAGAGAGAGAGAGAGAGAGAGAGAGAGAGAGAGAGAGACAGAGACAGAGAGAGAGAGAGATGACTACTGGGTCATCCTGACCCTCTTCTGAATCCAGAGTTCAGAGTCAGTCAAACTGGAAACATGAACAGCGAAAAACTGCAGCATCCAGAATAACCCCTGGAAAAGAAATGACTTCACTTCAGTACAGAGGAGAGGAGGGGAGGGGAGAGGAGAGGAGAGGAGAGGAGAGGAGAGGAGAGGAGAGGAGAGGAGAGGAGAGGAGAGGAGAGCTGGGTTAGCGCCGGAGGTCAGATGGAGGTCACAGATTATACTCTCTGGGAAAAGGCAGGAAAATCACGTCATGGCTGTTTTTTAATACCTGTGGCCTGTAAATCCCCCCCTAGCCCACCCCTAACCTGACACGTTTACTGTACCACACATGGCAGGGCAGGGCAGGGCAGGGCACGGTGGAGGGTCGGCTAGGGGTTGGGTGGAGGGGGGGGTTCATAAGTCGTAACTCAGGAAGGTGTGGATCGAGGCAGCGGTGGAAAATGTACTCAAATGTCATACCAGACATAAGAATATCAATACTGCAATATAGAATTCCGGAATTCAAAATGTTACTGTAATTGTATTGTAAAAGTACAAAGGTATTGGCATCAAAATGTACACCAAAAGCAAAAGTACTCAGAAGGTCAGAAGGTCCCTAGACTGGCTAATAAGCCAGACCGAATCAGCCGTTGGCAAAAACAATTGCCCCGCGACAGTGTTGTGTGATATTAGTCTGGCTTATTAGCCAGGCTAGAAGGTCCCATGCACTTGACACTTCCACTTTTCAATTGTATAAAAGTCTTTTGAAAATAGCAGATCTTCAAGCTCACAATGTGTCGCACGGTGACACATCTCTCTCTCTCTCTCTCTCTGCTTGGCGTGAATGTTAGATTAACATTGCCAAATCATGCATCATTCCAGAAGAGTTTTTCCATAGGACTCAGCGTCCCAGAGCCATGTCGTTTCACTCCTCCCTCCCTCGTTGATTGCCGACATCTTCTTGGTGGAGCCGTTTTTCATTCCAGAGTTATACGAGCAGTCCGTAAAGCAGCTCTGCTTTACGTTTGCTTCTCGCTTCGAGGGAGCTGGACAGAAGCAGGGGAAGGGACAGATGGATGGATGGGTGGGTGGGTGGAGGTTTAGGTGTCTGGCCGGGGAGTTGGACTTGACTCAGGCTGGGTGAGGTGGGAATAGGTGAGTAATAGAAGAGGGAGTGGTGGAAAAGTACTCAAATGTAGTACGATAAAAGTCTGGTATTCAAAATGTACAAAAGTATTGGTAACAGCACTGCAAAGTAGAAAGTACTCATTATGACGAATGTCCCATTTCACAAGTTTTCAAATGTATGAAATGTATTTAAAAAAAATGAAAATAGAAGATCTACAAGCTCAATTAATGTTTGCAATAATAGTAAAAATCTAAAAAGTATCTAAAGGTTTCATATAATTGTAGTGAAGTAAGAAATTTCCCTCTGAGATGTAGTAGTAGAGTACAGAGTATTGAAAATTGAAAGTAATCCTCAAAATTGTATACTTAAGTACAGTACTTGAGTAAATGTACTTAGTTACTTTACACCACTGAGACAAGGTAAGGTGGGTTGAAGTGGGAGTGGTTGAGACTGAATAGAACAGAGAACATTAATGGAGAGAAAGGACAGCAACAGGACAAATGGAGGAACTATAGAGCAACAGAATATAATGGAAAGTAGTGGAATATAACAGACATAAGGATCTGTTGCAGTGAGGTTTGTGTCGTCGTCATGTTTTGCGAGGAAACAGAGAGAGACTTCATACATTTCTTCCCAAAACTGTTACTTTTCAGGATTCAAATTCAAAAGTAGCAAAAATAATAATGATAATCAAAAAATGGCAGATCTACAAGCGCAAAAGGAATGGCATCGTGATGTGTTTTGAGCCTGTTGATCTTCTATTTTTGCTACTTTTGTGTGAGTAGTAGGACGAAATACACCATTACTTTAGAAACAAAAAGCTGAAAGACAGAGATACGAGGTTTCTGCCCGACAGTGAAGAAATGTGAGTTGATTTCTCCACATTCAGCGAGTCTTTCCCAACATGCAGCCCCCACGTTATGACAACCCCCAGGAACCAACCTCACACACACGCACACACACACACACACACACACACACACACACGACCCCAGCAAAGGCACTAAATTTGATTTAACCCAGAATACATTACACACTGACAGATTAGAAGCACGCACACACACACTCTACTCATGTTTCTCACCCAACCTCAAGGGCAAAAATATGGTCCTTATACTTTTTAATCCCCTACAGATTTGACTTTGCCTCGTATATATATAGCCTTTCTCTGCATTTAAAATGTGGAATCGACCTATTGATTTAATATTCCTCTGAGAGTCAATAAAGAAAGCAATATAATGGGTTTTTCTCTCTCTCTCTCTCTGATAGAAAAGCTCTTCCGTAGCAGATGGCTATAATATTATTGGGCCAGGGTAGTGTTGAAGGTATAGGTCAGCACTCGCCTCACCTGCACCGATCCCCCAAGCAGAGCTGAGTTATACTACACTGTAAAAGCCTACATTACAGGTCCTTTGGTTCTACTCCTGATGAAGACTGAGGATTTAACATAGTTCAAACTAGCTCAGTCTGCAGAGGGAAATACACGCACACACTAGATGGTCAAACAACATTTATTGTTGCCTCTTTTAAAGAATGGTTTAACCACTTAAACGTTAGCATGTCACAATTGTCTCAATTTTGGAAACATTTCACCCATAAGGCATGCCAAAGTACGGACGCCATGAAAGTGGTTAACCACGTGAATGTTATAGCATCCCTATGCTGGTGGGGAACATTCGCCAAAAATAGCAGGTATAAAAGCTCAACGTTTTATGAGCAAAACATAAATAAAATCGCATATGTAATATAATCGTAAATTGAGATTTTTATGCTACACAATAATCTAAAAACTTGGCAATTAATTCAAAGGCCTTATTTGGTCAGCTGCTGCGCCTCACCCTCGTCTCCTCCATGTTGATCAGAACCAGAGCGTTGTAACATCCATCAGCCTCTCCCAGGAGCCATAAAACCACACAGGCCATTACATATCTTTTAGCAGCTACAAAAGAGTCATAATTGTGATTAATCGCTTTTTGGCATCCAAGTAAACACTTTCAAACTCACAATTTGCAACATTTTGAGATAATAGTGATTAAATAGCAAATGCACTACAAGCTATTCGTCCTATATGATGATGTATACGGAGCTTACAGTAAATTGTATAGGCATTGCAATATTAAGCAATAAAGTACAGTATTGGGCCAATTGCCATTGTCATTATAATTTATAACCAGAAGGGGGTATGTCGACAAATGGCAAGTTGGTCTGTCTGTCTGTCTGTCTGTCTGTCTGTCTGTCTGTCTGTCTGTTTTAATTTAAATCCCAAACAAACAAGATATCCCAAAAAATATTGTCTGGAATTGGACATCACATGAAATATGTTCATGCTCCCTGGAGAAAGAACCTGGTGGAGCACCATGCCATCTCCACTTGCACACAAGATATATGAACTTATAATGGGTGGATTGCCATGACATTTACTGTGTGCATTTATGCTCCCCAGACGATAACCCCAACCATTTGAGTGACCCCATGACCCAAGAATCAATATGTCAACCCCCCCCCCCCCCCCCCTTCACCAGTGAGATCACGCCGGTCCGATCAGTACACCTTGGTTGATTTAGTGTTAGGAGCAGCACAGCCTCTAGGGGCAGACGTTCCCAAACTGTAGGTCGAGAAATTTGGGGTTTGGTCCCCAGATGGTTAGTTTACCGTGCAACATTGTTTAACACGTTTTCTCACTCAGCAGTAAAAAAACCCAACCGTACAGTATAAGTGAATACAGGGAGGCACATTTATAAAGTTACAATTTAATTACCTATTTAATAACAATTTGTAATTTGGCCAACTTGTCAAATACTATAAGAACTCACAGAGAACAAGAGGAATGCACGTCAGCTATGTATACAACACACACACACACACACGCACGCACACAGACGCACTGCACACATTAGGAAGAGTACCACAAACAAACAAGCAGAGCAGTGACACAGAGACCCCGCAAAGATTGTGTGCCCTGTCAGAGACCGGGCAGGCCAGTCAAAGGAACGATGTGTTCTGAGCACTCTGCTCAGCTTTCCCTCTCTGGAGACTTTGTTGGAAACTGTCGGGGAATTCCGGATCAGTCTGTAATTGATTAGCAAGTGGAGTCAGAGACAAATAGCCAAGGTGGTGACTATATGCTCTAATATACTGTACATGATAACGTGGGGAGAAGTACGTTAAACCAGTAGTTCTCAAACCTTGTCGTGCCAAGGACGTCCAGAGAGTATGTATTTGTCCGCACAGCCTCATCTGAAAATGTTTTGTGTCAGGGACCCCACCGAGCGAGGATTTGTGTTTTAGGAAAAAGGTAGCACATGTACAAGCTCGTAGCGCGGTACACGCGGTACGTGTTGTGAGCTATTTTTGAATAGCCAACTTATACAATGTATACATTACACGTTATACAATAATTTTATCCACTTTATCCATTTAAACTATAAATGGATAAAGTGGTTAAAATGATTGTGATGCTGTATTAACTATACTTTTGCTAAGGACCCCCTGGAAGGCGTTAGACACACAGTCTATACACAGATCAGTGTTAAGGTAGTTCTGTCCACCAATCAGACCTAGTTGCTACAAGGACACATTGTATAACAAGACAGGCCGTAACAAAACAATAGCTATCCGGCCTGAACTATTCCTCAAAACAAGCTAGGGGAGAAAAGTGAAGATAATGATTTGTTTCTATAGTTGCAGAGAGACATTGGACTCAAAACTCTTCCCATGTAGCCTACCCTATAGGAAAACAGCTGAAACTAATGGCATGAATTATGTGTTTGTCTGATTCCTTTAGTTTATGCTGGCACACAAAACACTAAATGAAATACACCCACAACCACGTGATTACCTTAAGAACACAACACTTGGGTACAGTAGGTTTGGGTTGTGTAGTTATCTGTTGTGATGTAACTCCAAAGGTGGACAATTAAGAATTAAAACATGACATTGAGACATGACTGTACAGTGTAAGTCAATGAGGATCATATTTTGAATGAATTATCAATTTGTAATCAATGGAGCAAGATTTCTTGTCCACCTTTGGAGTTACATTATGGCAAGGTATCTAATACTCTACCCAAGTGTTCTTATGGAGGCATACTATGGTCCTTGCCCTACTTGTCAGGCACACATGGAAAGGACTAAGGATGCAGACACAAAAGGCACTGAAACAGGTTTCATTTCACAAAAAGTCAGGTAAGGGGCAGGGAAAATCTAAAACTGTAGAATGCAAACGGTCGAAATCCAAAGGCAGTCAGTGAGGACATAGCCTGGAACTCACCTATGCTTTCTATGGCATATAGGCAGCTCCCGGCAGGATCCGCCGGGAGAAACTGTGCGCAGCTTCTGGACATGAGACTAATTAATTAGAGCGACAGAGAGAGAGAGGAGTGTTTGTGTGTACAGGTGTGTGTGTTTGCGTCAATTTAACAAAGGTGCAGACGATCAGAAATCAGCAGAGTGATTGACGTTTGCGCTACTATACAGCTATGCCGAATTGAAGTGGACTTGGACCCCGAATTTTTTTTTCCTCCCTGGAAATAAAAACGTCTGGGTTTCCGAGGCTAGTGAGGGCAGAGGTACTGTCAAAATTGTGGTCTAGAAAAAGCAAAACAAATCAGCAGGGCAAAAACTTGAACAAGACTTGAATACTGAATAGTGCTTGAGAGCTGTGAGAACACAAGACAATCTGGCAAGGATTGCAGAGAGACTGAGGCTTAAATACTTTGGGCATGATTGCAGGGGAGTGAATGCAGATGGTTCAGAGACCACTCCTACACCCAAAACAGAAATGTAAACGTTTGGCCGGGACCCAAACTAGTGAAAATAGAACAAGCTCGCAATGCTGCGCTTCTGCTTGTAGATCGGCTATTCTCTACTGTATGTCTAATCAGTGTCCTTATTCTAGGGCTAACATTCTGCAAAATAGCAGATCTGCAAGCATAGTCTAAGCATAGTCTAATCCCAATTAAGGGGTCTCTGTACACTTCACAACAAATAATACGACGCAAACCACAAGCAACGAAAACAGAGTGTAAATGTGCCTGCCCTGCACGTACGATCAATCAATATGCAGCAATACACAACTGCAAATAAGAATTAAAACCACAAGGTAAGAACAGGTGGACACAATAAAAAACAATAAGGGTGAGGGAGAGCATTTTGGATCAACTTCAGTAGTTTAAAAATGTGTGATACAAATAACTACTGTATTTCAACCTGCTGTATAGGCCTTAAACTCAAACTCCTTTATTTGATATTTTGTTTCCCTTAAGCTCTCCAAGTTCAACCAACACAACACACAATAGGTAAGCAGACATGAACAAACAAATACCCATTATTGTTGTCGTGAACGTTTCTTTCTAATCATGAAGTCACATTACTGTTTACTGTTTATTATATTGTCTCTATACAGAACCTAACTTCAAGTCATGCTAAATATAAGTTTACTGACTCACAACTGTCTCTTGATTGATCCGAGGGGTTCGATTTTATTTATATCTGATTCTCCTTTTGTGTATATATTTGTGAAAATTTGAAGGAAAGAAAAATTAAAAGCAAAATTTAAAGATGTCTGGGTTATCAGTATGACAAAAAATGGATGGAATTAATTCACACACACACACACACACACACACACACACACGCACACGCACAGCATGTGTGTGTGTGTGTGTGTGTGTGTGTGTGTGTGTGTGTGTGTGTGTGAGACATGATGCGATCTATCAATAGCAGAGCAGGGGGACCAAATACAACCACCGCAATTGTTATATTGTATTAACATATAACTCTACCATACAGATTGGATTTAATTACATCTTATTCATGATGGAAAGGTTGTGAGGCTTTAAATGTACCTTAAACTTTAAGGCTTAAAGTATGTACTCTCTGCCCAGGCGGTGGCGTAACCGTCTGGGCACCCGACTGGTGATCCAGTCGCAGTGTGCCGCGGGTTCGACTCCCGAGCCCGACACGGCCTTTACTGCATGTCATCCCCCCATCTCTCTCCTGTCAGCCTACTGTCTGTCCCTTCAAAAACCAATAAAAGGCGTAAGCAAAAAAAAGTATGTACTCTCCAGTAGTAGCCTATGCTCGGGGCAGTGTGTAAATGACTTGGAGCGGGATTGGGTCAAACAAACATTATTGTGACATCCCTAACATAACATCCCTAACATGCATATGTACTGTATGTACAAACACCCCACACATTTAGACAGTTAGGCAGTCTACAAAAGTAGATGCACATGGATGCAGCGACACAGACAGATGGAAAACTAGTTAAAAGAAAAGCAAGAATGCACTGATTTATTTGGTCCTCTCTGCTCAGGAAAAAAGCAAATGCACATAAATGTGGATCGTAAAGCATGGCGAAGTGGATTTACGTTCGGAATCATACCAGTGGAAACGAATCAGCTGGGAATTTACAGCTCTCGCATCGTGTGTGATCTCTTATGCACCGACCGTAGCTGGTTTAATAGGTGAACCACTAATTGGCTTAATTGAACACTCGTGCCACAGCTTGCATATAAACACATTAAGAGATAGCTGGTAAACACACACACACACACACACACACACACACACACACACAGAAGAGCAAGGGAATGATAGGTGCAACTGCAACACTAATGTGCAATTTTATTGCGACCTATATGAAAACCTGAAAAACCTGTCCGTCCGTCAGTCAGGTCACACCTCGTGGTTGTCAGTCCATTACGCCTCGTGACACGTTCCATATATGTCCGTCTCCATATTATGAAGATCACGTCACTGACCTCATCAAACCCTGGATAGCCATACATGGAGAAGACTGGATCCTCACCTATAGATCTGCATATATGGAGCCGGCCAGCTCTACATCTGACCTCAAACCCTTAGATCTCCATGTATGGAGCTGACCTGTTCTGACATTCCATATCTTGATCCACCCCCACCCATCCTTCCTATTCGACGTCTCCCTTTTGACTGATATAAATACCTGTCCATTCAAACTGGAGACGGGCTGCCCCAAAGTTATTGGCAGCCGGCGAAAACTAGGACAGAAAATTAAGGCCCGGCCCGGTTCTGATATCCCATATGTTGATATGACCTCCTCAAACCCTGTACACTCAAAACACACTCCATATATGGCCAGACCTCATCAAACCCTGTACACATACACGTACGCGTGCGCATGCGTTGACATTGGAACATGTTGAGCGAAGTGTGGACCAGGACATTTCACAGGGACTAACATGCAGCGTGCATCTTAGGCGTAACCGACGTGTACTCTTACACTTTGCATATAGTGTCTGTAGGCTACATACAGTATACACCATATTACACACTAGTGTCTGTAGGCTACATACAGTATACACCATATTACACACCAACGTGTGCTGTATGTTCTACAGATGTTCCGTTCCGTTTGACTGCACTTTGATATCTTGCTCTAGTATAGTAATGGAAACCACACAATGGAAAACATTATTGGAAGATATTTGTCAGAACAACGAGAGCCACATGTGATCTGGAGTCAATCACGATCAAACTGCTGTTTGTTTACACTGGGAGAAAATGAATCAAGCTCATGAAGCCTCCCATCTGATTGGTGATTAATAGGCCACCGTGCGCGTGCATTGTGCGTGTGTGCGTGCGTGTGCATTGTGCGTGCGCGTGTGCGTTAATGAACACATGGCCACGTTTCGTACACCATAATAACGATTCAGGTTTGGCCGCGTCACGGAGGTGAAGATGTAGGCCAAGAATATAAATAAACAAATAGACGAGGAGTAGACTGTGTGTATTTTTATATCGAATACAGAGTTCTCACGGAAGAGGCCATCGCCATTACCCGAGAAATCCCCCCCCCCCCCCCCCCCAATACCGGCAAACCTCCCACTGCCCCCACTCACTTCCTCACTAAAGTGCTTCACTTTCTGCTGTGTTCCAGTAATGAACGCCGACATAATTCGACACAGACTGAACAGAACAACACGACAGACATAAGTTTTACTTTTGTTCGCGCGCGTGTGTGTGTG
The DNA here is from genome assembly GCF_963924005.1 of Protomyctophum bolini. Classification (NCBI taxonomy): domain Eukaryota; kingdom Metazoa; phylum Chordata; class Actinopteri; order Myctophiformes; family Myctophidae; genus Protomyctophum; species Protomyctophum bolini. The sequence goes on along the minus strand of NC_137869.1, from coordinate 25,203,147 downwards.
TGTGTGTGTGTGTAAAACGGGGGCCTCAGGCTGTGCCTCTGACTTTACTTTATCATGACTGTGACCCACAAACGCACATATAATTCCGAACATTCGAGCAAACATTGTTGGGAAATGAAATAAATTGAAACATAACTCACTGATCCCAAAGGTAGTGCAGCTTGTGATGTCAGCAATGCCAGAAAGTCTGATGTTTCTCCTAGCCCATCCGTTTCGTTTGCAGGCTAAGCCTGAGCCTCTTCACCATACAACGTCAATGAGCATATTTTGAATGATCAATTTCTAGTCAATGGAGTCAAGTTGTTTTGTATTACTTTCCCACCTTTGGAGTTGCATTCATGGCAGGACATAACCCAAACCAACCACTACCAAAGTGTCCTAGACATAACCATTTCAGCCCTATATGGCCTATACCCACAGAGGGGGGGGGGGGGTGGACCCCTGGCCCAATTCTGATGGACCCCTGGCCCAATTCTGACGGACCCCTGGCGATTTGTTCCGGACCCTCTGCATTCTCTCTAGAGTCTAGGACATGGTTGTCTTCACTTCCCATATGTGAAGGCATATCGCTTGTATGCATGTAGAGGCAGCGGTGAAAACAGTAGCCTACTCAGATCAGTGTATATATATAAGAGAGTAAAAGAGCAGCAATACCACACAAATACCTACAAGTAAAAGGCATGTATTAAAACGAATTGCATTTTCAGGGCATGTCTATTTTATTGATCAATTTAATGGTGGATCGTGTTCTGACTTCGGTCAGTGGAACCAACATATAGTACACATCATAGCCTACTATAGTTCCTATATATGGGTATCACAGTTTTGTCAATTATTTGGGGGCCCACTTACAATATCCTCATGGCAGGTATGAGAACCACTGGTGTTAGAGGCATGCGCGTGTGCATGTTTGTGTGCAGCGCACATGTTGCGCGACACATGTGTGTACATGTTTGTGTGAGTGGAGTGTCCATGGCAGTGCTTGTATGAACCGCAGGCATCTGATGGGGGGGAAAACCCCACTTTACTACATCCTGTGCTGCGGAGAGCCATGCAGTGACCACAGGCTGGACCGCACTGTGAGAGGAGAGGACCTCAACCACACTGCGTCTGCGTGGATAGTGGATACACTGGAGACATGCATACCCATGAGGCCAGCAGTCACCCACACACTGGAGTAATGCATTCATGAGTACACACGCACACACACACGCACACGCACACACACACACACACACACACACACACACACACACACACACACACACACACACACACACACACACACACACACACACACACACACACACACACACTGACACACACACACACACACACGTACTGTATTAATTTCAAGGTTTTGCTCAGCCAGCACATGAAGCACCTGGAACTATACCTTCTTCTTCCAGGAAGTACCCTATTCCCCGGGAAAGTATACCCTCTTCTTCCAGGGGTCATAATCTGGTGTGATGAGGACCCAAAAGCAGGACAGCCATGAGGCAGGTAGTGATCGAAACCCAAAGGTTGGGTGTAGAACAGAACAGAAATCACAAATTAGACTAGTAACTAATGTAGTGACACCGAACAAAGGACAGACTGGGGATCAAGACTAATGCACATGAGGGTTGATTACACATGGGAAACAGCTGGGGAGGACAAGAACAAAGAACCAAAACAACTAGACATAACATAAAAATACAACACCTAGATAGGCAAAGTCTGACTGTGACCTCGCCTTTAGGGGAGTAGGCCTACTGTTATTGTGATGACACCAGGAAGTACCCTATAGTTACCCTCTTCTTCCACGTTTGAGCACCAAAGTTTGGCGCTCAAATGCGGCAGACTTGAGCACTGAGTATACGCAGGTACACTAACCCACTTTTTGAAACTAGCTCCTCGCCACTCGCCCTACACACTTCCACTCGGTTTGAGCAATAGAGACGCACCGGAATTCCCCTCCCATCCATTTGCATTGCATTGCGTCTCTATTATTTATATCTATGCTCAAACAGAGTGGAAGTGTGACGTGTGTAGGGAGAGTGGTGAGGAGCTAGTTTCAAAAAGGGCCTAGGGTTTCAAGCAGTAGAAGCATGCGCAGTAGCGTTTTACATGCAGAAGTGTTGCAATATCCCAGATGACCACCAGGCCACTGTAGCTTCACTGTTCCGTGGTTCTGCATGGGGGGCTTGGTTGACACAGCGAACCAACGTTGTTTCAACGTCTGATCTAAGACTAGACCGCTAAAAAACTTTCATTTTTAGCCCATTTAGATGTATATTAGACGTCTATTAAATGCTCAGTGTCTCGTTTGCCCAGGCTTTTCTTTTTCTTGTGAAAACAAAACGCATGCGGCCCGCCGGCCCCCGAGGCTAGAGTGTGCCTGAGTAGAAATGACAACGAGATTTAGAAGGAAGGGGGGGGGGGGTGGGGGGGAGTAGAAGAAAGAGAATGAGATATGCAGGAAATTGAGATACAAACCAGTGGCTTGCCGAAAGAGAGGGGAAGAGAGAGACACAGAGAGACAGATTGAGAGAGAGAGAGAGAGAGAGAGAGAGATAGTATGCTGTGTCATACGACAGTGTCGCCTGCCAAAAGCAGCCGACATACAAGCTCACAGTGTGTTATGAGCTTGTAGACATACAAGTTCACAGTGTGTTATGAGCTTGTAGACATACAAGCTCACAGTGTGTTATGAGCTTGTACATCGGCTATTTTCAACGCCTGACACAGTGACACCATTGCGCAGCAAAGTATAAATCAGATTTAAGAGAGATGGAGAGATAGGGGAAATAAAGAGAACGGGGGGGGAAGAGAGAGGAGATGATGATGGAGAAGGGGGAGGGGGTGAGACGATGAAAAGGGGGGAGGGGGAGAGTAAATCAAAACCATATGTGGGCTGAATCTCCTGTATTGTTCCCAACTCAAACCAGCTGGCTGCGCTTGGCTCATCCATCAAAATAAACATTCTCTTGATGGCCACGAGCAACGCCGGGCCTGTTAGTCATTAGGACAGCTCTCTTACACCCTAGCTGCAGCCTCGCGTTCACTCAATCAAAATGCACACTAACACAATCCCAGGCAAAGAAAACATAATATGCAACACGCTGTACAGTACAACAGGCACCGACAGGCAAATGCTTGACATTTTGGTGCATTATTAGTCTTGGAAAGCTGCACGTTTTATACATCGCACGGCCACTTAAACCCCTATTACGCTTTGTTAACCCGGGGTCCCCCATGGCATCATCCTGGGCCCCCTGATTTTGTCCCTCTGTCGGAGATAGCAAATATAATCTAAAAGCTTGCAAACTGTTGCGATGCGACTCGTGAACATCCTGCAAACTTTCGCCTATTTCCGCCTATAGACGAATTCAGAAACGGGTCTCGGTCTCAGCGAACGTATTTCCTGTAGGCGGAGATGACATATCTGCGGTGTAAACTTGCAGGTCTTCTACTACATTGAATGGTATGTTAGACTGATCAAACCTTACTTTATACCTCTGTAACGGCGATTTTTGGTCAAAATCCCCTTTTGACCAAAAAGTACCGTTTATATGTGTGGTGGGGGGCTCAGAGTGCTCCCACTAAGGGAAGTAGGCTTTCTAATGACACAACCTGCCTTTGTTTTGGTGAGCAGCAAAAACGTTCTTTTTATTTACGCTAAAGACGAGAGGCTGGTCTGCATTCATGCGAGCGGCGGAAGTGGAGAGTAACCTAGCTCTAAATGAAACGCATTTGAGCTATGGACCAGAGCTAACGTTTGAGCAGTCACTCTACCAATCAATGTAGTAGAAGACCTGCCAGTTTACACCGCTGATATGTCGTCTCTGCCTACAGGCAATACGTTCACTGCGACCGAGACCCGTTTCTGAATTCGTCTAATGACATATCCCAGAACTGGGACACTAGGGTTCAAATGGATGCAAGCTGACAAGTTTAAAATGATTTGTCAGTTTTGGTGAAATTAAATTTATTAGGTTATGCTTTGTTGACCGGGGTCCCCCATGGCTCCACCCTAGGACCCCTGATTTTGTCCCTCTACACTCTTTGTCAGAAATAGCAAATAAAACTAGATCTAAAAGCTTAAAATCTGTCGCAATGCGACTTATTGCGAACGGGTACATCTGCACATTTTTGCCTATTTTCGCCTAATCTTGGCCTATTAAGAACCTAGCCCAGACACTAGGGTTCAAGTGGATATGCAAGCTGACAAGTTTACAATTATTTGTCAGTTTCGGTGAATTTATTGGGTTTTAACTTATAGCCTCACAGGTCAAGGCATTTTCCAGTGACTCCCCTTGAAGACACTAGATCATTTAGTTTAGGTTTAATCTCGACTTCAGTGGTGGTGCCATCAAGGTTTTTCACCGACGTGAAAGAAAACATGCTTCAAAGCACTTCAAAGACCCAGCCTGCCAACCGCTTCCCGCTGTGAATCTGTCCTGTTTGTTTTTCAGTCCTGGACGCCATAGATGCAAAGCAACCTGTTGCCAGGGCTTCAAAGCCCGCCGCATGCAGCCAATCACCTACTGAGGAGCGATGTCCAGGATAAGAAAGGTACGCACGTCACAATTCTAATGTGGATGATGACAGAGAGGAGGAGGGAGTTTACCCTTATCAGAGCTATGTGAAACTGGCTGTTGGATGGCTACAGTGTAAACACTGTAATTTAGCAGATATTACTAGAGTAATGGGCACTAATTTGTATACATCTGTCATGCAGTTGGCACTTGTGATGCGGCATCGATGTTTATAGCATCAGTATAAATAGTGACTTTTAATCATTTATATTTTAAGCCAAACAATTACAAAAAGAATCACCGTAACTTATACCTCATGTCAAATTCAGCAGAGGCACGCACGCACGCACACACGCACGCACGCACGCACGCACGCACGCACACACACAAGCGTATATACAAGCGTATATACAGTACATGAATCATGCAGAGGCTACATGCATGTATTGCGCCCAGAGAAGATAGGGAAGTGAAGATATACGTAGCATGTTCTGAAGGAAAAGTGCTTGGCTTTGTGCTAGAGCCGACTGACCGCCAGACTTTCTGTCGTGGTAGAGGTTTTGACCTGTATTGAGTGACACTGTAAAAACCCTCAATCAAAGTTTAATTTGACGATAAACATTAACACACACATGCACACACACACACACACACACACACACACAGTATCAATATGAGAAATAACACGCTCGCACACACCACAGCTCTATATGGCTTACAGATGACACAGGAAGCGAAGGTCCTGAATGTAAACTGGCCCGTGGGGCTCGGAGACATCTGGCCAGCACAGATAAACTCACATCAGACACACTGTTACATAGCCAGCCCGGCCAGCCAATCAGACACACTGTTACATAGCCAGCCCGGCCAGCCAGGCACACGCAATGTCAGAGAGAGGCCGCGCGAGAGGAGAGGTAGCATGAATGAAACTATAGACCACAGCTGACAGGCAGGTGGACCAAGATTGAAATTGGAGATGTAACAGAGTTCTGCGAAGGAGGACGCAGATAATGTGGGAGATAAAATATTGGCCGACGCCACGGCACACAATACATTTAAAGGCTGCTGTTTTTTGGGGTTTTTTATGCTGGTGGTCGATATGGTGATAAATATCGTCAAGACGATACAATGTCTCAATACAATGTCTCCACGATATGCCTTTTCAGAGATATCGTGTATATATACTGTATATTGATTGATTAATTGACTGATTGATTCTTTATTTAAGTGTCATGTTTCCGAAGAAGGCCAGCCCATATGGACTTACGGGACACTTTTTACAGTTTACATAAACAAATACAATAAACCATATAATGCACATGCTATGATTTACAGTTCTAGTTCTTAATTTATACTTCTGTGGAACAACGGTTTCGTTCGCCAAAGGTAAGTATTTTGGTCTAAATGGTCTGTTACTCCAACATGAAAAAGAATCGTGATAATATTGTGGAAAAAGGATTGTGATATTATATGTTTCCATATCGCCCACCCCTTCTTTATTCTCTATGTATAAAATGATTTATTTTCAAAGCAGGAGAAGGAAAAAAGAAACACGGTCTGCGATTCCCTTTGTTGAGCATCAGGAGGATCTGCGATTCTTCAGAACCGATTTGTATTTAGTATAGCGTAACTGAAGACAACCGATCTACAAGCTCACATTGTGAGCTTGCAGGTGGGCGGTGACACACCTGAGTTATAAATTAGACTTTCTTTTTGCCCCCTGTTGGTTGGTCGGTGCGCTGCGCGGCATGACACACGACCGAGTTATAAATGACTTTCTTTTTGCCCCTGCTGGCCTATTGTCTGGCAGCCCATGTGTTTCCTCCCATCAGCCTGTTGTCTGTCAGACTAAATTACACTAACAGGGCTGGGATTAACCCCTGCCAACAGGGCGAGAGCGCGCAGACACACACTTGTTCGGTGTGGCCTTGTAACAGCTAGCCGCTGGCAAGTGTGTCCTTCATTTTTCATACGCAGAGCTATAGTCTTTTTATGTTTCAGAGTTTGGTGTGTGTGTGTGTGTGTGGGGGGGGGGTTGAAAAGCACCCTGTGTGTATCCCTGTGCGAGTTCAGCTCCGAGGGCAGGGCTGTTTGACCATTCAAGCTTCATCGTATCCCCCAGCAGGCTTTACTAACTCTCATGCCAAGATAAACATCACAGGGCTTTGGACGTGGAGAGGCCATATCCTGCAGGCCCAAAAGGGCCTTGTGTGTGTGTGTGTGTGTGTGTGTGTGTGTGTGTGTGTGTGTGTGTGTGTGCGTGCATGTCCAGTCTGTAAAAGAGTAAAGGAGCCCTCAGAGCTTCCAGGCTCTGTGTTTGCTGTTATCATGTTGGCAGCGGGGTCGGTGTTCAGAGCGACCCACGTATACGTAGCCGTATGTTTTGCTATACGCTATAGCTTGTTTTCACAGGTTCAGCATAGGTTAAACTTTACCTCATGTCCAAACTCCAACCCAGCCCTGTCCACTGATGATTACCTCATCAGGGAGACCACTAAGAGGATAAAGAAGCCCACTGAATCATATGAATATCTTTGCTGTTTGAGCATCTCCATATTTCATACTTTTGAATGTATTTTTCGTGAATCAATACCGTATTTTGTCAAATTGTCATACAGTCAGTGCAGTACAGTTGTGAAATGGACCTCTCATACATCCAATGAACACACATTGTGCTCACAGATACAGTGCTCGCTTACACACACACTCTCACACACGCACGCGCACACACACGCAGGCACGCACGCACACGCAACACATGCACCCACCACACACAGACACACACACACACACACACGTTTGTGCCTTCCTTCCTATGCAGCGCCGAGGAGAGAGAAACTGAAGCTATTTTCTATAGAGACTAGAGACAGTTATTACAGAACATGTAATGACTGCATGGGTGTGCAATGTGTGGAGCCAACTGAATACAAATAACATGGCAATGAGTAAAAATAGAATAAAGTATTGAAATGTGAAGTTTATTCTTACAATAATAATAATAGGTGTCTATACTGTCTATGTCACAAAGGGTTTCTTTCTACCATCCACATGTCCGAGTCAAAAATCGCATTGCAAGAACATGGTGAGTTTATAATGGCATCATGATTATATATTCCGTTTTAAAGACATATCAGCACTTTGGCCAAACAATAACAATTTTCTATTCAAGTTAGTTTCAGCAAGAGCTGAGATCCCCCACTGAGAGTGCCAAGAGGGCGTGCCAGAGAGTACATCGGCCGTACATCACGGACCACAAGAACTCAAACTAAAATGGATTCTCCAGGTTTATACTATAGAGAGAAGAATGGAACCTTTTTTATCTCTAAATAACTCAAAGGTATTGTAATTTAGACATTGTTTAATGTTGAAAATATCATATCTCATATACTCGCTCTCTCTCAAGCCAATGCTCATTTGCTGGAGTTTTTATGAAGTCTTGCAGCCAGGCGAGCCAGCACCCCCACACACACCACATACTGTACACCCCCACACACACCACATACTGTACACCCCCACACACACCACATACTGTAAACACATCCACTCACCCACAACATTGATTCCACAGACACGCTGGCTATACACAATATGTGTGAAATAGAATCTGTTATTTTATCCTATTATATATATTTTCTAATCCTCATGTTTCTCCCTCATTGGGTAGTTCTGAACTTGCACATGGGCATTGACCATTAGCACCGTGAGGACTGAAGAAGCCAATTTTTCACGTTGCCATGGTTACAGCCCTGCAGGCTATAGGATTGCTGCTGACTACATTTGGCTCACAGACAAATCCACGGAGCCTTGCCCTGTATAGGCCAGATGTATAGTTAATCAATGCTGAGGTGTCAAGCTGCTTAATGGTAAACCTCAGCTATTGCTGTGCCCAGTGCACCTCTCCGTGGATTCGTTTATGTTGCCTAATAGGGCCCGTGTCCACACACAGAGTTTTAAGAGCAGGACGGTGCTTTGGAAATCATCTCCACAGCAATAGCGCAGATTGATACGTGCAAAGTTTGGAATACACGTTATTGATCAGAATAGAGGAGAGGTTGCACAACTCGTATCGTCACGATGCTAATACTTTATTTTAAGGTGACCAACGTTTTGGCACAAAATGCCTTCTTCATACCCTGAAGAAGGCATTTTGTGCCGAAACTTTGGTAAACGTTGAAATGTTGGAATGTCTAGGGTTTACCAGTGGGGTATGATGCCACAGATGATTTCTAGTATGTTATTGTATGTCTTTATATGTGTTGATGAATTTAATACACAGGACCACAATGGAAATTGCGACCACAGGCCGCATTTACTATGAAATCGTACGTTTGTTTGTCCGTCAGTCAGTCAGTACTGCAGTGTATCACTCAAATTCCCCTACATTGACCAGCAACTACATCTGACCTCAAACCTCAAATTCTTGGATCAAATAGATCAAACCCTCAAACCCTTAGATCTCCATATATGGATATATATCAGATACTGTGTCACACCCACATCCTTCCTCTTCGATGTCTCCCTTTTGACTGACACCTGTCCATTCAAACTCTAGACGGGCCTGCCCCAAAGTTGTTAGTGCAGCCACGCCCGGCAGCCGGAGAGTTCTCAACAAGCCTGAAAATGAAGGCCTGGCCCTATACCTGCGGGCCCTCATCAAAGCCTGTACATTCAAGATACGCTCCATATATGGCCAGTACAGAATTAATTATGTTGATCTGACCCCCCCATTCCAAAGTGCCAGCGCTCGCCCAGCAGTCTGCTGTCACCCAGGTGGATATGTTGATCTGACCCCCCATTCCAAAGCGCCAGCCCATTACCCACACCCACAGGTGCAATCAATTTAGTCTGATGACACTTCCAGCTCTGCAATCACCTGCAAAAAGAAACCTATCTCAGCAGGCCGATATAAGGCCTGTCACCTGTGTGTGGGGAGGGAGAGCAGCTCTGTTCTTCAGAGGGACTTGGGGAAAAGGAAAAGACAACACAGAAGGCTCTCTATTGATGCTCAAACTGCTGACTGTTCTACTTTCTTGCTGGGCCAAAACTCTCTCCCACTCTCATTTTCCTGTTGTTAAAAAAAGAAAAGGAAAAAAAGAAAGAAGAGATTTTTGACAGTTTCAACTCGGGATGCAAAAGTTCACCGTCAGTACTCTCTGCCTTCATCCTTCCTAACGCAGGCCTCAGAGCATGAGAAACCCGACACTTGGGACTGAATTAATCATACTTCAATTAATTCTGTATGAAATCCCTTAGCGAGAATCTCTCAATGCTAAGATCATTTCTGACTTGACAAGTCTCCATAGTTGACCGTTTCAATGTTCGAACTGTACTACAAGTATGGTAGCACGTTGGCCTCCCATCAGTACATCACAGGTAAAGTAGTTAATACGCGTCTAGGGAGATATCTTATGTAACAACTTCAACGGGAGACGCAGTGTGACGAGACTGTGTACTAGGGGCCACACCGCTGCTATTTCATTATCTCCATTCATCATCATTACGCCAGAGTGAAAGTTTTAAAGTACAGTTTACATCTGGCTAAGCAGGTCGCACAGGAGCAGTGTCACTGGAGACATCAATCAAATAAGGAAGAGTTAAAACAGGCTCTGAGATCCATTAAATACACATTTTGTAAATGGATAATAAATCACAGGCCACTGTACCAACTGTAACTGTAGTGTATGTGGGTCCTTGTAGAAAAACGTTTGAGAACCAGGCCTATAGATTTAGTAGGCATTTGGGGTTCTTATTGCTATGTATATAGTATGTAGCAGCATAACATTTTTATAGTTTTTTAACGTTTTTTTAGAAAACTTACATTTTTAGAACCGGCATCAGTCCTAAATGGGTTAAAAAGGCTACTGTAAATATGCCATTCTGAGTGACCAAGCTGTGTCACATGAGGGTACATTATTGTCTCTATAACCTTGCTAACAGGAACAGACAGACGTATAGTAGAACTTGTTCACAGCTAAAAGAAACATCACTGCAAACACGTTACACCATACTGTACAATGTACAGGAAGTACTTCGCCTCGAAATGAACGACACCTGCTGACAGAAATACAATATAGTGCAGCCGGTCGTGTGAGGAGGGAACAGATGATACTTTTACTAGTCTAACAGTCACTCATTCAGTTTTCAAAAGTACAACAGAAAATAAGCTGCTTGCGTTGTGTTTATATAAAACCAATATTGGCTGAACTGGAAAGTGGCGATGGTGAATGTCATGCTTTTAAAACTGGCTGCCCAAGTCTCACAGTTAAACACCCTGCTGACCGACAGCCTTTTGAGACCTGAATTAGACTTGGTCATATTGCCGCATCGCCCGCAATATGTTTTGAGTAGGTCAGGTATTTTGAGTGACCAGGTCAAAATGAATCAGACCAAATTACACAGGTACATCACATTACTGCTAATTGCTGCTCCAGAATGCCCCTATCACATAATCATCACACCATAGCTGCACTATAAACAAAGAGAACTATGGAAGACTTTTCTAATGTGACATTTATTGTTTGCGGCAATTATTTATTAAAAGTTATAGCCATGCATGGGTTAAGTGAGAAAATGCACTGTAAGCATGTCAGCTATAAGAAAACAGTGGCTCAGTCTTTAACCTGTATTTTATTTGATCATCACCATTCGTCGCCCAATCTGGCAACCCAGGACAATTTGTAAGCATGGATTATTAGAGCTTGATGGCCACCCAAGAAGTGCCTCCTCCTCACCCTTTTAAACATACAAATATTTACATGTGCATATACGTATAGCTCAAGTGCAGTGTCTCTCCAGTCTCCACACATCATTACCACACCGTAGATAGACTTGGACCTACAAACATCATACTGTAGGCCCACTGGCATCAACATAGATACTCAATTCTGAATGGAAAGCACATCCAGCAACACATCATGCTGTATACTATATTATTTCCATCATAAACGCCATGGGTTGGGGACTATACATACAAAACTAGAGCCCGACATGTCTGGGTCCGATGCCAATAACAATTCTGGACAGTCCTAGATCAGTGGTTCTCAACATTTTCAGGATGCAACCCCCCAAAATAATCATACTTGAACTGGGTACCCCTCCCCTACACCACCCTGATGTGCACTTTAAATGTACAGTAGGAGTTTTCACCCAGGTTTAGATCCCTGAGGGACTCTGTTCAACTACGTATGGGGTTTAAGTACTTATCTTGAACAACATCCAAGATCTCATGAACGGCCATGGAAATCTACTCTGGCGAACAAAAAACGTAATCGCGGTGGGATTTCCTAACATTGTATGGAGTTGTTTAAGAGAGAGAAAACAAATATACAATGCCAGCCTTGCCATTATGCAAATACGTGTGGTTGCCAAAAGGCATTGTTTTCAGTTTTAAGATGTGTGTGCATGGCCACACTGACAGTTAGTTGTGTGGACATATTATTTTGACTATTGTTTCATTGTTACAGCCACAATGTTTTCACTATAGTCACATATCGCATGTCGAAACGTTGCCGCAAGTCTGACGATTGAATTGCCATGACCCCCACAGTTTGTCCTCCTTTCATTCAGAACTGCATTCTACCATATATACTGTACACTGTACAGCTTTAGAGAAATGCAGGTCCAACTCTGCAGTTTTTTGATGAGTCATGCTAACACAAATAAGCCAATGCTTCGCTGAGTTCATGGCATTGTAGCGTATTGTGGTTACTAGAGCATAGGTTTAGAAACAGGCGGTGAGGTAAAGTCCCATGCATATGTGAGGTGATTTATTATTATTTTTGCACTGTAATGGTTTAAAATGACATCAATTCAAATCGACTGGTTTTGTCAGGACGAGTGTTTGCATCAGACTAACCAATATGGATCACGGTGTAATTGAATGTTTTTTAGTGCATTACATTCGTATTGCATGTATTGAGTGAGCAAATATGCGTGTGTGCGTTCGTGCGTGGATGCGTGTGCATGTGTGTTATAGCAGCATAATGTGTGTGTGTGTGTGTGTGTGTGTGTGTGTGTGTGTGTGTGTGTGTGTGTGTGTGCGCACGGACCTGCGGTGACGTCTGTACCTGCACTCACTGACACAGTGACCCGCTGACCCAGCGGGCTTGCGGCTAGAAACCAAAAGTCTGCTCTGGAGACGCCCCGCCCCTCACACTAACATTGTCCTAACCTTCCCAGTCAACCGCACACGCTGACCTTTCACCTCCCATTGGGAACATCCCTAATGTTATCCTCAAGAAAAAAAGATTATCTCACGTACGTATGTACCTATATATGTTCTCTTCTTCGGTCATTGCGGTCCAGCTCCATTACAGGACGAGGATTAGGTTTCCAAAACCTAATCGGAGTGAGAGCAGCGCACAAGTTGTGTGTGCATGTGCGTGTGTGTGTGTGTGTGTGTGTGTGTGTGTGTGTGTGTGTGTGTGTGTGTGTGTGTGTGTGTGTGTGTGTGTGTGGTAGTAGTATACATACACACATATGGATGGATGCACATGGGAGATGATGAGAGCTGAGTAAATGAACAACAGATGGTGGACTTTATGTATCGACGGGGGTCTCTTCCTTTGAGACACGTACACACACACACGCATCACACACGCGCGAGCACACATCACATGTGCACAAACACACACGCAAGCGCACACACACACACACAGTTGATGTAACAAACCCATGGGTCATGATAAATATATCTTTCACTAAGCGATTTGTTGCAGTCTGCACCCTTCATGCCTCCCTCACTTCTCCATTCCTCTCAGTCCCGTGAGAACGCGCATTAATCCACCCCTTACCTCACTCCTATGGCCTCCCTATGGTGTGTGTGTGTGTGTGTGTGTGTGTAATGTGTATGACCACAGCAGTGCATATGGCCACCTGCAGACACAGCAGTGTGAGAAAGGGAAAGGGGAAAAAGGGAGGAAGCAAAAGTGGCGTTTAGAGGGAAACGCAGACGGTGAAAAGAACAGAGGAGAATGGAAAAAAGAAAGGATGGGACAGACGGAGGGATGGATGGAGGGATAAGGCCGAGGAGGAAGGAGATGGAGAGCAATATTACAGGACACAGGTGTGTTTACGTTGTGAGACACTGTTCCGCCAAACAGAGCCCTGTGGGAGCTAGATATTGTTCGGTAACCCCCATGCACCTCCACTTGGAGGCTCTCGAGAAATATGAATCAGATTCTGAGAATCAGATTCTGAGACAATCGCTGAGTGGTCTGTGCGTGCGTGCGTGCGTGCGTGCGTGCGTGCGTGCGCATGCTGACCTGGTGACAAGAGAGGCCAGAGAGAGAGAGGATCAACACATGAGATCATCCTCAGTCCTGCTCTGGAAAATATAGTATTCTGTCATTCAAACAGCCCCAAGGCCAATACAGTATACAGTCCTTAATAGTGTTCAATAAACTCTGAAGAGTGTACCGATGGAACCAACTGGGCCTGTCCGTAACACTGAGGATTTTACTACTCTGCCTCCACAGAGGAGCGGTGTGTGAGGAAGGTAACACTTTGGTTGGCTTGCCTCATTAACGTGCACATTGGAATGGGCTTATTAGCTTTAAATGGGCTCAGCATGTGTGGTGTATGTACGAAGATGTGTGTGTGTGTGTGTGTGTGTGTGTGTGTGTGTGTGTGTGTGTGTGTGTGTGTGTGTGTGTGTGTGTGTGTGTGTGTGTGTGTGTGTGTGTGTGTGTGTTACTGTATGGTTCACACATGTAAGAAAAGGTTGCAGGGAAATGGCATTCCTATATGCCTATGTATATTCGTGGCGCACACTATGGACAGAGAAGTGAAAGTTCTTCTGAAGGTGGACTCAATTGAAGCCCCTCTCTGTACAAAGCATACAGTAACAGTATACATTATAGCAAAATGATGTTGAATATTTTTTAACAAAAGTAGTTTAATGCAATTTTATCACATATGACACACGCGCACACGCACGCTCAGTGTTACTCATCTGTCCTGCGGCTCCACAGATGCATCTCTCATTGTTATTGGCGGATTTTTGACTGTTATTATGATTTTGAAACTGGAATTGTTTTTGAACACAGTCCATATTGTTCTAGTAACCTGTTGCCCAACATGTGTGTGCATGTGTGTGTGTGTGTGTGTGTGTGTGTGTGTGTGTGTGTGTGTGAAGGGTGAATTGATACAAACTGACCCATCATTAGTGTTAGGTATGATCATATCTCTGTGGCCTGACGGCAACCCCTCTCGGGGAGCCAAGTGGAGGGATGCGTGCTGCGGAGCTATCACCAGCTCTTTCACAACAAGATGGATCCTAGAGACAGCTGGGGATTTGAACCCTCAACCTCCCCAAAAACACATCTATAATAATAATAATAATACACACACACACACACACACACACACACGCACACACAGACGCACAGAAATGCACGCATGTGCAATGTGCATGAAGCGCACATACGTAGATGTTTGCGCCAAGGGAGAGAGTGGAACTAAAAACAATAGCAGTTACATAACCTAATAAACGAACCGCAATTTCAAATGGTGCTTTCTTTGTGAGGTCACCATAATCCTCTCAGCCTGGGCCGTGTAATGTGAACCCCCTCCCCCCCAAACACACACACACACACACACACACACACACACGCACACACACGCACACACACGCGCACGCTTGTAATCAGGGGAAATGGAACAGGCCAGGCCTTTCTAATGAAGAGAGGGACCTGACCGCTATACCTCGGGGGAAGGATGTACATTTCAATCAATCAAGCCAAATACGTTGATACTCTGTTTGCTCTTGATCTCATTCACAATGTGCTGACACTGCTCAGAATCCTCCCTTATACCCAGCAAGGACGGCCAGGACCTGGAAGAATTAGTGACGTCTCTATTGGGGCCAGATCTAGTCAAACCAAGACAGATCTGGCCCAGAATATCACCTGATTTCAACCAACATAAATTCTGCCCACTAAGACAGACGACGTCCCTGGATGAATCAGAGATCAATCAACTTACTGTAAGTCATATCATAACTAGTCAGATCTAGCCCAGAAAAAGCCATATTATTTAAACTGGTGAAGACGACCTGGAAATGACGTAAAGATTATCCCCATATGGGCTGTGATCTGGCCTAGTCCTGAACGTCACCGGAGTCACCGGAGGACGTCATCATAACGTCATCATGACGTCATTTGGCTTGCTGGGTAATGTCTAATCTCATGTCATTCGGGATGTCTGCTACAGTATGTGGACCTACAGAAGTGCTACCACCTTTGTGTCTATAACTTTATGCACCTTAATTAAGTTTAACCTCATGTACCAGTTGGATTATGCATGTGTATATGAATGAATGAATGAAAGATCTTTCAAGAATGTTCAAAAAGAGCAGATGTACAAGCTCACAACGCTGTCTGGCTGCATACCCCTGTACAGGAACAGGTCCCGGGTTCCCTCGGATAAGATCATGTTTTTCCATCTCAAAAATAAAATCTAAACGTGTGGGAAGAACCAGGGACTTTAACACCCAGCCAACAGGGAGGTAGAGGAGGGCACACCGGAGATCACACCCAGAGATAGGCCTCCACATTCTGGGGGAAACCAAACTCCCACCACCTCCACTCACTCGTCCAGGGAGAGATCCCTTATCGGTCGAGGATATCAGGAATGGATCAGTAATAAATACATGCTCTCGTCTCGGTGGGACTGGGACCCCCATGGCCAAACGAAAGAGTGTCAATCAAAAGGGAGCGGGGAGCGCTCAGAGCGAACGCTGTGAGCGCTGGTGTGGAGCCCGTGGCTGTTGTGTATCTTTTCTATCGAGTGGAAATGTCCAAAACTTGCTTTTGTATTATTATTTATTCATTCATCCCGGAGTTGTTGTTGTTGTTGTCTTTATGGAAAATGTTTCCTGTTCAGATTTGAAGCTCAGAACATCCTCAACTACTGTTTTCTGTAATTTGTTACTTTTGTTGGTTTTTTGTTTATTATCTATATGCAAATTGTTTTTGGAGGATTATGACTCCAGTCCACTAGTGCAAGAGAGAAAATATCTTATGAGAGAGAAAATATCTTATGTACAAGCTTGCAGTTATGCTATTTCGTGCGACACTCTTTTATGACAAGGTATAGGGCGGGCATTCATTCATGAAACAATTTAACAAAACACATAAAAAGTTGGATAGGAGGTTTCTTGGAAACAGAAATGGTATCTTTTCTACGCTCTGTGTGCCTGCCTGCCTCGCATATGACCTATGATAATGATCCCATCTACCCCTCACCTCTGACCCGGTGCAAAGCTGAACCAGGTGTGGGGAGAGAGGATATATCTGTGTGCACATAGTCTTTGGTGTGCACGGGAGAGGACCCCATGCGTGAGTTGAGTGACAGATCTGAACGGTTCCCGGTACCTCCCAGTCGATGCTGTTCTAAGGGCCCCCGAGGCCCGGGGGCCCCTGACAGATGCATTTAGAGGCAGAGACATGAGAGGGAAATATTGTGTGTGTGGGATGTGTTGGTGTTTTCGCACTAGCGCATCAATCAGGAATAACATGTCTCAGTACGCCAGAACTGGCCTGCATATGAAGATACATGCTTTTTAGTATGTGCGTGCGTGTGTGCGTGTTAAGTGAGCTTGTAGATCTGACATTTTGCCAAAATGTTTGCCTATTAAGGCTATTATGCAACAGAATAGGTAAATGCTATAGGGTTCATGTTTGTAATGCGCTGAGCAAACGAACACATTCTAGTATTTAGCCATTCGTCAGCAGTTCCCGTTTTGTTTTTAGCATCAGCCACATGCATATTTGCCAGGCGCTCTGTGAGATAAAGACCGATGGAGAGAGAGATAAAGAGAATCAAAGAGTCCTTTCTCCTCCGTCCCAGCAGTGGAACACACAGGGCTCATCACATGTCTCTCCATGTGTCCACCATCCGCGTCTTTCCCAGCTGATTCTAATCTGACAAACATTACTGAACAATATAAAGGTCTCGTGAACAAACAAGTAGCGATAGAAGATCTGCTCTGAGTTTTATGGAAAACGTGTGACTATAGGTCTTAGCAAAAATAGCTTGGCTGTCACTGAAGACATATTTTCAGTGAAGTGCATGCTGTTCTAATAGAGGGTATGCACGTGACATCATCATCAAACCAGGAAATTATGCAGGAATGCCTACTGAGTGGCAAAAAACTACTTCCAAACAGAAAAGTCCTATCTGATTGCATTAAACAACGTTAAACAATGTTAAACTCACTTTGCATGTTGCTTTGCCACTCGATTTGCCACTCGATGTGCCATTCACTTTAAGCATAGGGGTTCTTTTGGCGTGATATTTTTTTATGATGCTCCCAGGCTATTATTTTTGTTCACTGACGATTTAAGCAAACTCTGCCTTGTCAAAAATCGTTAAGGAACCAGAATCGTTAAAATTCTAAAAGGATGCCAACCAGAAGAACAATATCATAAAAAAGCAATCACTACGAATGACTTTAAACTAAGACGTTACATCATTGAAATATGACAAAACTCGTAAACGGATTGATGGCCAGCAGACTTCCGTCTCTCCTGCAGGGTCATACTGTGTCTGGATCAGTGGTTCTCAAAGTGGGGTCCAGTGGTCATCTTTGAAGAGGTTCCAGGGAGTCCCCAGCTAAATGATCGGTAACTCTGAGAGTATGCAAATGTAACCAAATGGGCCGATACGGGTCAATTTGTTTCCATTTGCACACTTTCAGGGTTACTGGGGTCCTCTGGGCTCATTCGTCATCAAACTTTTTTTTTTTTAATATATATTATGATGAGAAAGAAACTTTTAAGGAGTAGACTAGTGACAATAGCAGATCTTGGTAGGTCTGCTATTTTCAAATGGGTCCTGCATGGGGAAACATCAAATTCCCCTTTTGGGTCTGGAACTAAAAGGTTTGGGAACCACTGGTGGAGTCATCTCAGACTCAGACCCCTTTTCCCCCTTTTTGAAGTCCACACCCACAACACCAGAGGTAGTGCAACAAACCATGTACAACCCAGATTCGGCACAAACAAGGGACTAAATTATTTTCGCTCCTATGCCACCAAAATGTGGAACGCCCTACCAACAGTCATTAAGACATGTGAATCCCTTGACTCCTTCAAAACCGCTCTCAAAGGGCACCTACGGACGGCTGCAATTCGAAACTGGCCTCTGTAAAATCTGATTTTAACCCAGGGACCACTATCCTGACTAAGAGCAACCTGGGGACCATCACTATTGTCATTGGTTCTCAAAATGACACGCGTACACCAGCTTGAATCACTCTAGTACAATACAAACAAACACAAATAGCAGCAAAGAAGCAAAAAAAAAAGTTCCTACCTTGAGCCGTCTTCTACTTCTACTCCGTCAGTTGAGTAAGTGTAGTTCATGATGAGCCCTCAGGTGGCGTCTCCAGTCATCTCCATCCTCCATACGTCTGGCTAGCTGGCCAGTACTTTCCTCCCAGTATCAATGGCACGGACCAGCCTCATTCTCCTGGCTGCCATCTTCTCACTCAGCATTGGATGTTTAGTACTGCACATAGCATTCTGGTGTAGTGCAGTGGTCAGGGATTTAGGGCAGGCTCTAGGGTCCAGCATTCACAGCATGTCACAGGAGAATGGACTCAGGGCTGAGAAGAAGCTGATCTTGGGGGTCGGTGGTCATCACCCTGGCTCGTGTACCTGTGGAGCAGGTACCCCATAAGCTTTGACTAGAAGTAAGTAAGGTAGAAAGAAAGAAAGTGAGCTGACCAAGTCACACACTAAACACTGTAGTGTACCCTGTTGTCACACCTGGGTGCGTATAGCGTTAGTCACACGTCACAATAATCTGACATTACTAAACCTACTCCAAAGCCTAAATATAACCATAAGCGCACGTGGAAGCCACGGGTGAGTGTTAACCGGCCACGTATGTTGGACTAACAGGATGGCGGACTAACGCATGCCCCCCTGTCACAACTCCCTATAGCAACAGCAAACAAACATACATAGCCTGTATACGTATAATGAATTATTCCAGTTACAATTGCAAAGTTATGTGCAATTCATCAGGTTGTAACACTTGGTTCAATATCACTTTCAATTAAACCATCATTGGTAAACAGTTAAGAATTAAGTTTCATAGGCTACAAGGATTTGGTGCTGTGAGTCACAGCACCATATTATACAATGTTTTGTTTGGGGTGTCACAGCCCGCAAACAAAACATTGTATAATATTGTATATTATTCTATAAATGTATGTGTATATAGGACCCATGCACGCAGCATTTCAAGCACCTCTATTTGTTCATTTCACCTTCCCTCTCTCTGCCACACTCTCTCATGCATGCGCACGTTGATGCTTAGCATATAGGTAGCTAACTGCTAACTCACCTGCAAATAAAAACAAATCGACCAGTTTGGTATGAAGATGAATTCACGTCTCTTTCAAACTGTCACACACTTGTGACTGAGAGTGGTTTTCACTTTCTAACACCCCAGACTGCTCCACTCAACTTCCAAGAGGTGTAAAGTTACATTGTGAGTTGTTTGTTTTACTACTACCAAACATAAACAAGGAGCACGAAGACTGTCCGCTTGTACTGCAGGCTGCAGCAGTGTGAGTGACTGTGGGAGGGGCACGGGGCGTGGCTATCAAAGGATTTTAAAGAGCGTGCTTGAAGCCTGCTCAGTAATAATAATAATAATAATAAACTTTATTTATAGAGCACCTTTCATGACACGAGTGCAGCGCAAAGTGCTTTACAAGACAAACAAAGTATAAAAAATATCAAACAACATAACAATCAAGGCACAATGAAAGTACAAAAAATGCCAAAAACACCAAACAACATCAAAAATGCATAAAAAGACAATGAAATAGGTAAAACAGTGAGTCAACAAATAATTAAAATCAAAGGATTCAGCCAAATGCTAGAGTAAAAAAATGGGTCTTAAGCTGAGTTTTAAAAACATCTAGGCCTAGGGAGTGTGCGCTCAGGGAGTGTCTACCAATTCACTGTCTGGAGCATTCATGGGCAACTGGCGGCCCGGGGGCCACATGCGGCCCCCACCTTCACTTATTGCGGCCATATTATTGATTTCAGCTGTTACAATTCCACAACATGAATACATGACCCGCTTTAATTACTTCAGTCTATATTAGTAACTTAATGACTAGTATTAAAATGTTATTGTCTTTTTTTATGTCCAATGTATTTGTATTTAGTTCATAAAGATAACATAACTATAACTAAATGCATTTGAAATTAAATAAAAAGGTTATTTTTCAGGATTCCAATAAAAAAAATAGCAAGAAATAATTCTGGATTTCAATTCTAATATAGCAAAAATAGCAGATCTACAAGCTCAAAACGCGTCGCACTGTGACACGTTTTGAGCTTGTAGATCGGCTATTTTTGCTAGGACAGAAATATGCATATGTGGCCCTCTGGAGCGAGTATTGAAATATAGTAGCTCTCTACTATATACATATAAGTATTTATTCGTCATTTAAGCCACGGACCACCATTTGATGATATTTAGTCTCAGGCCCAAAACTTGTTGTTGTTGTTGTTGTTGTTGTTGATGAATAAGATGATGTCCACAATTCCATGCTGTAATGTGATGTGGTACTGGTAGGCTACCATAGGAGAGATAACAGGCAAACATTGATCACAAAAACAATTCTTCTACATTCCCTAATTGTGTAGACTGCTTGTAAATTAAGTAATGCAGATGTATAACTCTTGAGAGCGTAAAATGACCAGATGGACCCGTAAGAGAATAAAGTTTCATGTTACGCTTTAAGGGTCCATTTGGTTACCAACTCTCCATCATTTAAGTTTAACTGGGGACCACCTGGAACCCCCTCAAGGACCACTGGTGGTCCCCGGACCACTGGTTGAGAACCACTGGTGTTAAGTAATCAATTGGGGAAGTGTCATGGTGATAACAATCTAATATAGGTATGGTTTTGCACACTCAATTCATAATTAATGTTCCAATTTTGGAGCTCTGGCTCATGGACTAAGGTCTAAGAACCAAAACGAACTGAACCAGTTCCCATTGGGAACCAACCGGTGGAAAAGGGGCCATAGTGATCCATCCCTGGGTTGTGATGCTTCATGTCTTCCATTCAAGTCCATAAACAACCTGTTAACAGGATATCCTCACTGTCAAACACCAGACATAGACTGACATCAGGACCGTTGCTTGACCAGAGAGCACACTGTCTCCCCTCAACACCCACTCTCTCATAGGGGCAGTGAAGTAACCTACTGACACTTTTTTACTTAACGTAATAGTATCATTGTATCAATCATTGAAATACTCTGTTACTGGTAAAAGTCTGATGTTCAAAATTGACTTGAGTAAGAGTACAAAAGTATTTGGCATCAAAATATACTTAAAGTAGCTTAAAAGTCAAACTTGTCAAATTTGTCACACACGTTACCGCAGTGAAATTTGTTCTCCGCATTTGACCCATCTCTTGGAGCAGTGAGCCGCAGCCAAGGAGCAGTCAGCTGCAGCCGTGCCGCACCCTGGAGTAATTTGATTAGTTGATTTGACCCCCCCAATCCAATCCAATGTCAAGCCCTGTATAAACTAGTATCTAAAGTTATCATGTAATTGTAGTGGAGTAAAAAGTACAATATTTGTCTCTGACATGTAGTGGATCGAAGTAGATAGTGGATAAAAGTATAGAAAATACGCTAAATATCTTAAAACTTTCCTTAAGTACAGTACTTGAGTACATGTACCTACTTACAGTACTTTACATGGGGGACATGTGTGTGTCACGCACGCATGCACGTGTGCGCACACACACACACACACACACACACGTTACTGGAAATGTACATGAAGTGAATACAAACCAACAAAGGAATTCTTTCTCAAGCACCTCACTCTTCCTTTCTCCATTTACTGGCATCCACCCTCCCCCCCCCCCCCCCCCCCCCACCCACTGCTACTGTCCTTTCTTGACCCCCCCGCCTGATGCAACCCATCACATGCTACCTCTGAAAACCAGCGCAGCTTGACCTCCCTCCCACACTGTCCAATAAAGTTCTCCCATCTGACAAACAACAGAACCCATTTCATTCAATTAACCACTTAAACCCTAGTATAATGCCGTATAGGTGACCGGAGTTGACCCTCCTCCATTCATCCCTCTACACTAATTCATTCTTACACAATTTACAATGTAGGCATTTAGCAGACACGCTTGTCCAGAGCGACTGGGCTATAAGAAAGGTAAACACATATATCAAATGCAGAGAGACAGTGTCACTTTGGATTATGATCACAGATGAAAAACAGACACGCACATCCAAAACCTATAGGCTGAGTGCTAAATCAAAAATGTTGACAGTATAGGAATAAAAAGAGTGCGTAGTACACCAACTGCTGCTCCCAAACGTGTCTTTACTTAACAGTAACGTTTCGAGCTGACCAGGCTCTTCTTCAGACTCTTTTTATTCTTATATGATCGCAGATAAACCAGTCTACTCTATACTGATCTGTACATTGAAACTATAGGCTACCAAGGTACTGG
>NC_137869.1:24950107-25175107 GCF_963924005.1 Protomyctophum bolini | reverse complement strand
AGAGGAGAGGAGAGGAGAGGAGAGGAGAGGAGAGGAGAGGAGAGGAGACAACATTGTTTTTACAAATGTGTCCATTTACTGTTATTGATGCTTATTTTTCATTGCTTTTAGCTTCAAATTCCTGCTCACCACAGAGCTATAGTAGGCCTACCTCCCCTGGAGCAGGAAAACATGCACGCACGCACGCACAGAAAAAGAGTCAGAGATAGAGAGAGAGAGATAGAGAGAGAGGGTTTTTGCCAATAAAGGTCCGGTCAGGCTATATACGTTTTAAAAGAACGTCTCTTTCAATAATATACTTCGGCACAACCCATAAGTTGCACAATGAAAAGGCAATATCATGAAAACAAAAGAATGTTTAACTCCCCAACTCTTAACCAGATGTTCGAGACACATGTACATACACACACACACACACACACACACACACACACACACACACACACACACACACACACACACACACACACACACGCACACACACACACACGCACACCGTGGAGGTAAATGAGGCCATATCCACACATGCACACCACGCACAGTCACTCACAAATGCACCCACACGTGGAGACACGTGGAAGCTCAAAGGCAAACACACAAAGATATACTCTCTCACACACTATCTCACGCAAACACACACACACACACACACACACACACACACACACACACACACACACACGTACACTCACGCACACACTCACTCAGGTCTGTTTTAACAATTATCTATAGCAGCACTTCCCAGCATGCATGGTTCCAGGCCAGGGGAGTGGAGTGGACAGGGGACTGACTGGTCCTCCATGCCAGGACGGCGTTCCTCTCTCCTGGGTTCAGCTTATCAGCTCCCCCGCACTGGAGGGGCATCCTATGTCGCTGGGATCTGAAGGGCCACGGCTAGACTCTCATTGTTGTAAAGCAACGCAGCAATAAGGGCTGCATAGCTTTGGACGGGGTCCCTGCATGGAAACTACTTATTTACCTGGACAGAAGCCACTGTTCCACACAGAACAAAATAAAGACGTGTGCTTCCGCTTCACTGTGTACGTGCGCGTATGCATGTGTGCGTGCGTGTGTGCGTGTGCATGTGCGTGTGTGCATTGCCGGCATCTGTGTGAGCCAGACACACAAACAGGCAGTTTATGGTGTGTGTGTGTGTGTGTGTGTGTGTGTGTGTGTGCGTGCGTGCGTGCGTGCGTGCGTGCGTGCGTGCGTGCGTGCGTGCGTGCGTGCGCGTGTGCGTGTGTGGGTGTGGGTGTGGGTGTGGGTGTGTGTACAGTACTTGTTTTGCAGTTGCATTATCTAGATCTTGACTTTTTTATTGATGGCTTTTGATAGATGAAATCCCCCACATGCATAACGTGATAAGATCGGCGCACTGGGGGCTCTCACTCTCTCAGCAACCTCGCTGATGTCAGGAACGAACCAGAGACCATGCATTACATCATGTTCTCCAGCACATCGCTGAGTGTTCCTGTGTTGTAGAGAGACCCTCGGGAGACTCGTGCACCGACCCTGTCTCCGTGCACGGACGCACCGCCGCGGGGCGCCGGGCCAGGGGGTTACTGTGTGAGAGGTGAGTCCAAAAGGATCTGGGAGCTGTGCAATGTGCACGATGTACGGCGCTGTTTCCCCAAACAGTGGGTCGGGACCATTTGTGGTCTGAAGTTTTGACTAGACCGGTGGTTCACAACCAGTGGTCCTTAGGGGGTTCCAGGTGGTCCCCAGCTAAATTATGTATATAATGAAACCAAATGGACCCTTGTGGATCCATTTGGGTTCATTTTACGATCCCAAGAGTTAAATTATTGTTAAAAATCTGCATTACTTCATCTACAAGTAGACAGTAGTCTATATACAATTAGAGAATGGCGAAGAATGTTATTTTGCCTGTTGTCTCTCCTATGATACATCAATACAGCATGGAATTGTGGACAAAGTCTTATCCAACGATAACGCGGTCCGTGGCTCAAATGCCAAATAAATAATGTCCAATCTTGATATGAAAAGGGTTGAAAACCACTTTTCTATACAGTTATACCTTATGAAACGGAGGGGCCTTGACTGTATATAAATACCAGGAAAAGAGGAAGAGCACACGCCCTGCACCGCATCCTCTGCATCTCAATACTTCCTGTTTTCAGGACCGACTTTCGTAAAGTACCGCTGGGCTTATGAACACACACACACACACACACACACACACACACACACACACTTGGACGATTCTATGTACAGCAATGCGACGCTCCGAGAGCACTGTGGAGGAAAGAGGGGCTTGGAGAGAACTGTTTAAACAAAAAGTCATTTTTAGAAGGTTCCTCCTGAGCGGGGAAACAAAGGGGGGAAGTGATGTGACGTTGCGACCGGGGAGGGAATCGGGAGGTCAATGGTGTCCCGATGGACACGCCTATGGAACAATCTCACACACGCACACACACAGACACACACGTCGGACACAGGCACGCACACACACATTCACCGCATGGCTCGATGAGAGAGTTTGTGTCCGAATAAAACAAGTCATGACTTGTTTTATTCGCACACAAACTCTCTCATCGAGCCATGGTCCTTTTGCTCTGCTCTTGAAATAGCAGTTTCCGTGTTGTCTGCAGCTCTTTGTTTGGAACTTAAGTACAATTTTGCTGATATTAGTGTCATAAGGATGTTTTGCATCCGTGTGTGTGTGCTTCACACATACACTGGCCAGAAAAAACCTCATCACCGCCATATCAAAGATGTGCATCTCTCTCTCTCTCATTTGAATTATCTGTTCTCGAACCACCTGTGATAAACTATGATGCTTTTGGGATGGGAGCGGTGTGTAAATAAATGTCCATGGTGGACTCTGAGCTTACAATGACACGGCGAAAATAACATATTGTTTTTGTTTTTCTTCCTTTGGGTTGTTTACACGTAGAGAACGTTGTTTGCACGTAGCGAACAGCAGGATATTTTACACCAAGGAGAGGTGCTCAAGAGGCTTGTTTACATGGTCTGTTTACAACACAAGCAGTGCACTTCCTTCACATACAAACACATGCAGTACTGCAGACCAGAACATTATCAGACAAGAATAGAACAGAACATAATAGAATAGCATGGACGAGTAACGAAGAGACAGCTAAATATGATTCTTGCGCGGATGCATTAACAATGTATTCATGTCCACATACAGGAGAGCACACAAGGACAGAATCATGGCATATGTCTTCATCATACAATAAGCACGCACATCACTCAGTACTCTGTATATGTGGCATGTGGAAGTGGTTGTTATTTAATTCACTTAAAGGCTTCCTCTAGGCTAGGCTAGGCAGGGTCAACGTATAGCCTAGTCTCTCGAGACAGACTGTTGACTATCAATTGAAACGTCAATTTCGAGGACAAAACATGAAGGAGTGCTGTTTTTACGTTATTTGCCGATGGGATTCTCAGATTGGGGTCAACGGTGCAGGCTATTTCTAATACGGACACTTCTGTGGACTCTTCATCAGCCATCGACCCCCCCCCCCCCCCCCACACACACACACACACACACACACACACACACACACACGCACACAGGCACAAACACATACACACACTTTTGTCTACACTCTATTGGAAACAAACACATGGCCTAGAAATTCATTCAGAGTAGAGCGAGGGCCGTAGGTCAGATATGAACGCTAGATAGATATACTGGGGCTCAACATGGAGAGGACACACACACACACACACACACACACACACACACACACACACACACACACATGCTCGTATACATCTGGTGTAGGTTATATCTGCTGTTAAAATAATAAGAAAACTCTACATCTGAGCAAGCTGTTCCATGAATCATTCATCACTCTCCCCTGCACTCTCTCTTTCCGCAGCATCTTTCTCAACCTAGACCCCCCCCCCCCCCCCCCGCCCACCCCCCGAGGCGAGTATAGAGTGGACACGTTGTGTTGATGCGATAGGGAAGTTATGCCTGGGCTCCTTCCTGCCGTAACTCAGACCAGAAGGGAAGCCAAGATTTACACATGCGGACGTCGGACGAGGGCCTAGTTATTGGTAAATAAAGCCCCCTAAATCACGGCCAGAGGCCCCGGCCTCACACGCGGGGTAACTTGGGGTAACTGGGGGTAAAACGCCGGCCGATGTCTGGCCCCCGAGGTAAATAAGGAGATTCGGTTACATGTGATTTGCACGGGGCAATAATCTTCGCTCCGTGCAAAGGATATGGATAACCGCCACCCTGCCGTGCGACACCAAATACACACACACACACACACACACACACACACACACACACACACACACACACCCACGCTGAAATGATGGAGCGCTAACGACGTTATCTCATTGACTTGGATGAAAAGTATGTACTACTCATCCTAACTTAATATGAGGACAGCTGCTCTTGTGTAATGCTATAGACACAGCTTCAGTGAGATACAGAGCTGGCTTGGAGGCAAGGAGCTGGAGACAGGAAAGACAGGGGCCCGTAAATGTGATACAACGCTATATACAACACATTGGGGGGGAAATGGAGCCTCACTTAATTCTCTGATTTACACTTGGACTAATGTAACCTTTTCAGGCTGCGAAATATAAGAAAAGCTCTGATTTACATTTGGACTAATATAACCTTTTCAGGCTGCGAAATATAAGAAAAATATAAAATATAAAAATAATCTGAGCGATTATAGGAGTTGAGGCATTACATTTGCCTCGACAAATAATGTGAAATTAGCTAAATTTGGCCAATTTTTATCCGTTTTTATAGTTTGTTGATTACGTTCGATCCAGTAATGGGCTTTGGTCATTTATTTTCTTCTTTCTATTTTTGAGGGGTGCTAGCCCCTCTCATACACAGGTTTAATGTTTGCCATTAGTTCAAATGTACGTCATAATGTGTCATTTGCGTCATGTTGTCTCTTTATTGTTAATGACGTTTCATGTTTGTGTTTGCACCGTTTGTTTTACATCACCATTACATCACCTAATCAACATGAGTTAGACTTTAATATATTAGCGCCCCTCACTTCACACGGGTGTGATTTATTAGGTATTAAAAAGGTCTTAAATGCCCTTAAATTGTCACTTTACAGTCATCTGTTGACCACTCAAAAAGCATGTGGGGATCCGCCCACAGGTTGAGAACCTCTGTTAATGTAATGTATGGGGGTGTCACATGGACACCGACATGCACTTTGTTTCTCAGGCCATTGCCAGAGGCCTGGCTCCAACCGCACGCCTGCACCCTGATGGGGCATGTAAACATGACCACTATATATACTTACATCTGGACTCACATGAAGACTCAGTGGAGACCCACGCTTGAACTCCAGGCTGAACCGATACATCTGGCCCTTACGTCCAGAATGACTAATGTAGCCGGACCCAACACACACGTGCAGGCCGGACCCAACACTATAGTAACTCACACATGCAGGCCGGACCCAACACTATAGTAACTCACACATAGGCCGGACCCAACACTATAGTAACTCACACATGCAGGCCGGACCCAACACTAGTAACTCACACATAGGCCGGACCCAACACTATAGTAACTCACACATGCAGGCCGGACCCAACACTAGTAACTCACACATAGGCCGGACCCAACACTATAGTAACTCACACATGCAGGCCGGACCCAACACTAGTAACTCACACATAGGCCGGACCCAACACTAGTAACTCACACATAGGCCGGACCCAACACTAGTAACTCACACATAGGCCAGACCCAACACTAGTAACTCACACATAGGCCGGACCCAACACTATAGTAACTCACACATAGGCCGGACCCAACACTAGTAACTCACACATAGGCCGGACCCAACACTAGTAACTCACACATAGGCCGGACCCAACACTAGTAACTCACACATAGGCCGGACCAAACACTAGTAACTCACACATAGGCCGGACCCAACACTAGTAACTCACACATAGGCCGGACCCAACACTAGTAACTCACACATAGGCCCGACACAACACTAGTAACTCACACATAGTCCGGACCCAACTCTAGTGACTCACACATAGGCCGGACCAAACACTAGTAACTCACACATAGGCCCGACACAACACTAGTAACTCACACATAGGCCGGACCCAACACTAGTAACTCACATATAGGCCGGACCAAACACTAGTAACTCACACATAGGCCGGACCCAACACTAGTAACTCACACATAGGCCGGACCCAACACTAGTAACTCACACATAGGCCGGACCCAACACTAGTAACTCACACATAGGCCGGACCCAACACTAGTAACTCACACATATAGGCCGGACCCAACACTAGTGACTCACACATGATGGTCTTTCATGCACTCTGAGAGGTTCAAAGCAGTGACACAGGGACATGGTATATATTTGGTTATTTTGTGTCCACTAAAGTAGTCTGTTGCAGTGGTTCTCAAACCTTTTCATGTCAAGGACCCCCAAAATAATGTATGGTATTTTTATGCGGACCCCCATCCTTAAATATGTTGTACCTAGTACCTACCCCCCCCCCCTCCAATGAACCCCAGGGGCCCCCGGAAACCACTTTATTAACACTGCAATATTACACAGCTGAAAAGCCAATAAATAATACATTGAGAAGGCCTGAGTCAGACACCATGCAGCTACAGAGGAAGGCGGTCACCTGATAGCATTG
Source organism: Protomyctophum bolini (assembly GCF_963924005.1). NCBI lineage: Eukaryota > Metazoa > Chordata > Actinopteri > Myctophiformes > Myctophidae > Protomyctophum > Protomyctophum bolini. The sequence goes on along the minus strand of NC_137869.1, from coordinate 25,168,441 downwards.
GTAGACTAACACGTTGACCCCACCATGACCCTCACATCGAACTACTGTGTCCCTGCCAGCTCACTCATGGCTAACACCCACAACTCAGCTGGCCTGACCAGCTCGACCAGCTGAGCCATGCAGGTGCAGTCATGTTTATGTTCTCTGGATAATTATGGCAAATATTATTGCAGCCCATGGACCTGGACTGCTCTTCTGGTGTGCTTAGCTTGAAATGCCCATCGCTCATTCATGCAGACCGCGACCAGTCCTTAGTAGGGGAGAGGGAAGGAGTGGGAGAGAGAGAGAGAGAGAGAGAGAGAGAGAGAGAGAGAGAGAGAGAGAGAGAGAGAGAGTGAGAGCAGAGGGTTTGCAGAGCAATCTCAGATGATTACGGACAAGGCCATTTAAACACCCTTGTTATGTTATTACAGATTAAGGCCCGAGCTCTCAATGGATATTAATAGGTGCACTTTGCCTCTCGGCAGAATTAAATTATGCAATCTAATGTGGATGATGTGATCCATTGCTCCTTCGTCGGATCATCTGCATTTTGGAGCTGGGGTTGTTGTCCCCCTGCCACCCTCCTCCCTGCTCCCCGTGGCAGCGGAGGCAAACTGAAAGCATGGCTAATTCAATGTTCTGTTGGCCTGGGCTCAAACACAAGCTCACATGCACTCCTAGGGAACGTAACAGAACGTTCAGGGTTCCCTCAGATCCTCTGGAGGTCAGCTCTCCTCCGTGTTGATGTGTCACTGCGATAAGAGCTAGCCTCTCATGCTTTGGCCAGTGCTGCACGACTTTTAGTGGTCGGTGCCTTTCGACACTTCCCGTGTAATGGCCGTGTCCCCATGCTCCAGGGCCTCCGTGTGGGGTTGTTCTAAGAGTTATTCTGCGGTTTCTGAATGTTTAGCTCATTCCGGGGGGAATATCCCACAGGGCTGTTTCACAAGGATGAGTCAGAACTCTGTCCTTCGATAGCTTCTGCACACGGATTGCTCATTTGTATGAGCTAATACGTGGACACATTCAGGCTCTTGTACATGGCACAAACAGGCTTACAGTACAGTATGCGCGTGCGTGCACACACACTCACATGCAAACCCCTTCTTTGAAAACTATGGGTAATTGCAAACTACTGGGAACATTTTTTGCCTGCTGCATACTGCATAGGATATGACATGGTAACAAAGACATGATCTGTATCCTCCTTCCCTCAAGCCTAATTATTTCTGACAAAGTCCTCTAGATGCTCCCATCACAATAATGATGTAATGGCTTATAGATACACTACGGCTGTTGTTGTACTCAACCATGGCTGTTAGCCATGGCTGTTAGCCATATTATTAATGTGTTTGTAATGCTTACATATGTTCATAGAGAGCCTACTGGTGTCAGAACATGTGGCAATAGGTCTTGTGTAATTAGCTGGCATCTTTGAGGACTTCTTTACACATTTGTTAATTTAGTTGTGTGGGAAACGTCTGCCCACTCACAGAGCATTTTGTTGAAACATTTGCTACGCACAATGGCACAAACTCAGTCTCAATATCTCTCTCTCACACGCACGCACGCACGCACGCACGCACGCACGCACGCACACACACACACACACACACACACACACACACACACACACACACACACACACACACACACACACACACACACACACACACACACACACACACACACACACACACACACACACACACACACACACACACACACACACACTTCGGTGCCAAAGAGTCTGAGTGAGAGTCTAATGGAGGTCTTAAGGTGATCTGGGTCCATTTAGACATGGTTCTGGCCTGCTGGGAACACAGTGCACATGGAAGGAAGATCCTGCACTGATACATTGAGAACAGGAACAACATAAATGCATACAAATGTGAGTGCGCGCACACACACACACACACACACACACACACACACACACACACACACACACACACACACACACACACACACACACTCACACACACACACGGTTAGACGGATGAAACTAATTTGAACCAATATCACACAAGACAGTTTTCAGGTGTTGCTGGTTATAACCTCCAGCAGAGACATGGTTCTCTGTTGTAGAGCAGAGCTAGATTTGGGGCTGGAGCCAGATACGGACACCCCTGCCTTCCCTACCTGCTGAGAGTGGCTGAGATGTGTCTCACACGGACACGTCAACACCAGCCACTGTGTGTGGTTTGCACCACAAATGTCATCTGGTCTCGTTTGAGATTCCTAGCACGTGGGAGTTTTGGTTTGGGACATTTTGGAGTGGTGCAACTACTCAAATAGACAGCTACTATTGTCTCTGGATCCCTGCATGGCTGGCTGGCTGTGTCCGAGCAGGAAAATAGCGTTTGGTTGGTTTTCACCACCAAGAGTCACTGTTGCGCAGCCTAACACACACACACACACACACACACACACACACACACACACACACACACACACACACACACACACTGAATAGTGTATATATGATTTTGGGTGTGACAGTACAGTACAGTGACAGTATAGAGGGATTCCCACGCGGTAACTGTCATTTCTCAACCATTTCAGATGCGGGGCGTCTCGCCTGAACCGGGACGGCACCCTGGGCGCGTTCCTATGGGTCTGGTACTTCTGGGGACCCCCCGGGGACCCCCACACGGAGTTGCACCACTCACTTCACACGGGTGTGATTTTTTTGATAATAATCATAATGGATAGTGCTCATACAGTGTTGTTGAACATGTTCAAAGAGGCCGTTTCTCTGAATGAATACAGACTTTTCCTCCTATGGGGTTTCAAAGGGAGTCAGAAATAGATGTGTGCAAGAAGTGACAAGCATGGTTGTGTGTGCGCAGGCTCGCACCCGGAGGATGTGACGGAGGTGTGAGCGGCATCGTGAATGAGTGAGGTGCCAGCCGCTTGACCTCGTGTGGCTTTTCATCCCTTTCCTGGAGAAGGTATTTGAAGTTTGAAACAGTCCCTCAGATCTCACATGTGGCTCGTATTTGCAGTAAAAGACCTCAAAGATCTACAGGCTGCTTTGAAATCGATGTAACCGTGTACCGTTGTGCCATTTCTCAGGCCATTTTCTCTGCTTTTAAACCGTCACTTTAGAGGGGTGGTATTTTGCCACGGCGCGGCGGGGGGGCAGTTCTGGTGTGTGTTTTGTCCATCATGTGTGTGTCATGAGGGAATGAGATTTCACAACATCACAAGAAATTTGTTGACATTCTCACTTAAGTGGAATGTTCACTTTAAGCAGTGCTCGGGAAATAAAACAAATGTGGTTTGGACATTATTTTGTTAATGTCCCTATTCGTGAATACTAGTGAAATCTCCCACAAATCTCTTTGTGCCTGGTTGTCAATTACACAACAATGTGGTGTGGCATCCTGCCCTACTATTGTAAGTGGCCCTGGTTCTTGTGAGAACTTATGGAGAGAACTAGATCCTCTGGTGCTGCTGATGGACAGAATGCTTGATGGTTTCTCAATACCATTTATGGGCACCGTCTGCAGGCTGTCAAAACCAAACCAAACTGAGGCCGTAGCGTACCGACTAGACATAATATTTGCGTGAGATTTCTTTGTATACTGTACAGACATACCACAGTTTGACAAACCCATGTGCATGGTTTCAGTCATTCAAAACTATTTTGTACCATCTTTAATTCAACACCATGCTTATGAAATTCTTATGCAACATTGTGTGCAATGTACGTTTAGACATCTGTCATGCTCTGCCCCTCTGTGTGCCTATCTGTGTGCCTTTGTGTCGGTCCCCCAACTAAGCACCACAACATAACATTTTCCGAATGACTGGAGACCTGTTGCCCTTAACTCAATTGCAGTAAATGCTTTGAGAGGTTGGTGAGGGATTACACGTTGCCTGCCGTGTTGGATCCATGACAATTTGCTCTTCTCACTTCCTTTTCTCACCTGGAGGGAAGTAACTGTTGTGTGTGAATGGCAGTTTGTTGACTACAGCTCGGCATTCCACATAATAGTTCCTGCCAAGCTGGACACTAAGCTCAGTGATCTGGGCCTGGCCTGCACCCAGCCATTGGCAGCTGGATACTGTACTTCCTGCGGGGCTGTTGCCAGGTGGTGAGACTGGGCACCACATCAGAATCACTGACCCTCAACATGCAGGGCTGAGCCGGTGAGTCCCCCTCGCCTCTATTGCCTGTACACACGACCGTGTGGCTGGCAACGCACAGCTCCAACGGTGAGTCGACACCATAAGGCCTGATCCTACCTATCCCTAAACTACTTTGACCTTTTTTTTTACTATTTTGCAAAAACATTTTTGAATAGCCATCAAAATAGCCAATCTACATCGTCACATAGTGAGCTTGTAGATTGGCTATTTTAACTGTTATATGAATCAAAATAGAAAAACAAGGCAAAGTAGTATAGGGATAATGGGTTTAGCATGGACGAAAATAGAGCCCTTTGTGTGTAATAAATTTGTCGATATTAAAGAAATATACATACGCTGCAGTTCGTTGGAGCGACCTGTCTGCAACAGAAGCTAGAAGTGAAGTGGAATCTTGAAGGCACGCGCCTCTGATTGGCCTGTCGCTCTTCCGTTTTGCTTCTGCTATAAATGCTTCGCAAGGAATCTCGGGAAACCTTCCCCCCTCTCCACAAATAGGAGCAGTGCACCAAAGCATTATGATCATTGTAGGAATCAGCAATCCGGTCAAACCCTAGTCAAACACACATAATTCATTATTGTTCTGGCCAAAGGGTTTTCAAATTGTGCTACTGTTCTACAAGGTTCAAGGTTGTTTATTAGTGTCCCCGAAGGGCAAAAGGTTTTACAGCAGGTCATAAGGCTTGAAACACATATAAATACATCAGTCAGACCAAAGTTATTGCTGCTGGTCGCAAGCGTGCGCTGCGCCCGGCCTACTTGCATCTTCAGAAAATGCGACCGCCTTCTTCAGAAGCAAGAGTGTGAGTCTCTACTACAAATACTATTGACATTGAGTGACTGCAGTTTCTTCCAGCGGTGAAATGTCCCTTTAACTGGTTAACAGAAGTGTGAAGTGTATAAGGGTTCTCAGCTTTTTTCAGGGGGACAAAATGGACAAAATGTAAAAGGTACATGAAAAACAGGCTGTGATTTCAGCATAACATAGGAATAGGGTTTGGGTCTCTGTGCCCACTATAGGATCCCTATTACATTACATCATTAATGTTTGTTTACTGCACGCACACGTCAAAGTTCCACTCACTCTGCATAAGCGCACACACACACACACACACACACACACACACACACACACACACACACACACACACACACACCATAGAATCTTTGTCAGTTACCCAAACCATGAAACCGCCCCAGCCCCACATTCACCATTCACTCGCTCATTCCCAACCATTAGCATGGTTGCTGCTGGATGCTTTAGAGAAGTATTCCCTAGTAACACGCACACACACACACACGCGCGCGCACACACACACACACACACACACACATCTCCCCTCGACCAAACCCCGATGCACGTGGGAACACTTTACTCATTAAAGTCTCAACTGGAAATAAATATCTGAAAAGAAGAGCAGGAAACAGTGTTGTGAATGAAGCTCGTTCTCATCTCCATAGATTACTGCGTAATGACTACAACACAATGACTGTGTTCTCTGACGCACGTTGTTTGTATCAGTGTTTCCTTTGCCGTTGTAAAATATTTATGCAATGCCTCACTGTCATGTTTCATAATCACCACATCTCCTCTGTATCTTAAGGGTGATTAAAAAAGCTGATACCAACATTTAAACTTTTATTTAATACCATACGCATAAGTCATATTTAACCCGTTAAAACCGGGGAAAGCATCTGTCATTTTAGATTTTAGCTAATAAGCATAAGTTCTACAGAAAACTAACAGTGGTTCTCAGTAATAGCAGATAGCTCACAGCGAGTTTGTGATCTGTGATCACATTTTTTAAGTGTCTTGAAAGTGATTTTGAATGTTTTAACACAAATTATCTCTTCTGGCAGAAATAATTTTCAGATTTTCAGACGCATGGCCAACGGGGGTCCACGGCACAACATAACTACTGATTTAGAAGGCATTTTGCCCAGGTCTTGATGGGTTTTAAACCTCATCACATATGTTGCAGCATTTCATATCTATACTTAGCTCCATGCAGTACATTCATTGTGACTGTGTGAGCTGCAACTAATGCATTGGACCAGAGCTAATCTCTACCCTATGTCCTAGTCCCAATCATGTGCCTTCTGCTTTCCATCGTCCTTGTCTGAAAGCCACAGGCACAGCACACTTGTTGAACATACTGCTTTAAACACTGCACTTTTAGTTTGTACAATACATCTCATGACTTTATTTGGTGATGGTTCAAAAACCACAAATATGAGAGAAAAGATAAATCCATGACTACTCTGTCATACTCTCTATAAGCAGATATCCCTTTACACTTATTGACCGTTTGCCAGTACTCCCATTTAGCAGAGACAGAAAACAATACCAAATCCACTTACAGGGTTGATATGGGGAGGCTATGAGAAAACAGGGGGGGAGGAATCTGCCCCAGGGCTTAAGTAAGAGGTAGGGGGCGAGCTAGTGGGGAGAGGGACGGACAGATCACAGAGCAGAGGTAAATGTTACAGTATGAATAATGAGCTCCTTCTGCACAGGGGCCTCAAACTGGCCTAATGACAGAGAACTGTTTTAGATTAGGGTTCTCACAAACACACACGCAGGAGGTCCTATCGGTTCAGATAATCTTGTTGCCAGGAGCGAGGGGATAGAGGGGTGCTGCTCTGAGGCAGCTATAGTGAACGATATAAGGGACCGAAAGAACAAGGCATCGCCACACACACCTTTGCATCAGTCACCCAATCACTCTCTTATACAGGTTGTCAAATTTCACTCTCCAAGTAAGTTTCTGTTGTTCCCACACACACACGCCCAATGAAAAGTGAGTTTACACTTTGACAGAAATAGTTAATAGTGTAAATACAAGTGGTTTTAACATGGTGAAGGTCTGCCCTCTGGTGGCAGTACACAAGGTTGTAGCACCACTTCACCTGAAAATAATCATGCCTTAAGACCAATAAACTGAGTGTTTATTTAAAAACAAATTACGTTTCAGGGTCATCATATCAATTGTAGACATAACAGACTTGCATACATCAGTAATCATTTTGAATGGGCCTATTATTCAAAAAGAATTCACCTCAGAAATGGGAACTTCAAGCTCATTCCATTGAAACGGTGTGGTTTTCAGGTGCCTTTAAACACAATAGCTACTAGAACAGTAAACGCAGAAGGAAGCAAAACCACCAACCCGGTACATTGTACTTGCTGAGAAATGGCCTATACTAACCTTAACACACGCTTTCCCTACTGTACATGTGAAGCTACTGAACAAACATGCTTTTCATGGACATCATCATGGGGAGTGGACATTGTAAAACAATACCATATTCCAAATAGGACACTATCTGCAGAGAGCTTGATTAGGCAAATTAAATATGGCAAGGGGGCCAAGGATGATATTTTCTCATATGTTAATGCTTAATGGTAAATAAAGCAATTTACGTTATGCACGTCACTTATGTGGGTCACAAGATGCTCTGACAAAGTCTACAGTAGACCAAGAACAAAATAAGCAAATGTCTTTTTAACTTTGTGTTCGACACAACGTTTGGATTCTAGTGTAAAAACGGTATTGATCTTTTCACCTCACTCGTCTTACACCACTAGTGCCAGTAACACCGAATACTGACACAAATCAAACCCAAGCTGTGCCGCAGTTATAATTAATATGGCTGCAATTTCTTCCTTAATAGAGTCCAGGTGCTAAGGAGGGATTGTCCTTTTGTTATCTCAGTCTCAGTTCTCATCCACCCCACAGTTCCTGGCTCCATTGACAGGGGAGGGAAGGCAAGCAGGGTGAAGGGTGAGAAAGGCACTTTTAGCCTCAATCCTCCTCCTCCTCTCTTCATCGCTTCTCTAGTTTCTTGAACTTGGCTTCTGCAGAGATAGGGAGAGAAGGAGTTCACTCACATTTCAGTTCTGTTGCACCAAGAGGAAGTCTGTTTCTTTGCTCTTGGTGTAGGAGAGGGTAGAATAAACAATGCACACTCATCTGTGTGTTGAGTGCGCCATCTGCTGCTGTACCTCGGAAGGACAACATGACCCATCACCTGACACATGTGCTTAGGCTATTATTAGTCCACCAATAACAAATTCCAACAGCAAGACTCCAAATGTCATAAAGGACCAAATGTCATAAAGGACCACTTGTCGTTCACTTGTCACTGCATTAAAATTAATTAATAAATTACAAACGGTAAGAAAATAAATTAATAGGAATGCTTGGTATATAGATCAGCTCATCAGTATTGGCTTAAAATGCATGCTTAAAATGCATTATTGGTAGCAGAATTCTGCACGATATATTGTGATAATGCATTAATTATGTGCCAACAACAAAGATCACTCTAGCTGGCCTAGCTTACACAGTAGAACATTAATTAATTGACTGCAGACACTTAAGCAATAAATCAGAACAGGTACTAATAAAGCTGAACCAATCATCATTTGCATTATGGATCGATAGAGGGCTACGGCGAATGCCGCATATACATTTTTTTTAAAATCACATGTCCTTATTTAGACACTGAGAAAATGGCATGTCAAATGTAGCTGCTATGGCATCTGCATTGATCAGATGCTATAGCAGCTACATTTGACATGCCGAGTTATTTTGCAAGGTTGTTGACAGTTCAGCATATGGTGGTGGCTCTTTAGCTTTCAAGGACTGGTCACATTACTGCAGTACAGTAACAGCCCTAGGGATGATAACAGTTATTAATACCAACTATTAAGGCTGGTTATGTGATGAAATAACACACACATGGTGGTATCGCAATGAAACCAATAACCTTGGCATCTGCCAAAAATAATGACTAACTGATAGAAAGACTGAAAGACCGAAAGTATCGGTCATGAGCCAAAAATGTTATATTGTGCATTAAAAAACGATCATAGATTAAAGTTAATGCAGCTTTACAATGCAATTCATCTCACTGTCACTATACGCTCGTGTGTAGTGAGTGTACTTCTATATTTGCGTAGCCTACGTGAAAATATGATTTACCCAGTTTCTTGGAATATGTGTCCAGTTTGTAGGCGGCCTGTTCCAGAGCAGACACTTGCTCCTCAATCTGATTGATTTGGTCCAGGTAGGGCTGCAGGCTGGCATCTACACACATGCATGTCAGTACAAACACAATGCACACACACTGGTAAGCCTTTCACAATTATTACCGGTATATAATCACCTGATTATTTTTGACTAATGCTTAGAATAATTTCCATTCATCTGTATAAATTCAGCTGGATGGAATTAAACTATATTTCCATCTTGTATTAACATACTACATCATACAGATTGGACAAACTTATAGTTACATAGTGTTGCTTTAACTGGTTCAAAATGGCAATCCTATTTAGAGCAAACATTTTCAAAAATATAAAAAACATTTGTCACAGGATCATCAGCGGATCATTTTGCGCTGGGACGTATACGACATCGCCAGGGGCTCTTCCCCATATATGGGAATGTCAATATATGGCCATATTGTGACAGTCTCATGATAACCAGTGTGGTTGCCGTGACGCGAGTCACACTTGCAAATTAACCAAGTTGGTACAACACATGGATCTCCATATGTGGAGCTGACTATCATCACCTGCATCTCCATATATGAAGATCACAACACTGACCTCATCAAACCCTGGATAAATGGTTTGACATACTAGATCTGCAGCCCTCGGGGCGTCTTATGGGTATATTAATTAGAATTTAATGTGTGAGAGGTGTACGCTATACAGTAGGTTAGGTGTACGCTACTGAATTTTAACCTACGCCATTTTAACCAGTCCATGGTGGACTGGTGGTACCCGAGAGCCAAATATGTTGAGGTGGTACTTGTTGAAAGAAGGTTGAGAACCACTGCACTAGACCCCTGGGAGACATTAAACTCACTTTGACACTCAATTTGCCGCACACTGTGCATACCCTCTATAGGGGGCCAACAGGTACATCATTGGGTTCATATATGTGTCATATGATAAATGTCCATTCTTTAACTTTTTAGTGCAGATGGAGCAGATGTCACTCACATTTGTTGTTGAGGTCCTGCAAATTGCGGCTGATGTTAATGCTGATATCTTTCATCTCCATGTATTTCAGGCTGGTCAGCTTGTTCATGTTCTCCAACAGACGGTAATCCTCACAGGTGGCTGCAAAGAAAAGAAGATTTGATCAAATGTACGCAAATGACAGATGCTGGTGTAATTATTGTTCTAGTGTAAAATAACATTGGCTCTTACAACATTGGTCCTACTGTCAGTTATAATGGTCCTACTTTATGGAACTCTCTACTGCTTGAATTAAGGTCTGCTCCAACAGTGTCTTTAAAATAATAACAAAAACAAAAAAAAGATAATATTATAGATTATTATTATTATATTATAGAGCAAGAGACCTGTGAGTTCGCCTTGCAGGAAGACAGACATCTTGTCAAACATATCCGTGCACAGCTCATTTATGTCTGGTTCTGCAGGCTCCACTGCCTCCTCTGCGGTCTCCACGCCTCCATCACCTAAAGCAACATAGAACAATGAGTGTTGAGGGGGTTCCTTCCAACAAAAATGTGTTATTTCACCATTATTTCATTGGCTATAAGTTAGCCCAGTGTAAGGTATAAGTGTAAGTGTAGTGTAAGGTATCAGAATGACTATGAGACCCTGGGAGGGAATTCAGCCAAAATCAAGATTGTGCACTTGGTGACAAGTTTTTAGATTTTTTGGCATGGTGTTAGGCATGGGCATAAGGTTTTCAAAAACCACCGCAAACGAGTTGGGCTCGCTCCTAGTGGTCTGTTTGCAATGAATCCAATATTAGATTTTTCAATGGATTCTGTTACTATCGGTATGCTAAATAACATTAAAATAAATATCTAACTGCAGGCATCCTCCATTTGACCCGACCGCCCGGTAGTTCCACGCAGCAGTCGGTAATTCCGGTCATTCGGTAAGTCCGACGGTCGGTACCGACTGCCGCGTTGGACTACCGACAGACCGGGCGGGTGAAATGTATTTCTCCCTCCCTCATTTTCAAGATGGCTCCCAGCTTATAGGCATTTTAACATAGACATATAAAAGGTAGACGCCTCTTCTGGCTCTGGGGCGTGTGTTCTCGAGACTCGGGGCAACATTTTCCCTAGATTCCTTGCGGAGCATACCGGAATCCGCGAGCGTAATGTAAGTCACGGAAAAGATGCACTGTGATTGGCCAGTAGTCATTTGAGTGACAGCGAGAGACATGGAGGAGTCGCATGAGTGACGTCACTTGGGCAGCGTGCCTTCAGCACTCTCTCTTCCTGCACACATCTTCCGCCCCCTCTTGTACACCATGGCTCCAACGAACTGCAGCGGCCAATGAGGCATCAGTTTTTTAAATATCTGTCTCACCAAGACACAAGATCGGACATTAATTTATCCCCTGAGCAAGCAGGCTTTAAATTAGCTCAATGGTAAACGACACTTAGCATTGCACAGGAAACCAGGTTCAAATACGGGGTAGAAGAGGAAAGTTACATAGTGCCCATGTCTTACGCAAAATTATTTTGGAGTTGGACTGAGAGACGATCATGACATTAAAATACAGGTAAGAGCAAGCAGTGACATAATAGTGCCTGTGGCATGCACGCACAATGACCGGGATTCGAACTCGGGTCTCCCGTGTGAAAGTCCAACATCTTAACCACTAGACCAAAGGGATATCCCTATGGACAGTGGACTTTTTGAGGCCATCAGGCTGGAGGCTCTGAGCCATTCTGCTACACCTGGCACACACACACTTTAATGTTATTAACAGAGGCAATATATCTCGTGTCTTTAATAGATTTATTCATAGTTTGATTGACACTGATGACAGCCACCTGTTTAATGGATGTGTGTAGTGCGTCAAAGTATTCTAATAAGAGAGAGAGCAACCACTATCTTAATGTGTGTGTCTCCCTGTGAGTTTGTATCCTCCACAGAATCAGTGCTACTGTATATGTTTTAACTGGGTGCTGAAAGGAACGGTCAGTAACGGTTCCATATCGTATAGATATGTAAATGTGAAATCAAAACACATCTAGGATAGTATTGATCCAAGGCTAAGCTAGGTAGCCTTAACTTTCACTGTCACTTAAAGCCTTCACTTTCACTGAGTCCGACTGTCACTCAAAATGTCAAAGAAGTCTTCTCCGAAAGTAATGACAACATCTCACATTGACATTACTCACCGTATTGGTTCTCATTCATGTACACTGTACACGTGTACAGTAGGTAAGGCTAGGTGATAAACTTCACCGAAGAAAGTAAGTCTTCTTCGAGATGAAACAAGACAATAGACCCATGCAGTCCATGTCTGTTGTGGTTCTATTGCTAGATGCAGCTAAGGAAACATTGCTCACTCACTGTTGGTGCTGGTCTTCTTTGGTGGAGGAGGCACCACCACCACACTCTCCACCGCACTGTCAGCTCCTTCTGCGTGGCTACCGGCAGTGCTTCCAGTAAGGTCCAGATCCGTTGGGTGTGCAGGCGGTACTCTGGAAATACTGTCCATTGCGGCGGCCTCGTCTCCCGTCGCGGCCATTTTCTTTTGTATTGTTGCCTAACAGCTGTCACATGATTTTCACGTGACACTTCCCTCCCTTCTCCCCCTCCTCCTCCTCCTTCCAGCTCCCACGCACCCCACCCGACCCCACCTCCTCCCTCCCTAGAGAGCCATGATGCCACACCCTGTTCTTTTGACAGGTGATTTAAATCTACATAGTTGACTACTATACTACAAGATAAGACCGTTTAAATATAATGATAAGGGTACTTTGAAGAACCTTCTACTTTAAGTAAGGTTTGTGCATCAGCTGCATGCCTGCATCTAGTCCCAACTGTCCCATTGCACGTAATCTGACTGTGGCCACGCCGCCATCCTATACATTATTATTATTATTATTATTATTATTATTATTATTATTTGTATTATTATCTACAGTACAATATAAGGAAGTACTCATTTAAACGAAAGCAATTTCCCATTAATGGAAATATAGATATACAAGGTAACAAGCCGTTTCCTCGCGACGCGTTGATAGCTTGTAGATCTGTTCTTTTTTGGCCAAGGGACACCGTCCGTCGCACGATGGGTGTGAGTCGTGTGACGCACTCCACACGAATACGCATCCACGGAAACGTCCAGACAGCGGCGGAGCGGCGCTGTTGTGGAGAATCCATCGTGTGACAGGAGAGAGGAGAGGCTAGCAGCAGCACACACACAGTGGACTAGTGTAAACATGGCGGCGTGCACGGCAGCTCCAGGGCTGCGCTGTCCACCCCGTCAGTACTGAAGACTAGTGTCTGATTAAACGGAGACATTAAAGCCGGCGACATGGAGACCGAAGAGGAGCAGCATATGACCACGCTGCTGTGCATGGGCTTCCCGGACCCGGCCGCCATACGCAAGGCTCTGCGCCTGGCGAAGAACGACATAAACGAGGCGGTTGCGCTTCTCACCAACGAAAGCCCCGGGCTCGGGTACGGCTACGAACCGATGGAGAGCGGGCCCGCCCCGGGCGTGGGCTCGAGCGGGGACGGCAGTGGCGGTGGGGAAAGTAGCAGCAGTGGCGGCGGCGGTGGCACTGGCACCGGCGGGCGGACCGGGACTGGAGGGTTCGACCCCCCGCCCGCATACCACGACGTGGTGGATAGCGAGGTAAGCGAGAACGAGGGCCCGGCCCGGGCAGCTGATGTGTGTGTTGTGTAATTCCACGAGAGAGGCAGGTAGCCTCTCTCGTGGAATTACACAACACACACATCAGCTCAGCTGCCTGATAACGGTACGAGGAGCTGGCAGGTTAACGTCGTTTAGTGTGGTCGTGGTGGGAGACATGGGAGAGGACACACACACACACACACACACACACACACACACTGGGACTCGCCCACTTATAGCAGCCTCCATGCTACAGCCATGCATCCAGCCCTGGCTGTCAGAAAGTGGCGGCATGCTGGCTGCACCCTCCAGGCAGGAGAATGCATTTATTTGTATAATAAATCACAGTTGCAAGGCAAAGCTGGATGTTTAAAACGGTGTGTTGAGTCTTTTCTTTTAACCGGGACACTGAGCGTGAAGCTTTTTTTAAATGCCACCTTCCTCCAGTCTCCACACATCTAACGTAACCACCAGCTAACCGAGCTACTAGCGGACTAGCTTGCAAGTTAGCTTATAATGCAACAACGTTAGCACGAGTAACCAGAGCCTCAAAGCAGCGCAGCAGCGGTGATAGCTCGTTTAGTGTAGCGGAGGGGAGGGGAGGCCGTGATTTCAGCAAGGTACAGACAGTGGAGGAATGCACGATGCTGTGCCACTGTACTGATTGATAAAGGATCGATTTGTTCAGTTTGCACAATGCATTACACGGACGCACTACAAGCTAACGTTGCTATCGTGGTTAGCTTCCCCTTACAGTGGCAGCCAGGCAGCTCCAGTGGTCGCCGGGTTTCAGTGCTCTGGAACTCAGTGAAGCGGAGCAGCGATTTCGCAATTGCTGTAGTGTACTAGCTAGCATCATGTGTGGCCATCTTGAGCATTTTGGTTGTCAGTTAATTAAATCGACGGTCTTTATGATGACATCAAAATAATCATAATCACTGATAACGTGATTGTTATTAACGGTGCTCAGAAAATCAGCATGGTATACTAGACTAGTATACTTGTAGGAGTAGATGCTTGTCGCCAGTAGTACACAGTGGGTCAGGTCAAGGTGTGGGACATCATGGAATCCGTGGGGACTGTGTCTTTGATGTCGGACAGTGTTTTGACACAATCCGTCAGTGTCTATAAAACAGTCAGGGAGCCATATGACATTTGTCAATCATTGCCAGGTGTCAGTTTGAGTTGCCACACTTCACCTGTCCTGTGTGTGTGTGTGTGTGTGTGTGTGTCTGTGTGTGTTAAACTGGAGCATCAGAGTTTTTAGCCCTAGAATGTCTCTGTTGTTACATACATTGCAAGTATTTCACATACCAGAGCCATATAACACTTGCATATACTTACGGTTTCAGCGGCAGAATGGCAGCATAAATGTGGTCGGTACTCCGTGTGTACTTGCGCAATAGATCATTCCAAAGACTTGGGAGTCAGATATGGTCCTCAACTTTCATATCCATGTGAAAGTTCTGTCATAAAAGGTTTGTTTAGTCAAATATCTTGACTTTTCCACCACATTCGCACGGACAACTTCCATTCCGGGCAAAGGGGTCCGGAATGACAGCTGGACTGATTTTACCAAAATGTCCTCTGATCGCCACAAACGTCATCACAAATTGACCAGGGAGGCACAGATGTTTGGGGCACACAATTGGCAGGTACGTTGAGATAGGTGCTGGGTAATTAATCACACCACCTGCCAATTGTGTGCCCCAAACCATTTCCCTGATGACGTTTGACGTTTGTGATGATCAAAGGAAGTTTTGATAAATGAAGTCCAGCTGTCAGCCGTTCCCCCTTTTTGACCGGAGAGAAAGCTGTCCGGGTGCAGCTCGTGAAAAAGTGGAGAATTTGGAGATATTTGACTAAAACATTTTATGACAGAACTTTCACATGGATATGAAAGTTCAAGTTGAGGACCATATCTGACTCCCAAGTCTTTGGAATTATTTATTGAGCGAGTACACATGGAGTGCCGACCACATTTATGCCGCCATTCTGCCGCAAGTCTATGGAAGTGTTCTGTGGCTCTGGACTGGTATGTGGAATACTTGCAATGTATGTAACAGAGACATTCTAAGGCGTCAGAGTTTTAAAATAACAGTAAATATGAGATGGTTATGGCAACAGAAGAGGTTCAATTCATATAGTATTGTATAATACAATACATGTATATATCTGCCTACGACCCCCCCCCCTGAATTCTCTTCCATATTCTACTGTAACTTTCACTTTCTGTCCTTACTTCATATTCTCTGTCACTTCCTCTCACCACCTAGTGTTTTTGTGATACACGAGAGACAGACTAGGCTGTATAAATGATTATGTGTTTGTTTGCTGTTCCAATTAGAAGACTATTATTTGTGCTAAATCTAGTATAGCATGCCAACAGCTTATGTTCACATTGTTCCTCATGTAGTTTGATCTGTTAACGTGTTGGCTTTAGTGCTGCATGATTATCCGCAAAATTATCTTAATCTTGATTCAGACACCGATGCGATCTCATTTTTAAATTTGAGCAAGAATCGTGCAGGACTAGTTGGCTGTCCAATTTCATTTTAGTTACTCTTATGTTTTTGCTACAAGAGAGAGAAGAGGGGTTTAAACTTTAAAGCCCGAACTGCACCAATGATTCGCCATGCAACTCCCTGCAACATACAACCATTATCCCCAATGGTAGATGTAAGGAGTTGCATTGTTGCGGTTGACCTTAAAACTGTTTTATTACATAGTTGGTTGCATTGGTGCAGTTTGGCTTTTCTCTCCTAAATGGTAAATTGTGCATATATAATGTATACGGACCGTATATATCCAAAGCTCTTTACAATGTGCATTACATTCATCAATTCAACTACACATTCACACACCATTGACAGCAGGAAACCATGCAAGGCACCAACCTGGTCATCAGTTGCAGTTGGGGGTTCATTGTCTTGCTCAAGGGCACTTTGAACACTAACTCTGGGGAGCTGGGGATTGAACCAGGAACCTTCCCATTCCCAAGAGGCCTCTTTGCCAACTGAGCCACTAAGCCATTCTTTATGTAACCTTTACAGAAACGTTACTGATCTTTGTAGTCAGTTTCAGTTAGGCTGTAAAAATAATTATGGGATTGTACTTGACGGAGCGATTATGCTGGCAGAATTAGTATGCAGTGTGCATGCAAAATGTTTTTGGCCCTCTAGCCTTTGTTAGCGGTGACACGAATAATCTTGAAAGATTGACTTAATCACCATTTTGATACCATTTTTTGCTTTGTTACTGTTTTATCACCACTTTATGATCTAAATTAATCACATAATCCAATAATACATTTTTCTTTTGAAAAAATGTAAATAATAGTTGTAGGCTCGCAGCCCTAGCCATCAGGGGTGATCCTGTTCTTGAACATATTTCTGCGTGAGGACTCACAACGCCGACAACGGCCTAACAAATCTAAGAATCAGTGCACCAGAAACACATTTTCTACTCCTTATTGACACATTCATCACTGAACAGAAGTCGTTGTATAATGTATAATCTACAGAAAGGGACCTATCGCTCTCATCCTCTTCCATCAGACAGCTTTAGCTTTGCATGTGTTTGTGCTCAGAAGGCATGTCACAGGTCGCTGGACCCATGTCACTCCTAAATTTAGCTTATGCAGTCTTTCCACAACACAAACACATTGCAGGCTTTTCTTTTTTCTTCTGTCCCAGGAGGGTTGCGGGGTGCACTGCATAGTAACAGGCAGACTCAGGGCTGAGTTACCTCTCCACCCTGTGACAACTGTGTCGTCCCTCTTGTCCTCCTCTTGAGGACAATGTTTTCTCCAAACAGTTGCAGATCTGAAAACATTGGGCTCTCTGCAGCTTGTCTGCATCTTTTGTTTCCGTTTGATGTGCCAAATGTTTAAATCAAAGAACTATTTACAAGGGATAAAGACATGGCTGTGGTTTGGGATTCAAGGACAAGGCCTTACATTAAAATTAGAGGGGGGGGTGCCATTGACGGATGATTAAAGAGTTCTGATTAAAAAGGCGTCTGGGTGGCGCAGAGATCAAGTTCCTGGTCACCCCCGTGGAGACTCGGGTTTGAATCCTCCACCGTGCCCCCCGGCTTGCCCGGTTTCACTAACAAAATCGTCAAGAAGCTGGTAAGGGAGGCCGATCTCTGTTGCTGCCCTAGTAAGTCCTGGTTGGGGTGCCTGTTCAGTAGGAAGTGGCACTGGGGAGGATGTTCCTCCATGCGTTATGCCCAAGTTATGCTGTGGTAAAAAGAAGCGGCTGAGAAACTCAATGTGTTTTGGAGGAGACACAGGTTGTCTACCGCGGTGGTTCTAGCTAAGGACCCCCATCTGAAAAGTTTTTGAGAAGATTTAGGCAAATTGTTTACCCAAATTATTCAAAAGATAAAATAACAAATTATTTCGTGCTCGCAGTGCGGCACGAAATGACACGCTGTGAGCTTGTAGATCTGCTATTTTTAATAGCCAACATATAAATGGATTAAGTGTTTTCCTTGGGACTCCGGTCCCTCATGGAAACCCCCCATGGACAACTGGGGGTCTCTGGACCCCACTACTCTTGCTATCTCAGTAGGGTACAATACTACCGGTAAGCCCTTTAGGGTGTAAATATATATCCTGGGTTCGTTGAACCTGAGGTCAGCGTCGTGATCTTCATAAGTTCATATGGAGATGGCCATTATGTTAGCGTGATGTGTTACGAGGCGTGATGTCACAAGGTGTGACCATATATGGAGGCGTGATGATACGAGGCGTGACCATATATGGAGGTGTGATGTAACGAGGTGTTATCATATATAGCACGGGGTGACTGACGGACGGGAGATACATAGTAAATGTGACCTACGGTCGCAGTAATGGCGTAAATGGGGAGAAAAACAAAAAAGATTTCCTATTGGGCAATCTCTGCCTGCAATGGAATGTCTCTTGCCAGTGTTAGGTTTGACATTAGTGTTGTTCATCTATTCTACTCTCACCACCAGGTTGATCTCTGCCTCCCACTGTCCTGCACTCCCATTCATCTTTTCTCTCTTCCATTTCTTTGACAAGGGAGGAGATGAAATCTGATGCCCCTCTCTCTCTTCAACTCTTCTTCCGCTTCCACACAGTCTCCTGCTGAAATGCTCAGCCCATAACCATATTACAGACATATGTATTAAGATATCGCTGTTGTCGGGCAGAAACCGGTTATCTCCATAATATACTTGTGTTTTTATGTAAAGTAATGCTCTTGCCCTGCTACTAGCTCTAGCACATAGGAGTATAGTAACTTAGTAGCACACTTAGTGGGCGGAATTGGCAGATTATTCAGTTTTACAGTAGTTTCTTATTATACTGTCCTTTGTAATGTAGTGGGGGGTGCTTTCTCAGGCTTTCTTAGGCTCTCATCAAAAAAGTCAGTAGGCCCGCCGCCCAATGTGCCTAAATTGAATAAAGCCATTTTGGCCTCTAATGTAAGTCATCAGTTGATGTCAAAGGAAGCTTTGCCCGAGTATTGTCAATCTGCCCGTGGGGATTTGGCTGAGAGCGTTGTACTCGTTCCACTAGGCAACATTACTTCAGAAAAGAGAGTTGGCAATCTTAACCATGAATATTCAACTCACTCATGAATATGTAAACAACGACGTGATCTAAATAATTCAATAATTCTTCTGTCCCTCCCTTCACACTGACTCGGACCCTAACAACCAGCCAGCTGGTTTGTTGTGCTGTGTTGTGGTGGGGCTTTCCATTTTCAGTGATGATTGATGAGTACCTAGCCATGGAAAAATGCAGGAGCTATAAAAGAAGATTTGACACTAAGCATTTCTTAGACATATTAAGTACATGTCAGGTGCATGAAGCATTCATGGTGCAAACAGTGTTAAGCAGTTGTTGATCATCATTCATCATCATCGTGTTTTTGAGTTTTAACTATCACATTCTTCAGACGGTGCTCTGTCACACGTGCAGCCAGCCAGCCAGCCAGTTTGACAATAGCATTAAGTACAGTCACACAGAAAGGCACAGGAGAGACAAATGCTTGCCTAGACAGCGTTTGAGATTCAGGAGGAGAGACGCGAAAAAGACAGCATAAAAAGGGACAGAACGATCCAGTCAAGGGCAGATCAGGGAGGAGACGATGTGCCTTCTAAATGACTGCTATTACTCCTCCAGAGGGACAGGGTCAAGCGCATGTTATGTGGGGGCTGCTTTCTTAAGCTTAGGATCTGCTAATGCTAATCTGCTAATGCTAAATATAAATATGTCACAGTAGTTAGTTGACCGATTATCTCCTATTTAGGTTTTCAGTATTGCAGAAAATTGAATCTGTGACCTTATGCTCATAGGATGTAATGCGCCACTATTGTCTAAACCAGCGGTTCCCTACTTCCCTCTGAACCTTTTCTGGATCAGGGACCACTTGAAAATCTTAAATAATCCCAACCCATCTGACCAAGAGCTTGTTTATTTTAATGATCGATAAATTATTATGTTTCGGCTTGGATCAGTGGAACTAGCATATGGTAGTATACTTTAGTTTAAGTTCTTACGTTTGTTTATTAGCAGAGTTCAATCTAGCAGTATTTAGGCCACATATTTAAAGACCTCCATGTAAGTTACTGTATGTAAAGTCCACAAGATGGTCACAGATTTCACACTGCAATGCTGGAGTGTTAATGAGCAAGTGGCCGAGATTTTGGGTATTGGAATTTGGCTTATGACTTGCAGCCTAAAAAAGTGTGCACCCGTAAATAACGTGATCTAAAGTAATCTAAAATTCTAAACGGTTTAGTCTGATGTTGTAGGATTCTTATAAAAATACTTTTTGCCAGGTGAAAACCTGCCTTATGATCGCTAATTCTTTTAGGGACCTTTTGAGGACCTAGTCATGATTGGCTGCCCCTAAGCCAATGGGAGTCTGAACCCATACTCTGTTGCTAGCTGCCTCCTAAGCCCTCAAACGCTGCAATGCGGAAGTCTGAACCCAGACTCTGAACAGCGCAACGTGGAGCGAGTGGCAACCGCAGCTAATGTTATGGGGAGGCACTGCATGGGGAGGCACTGGGGGACACTGGGGAGGCACTGGGCAGACACTGGGGACAGACACGGGAGGCACTGGGGAGACACTGGAGAGGCACTGGGGAGGCACTGGGCACAGTGGGCAGACACTGGGCTGGCACTGGGGGAGCCACTGGGGAGGTACTGGGGAGACACTGGGGACAGACACGGGAGGCACTGGGGAGACACTGGGAAGGCACTGGGCAGACACTGGGCTGGCACTGAGGGAGCCACTAGGGAGGTACTGGGGAGGCACTGGGGAGACACTGGGGAGGCACTGGGCAGAGACTGGGGAGGCACTTGGTAGACACTGGGGGAGGCACTGGGGAGGCACTGGGCACACACTGGGCTGGCACTGGGGGAGACACTGGGGAGGCACTGGGGTGGCACTGGGCAGAGACTGTGGAGGCACTTGGCGGACACTGGGGAGGCACTGGGGACAGACACTGGGGAGTGGGGAGGCACTGGGCAGTCACTGGGGAGGCACTGGGGAGGTACTGAGCAGACACTGGTGAGGCACTGGGGAGGCACTGGGGAGACACTAGGGAGGCACTGGGGATTCACTGGGCAGACACTGGGCAGACACTGGGCTGGCACTGGGGGAGGTACTGGACATTTCATATCACACACACACCATGATTCACTAGCCCCCCTAACGTCCACCAGCCGTTTAAAAACCCGGAAGAGACGCCTGGGCTAGGAGTTTCTTGTGGCTTAAGTGTGCTTACACCCAGAGACAGACGTTGTAAAGGAGCAGAATGAATTACTGTTAAAGAATGAATGAAGTGGTCTGGGAGAATATAATAAACCTTCTGTTCTGACTTCCATGTCTCAATGAACTAACGCTGTGCTGGATTTGTGTGTGTGAACAATCTGCCAGTATATATGGAGTGACTAAAATGTCCTTTGCATAATATGTGTGTGTTGCAGAGGAGTAACGATGAGAATGGGAACTGCTCCGGGGGCAGCATGGAGTTCCCCACCACAAACCTGTACGAGCTGGAGAGCAGGGTCTTCACTGACCACTGGTCCATACCTTACAAGAGAGAGGAGTCCCTGGGCAAGTGTCTCATCGCGTCCACCTGCCTGGCCCGGCACGGTAAGGTTGTGTGTGTAATGGGTTGGTGTGTGCATGGCATACAGTGAGTTTGGATGTTTTGTTTGTGGGAGTTGGATGCCTTTCACCCAGTTATTTTGTGGCATTATGCAGCTCAATCTGCTGCTGCTCTCCTACAGCCATATTCTTCTTGTCAACCACTTAAACCCTATGGTTTACCGGAGTCTCTCAGGGCTCTATACTAGGATGTTTTCTGTTCACAAGCTCGCATCGCTCTGCTGTTTTCTGCTAAAGCTGCTGGGGTTCAAGTGGTTAAGATTTGGAATAAAAGTGTGAGTCAGGTGTTTCACTTAATCCCTCTCTCTCTCATACTCTCGCTATCTCAGGCCTGGCAGATGCTGATGAGAACTGTAAGCGCTTCATGGATCGATGCATGCACGAGGCCTTCAAAAAGGTGAGAGATCACGACGATCATTCGCTTCCCTGCCCTTCAGTCAGTCTGTGTGTGGCATACCGCATGCACGGCTCTGGGGAGGATTCTGTCTCGCATGTCAGACCTCCTCCCCTCGTGTTTCCTGTTGCTCTTCACTCCTCTATATCTCATTAAAGCAGACAAATAGTCGTTTAGTACAGAGAAGGATGAGCACTCATGTCAAGCAGTTCCTAACTGATGTGGTTTGATTGATTGAAATATTTATTAACAGTTTGCAGAATTACAGTACATTTCAAGCACAAACTCAATACAAAGACTGTTAACTTAAGTGGACGACCCAATTAAGCATTACACTTGTTTACAAGAGGGTCCACCTTGTTCAATTCATCAAAACATTTAGAGACGTACAAATAGACACTTCTATATACCGTTAGTCAAAGAACAGAGCAGGAATTCATCATAAAGGAGGTAAAAAGGGAAAAGAAACATATACAGTGAGGGGAAAAAAGGGTGGGCGGTGGGGGGGGATTCAGATTTTACGAGGGCCGGCATCAATTTCAGTTATGAATCCAATCGATTAATGTACAAATTGCAACGATTCAAAATCCATTCACAATTTCCAAAAAGCCATTAAAATAAATACCTGTGTATATACTGTATATCTTTTTGCTTGTGAAAGTTACAGAAGTTAATCAAATTGTGACCGCAAAAATCTGAATCAAATCGTAAGATAGCAGAAGATTCACAGCCCTAATGACATATAATATTAAACTCGGTGACAAGCCGCTGGTGACAAGCCGCTGGTTCTCAGCAAACACATCTGTCACTCATTTACAATGACACAGTGTCACAGCATCGCCTTAAAGTCCCTCTGGCAGATTTGTGGTCATAAATAAGTCATAAACGGGGCTAGTTTGCAGAAGGTGGCTTACCAATGTTCCACTGAGGGGTCATGTGATGGGCAGCCAGTAAGCGTAGCTCTGTATGTCCGTCCATCAGCAATGATAATGAGTGCTTATCTGCTATTCTGCTTACAGCAGAGCAGATGCCTTCACCTTGCACAAGTCAGCAATTCACATTCACACGTTGTGTAGTTTCAAAGGAGCTAACATGTTTGGTGTGTTGCCAGCAGCATACTGACCAATATGCTGCTTTCGTCTCATCTACTTTGTTGTATTTTACTGTACTGAGAAACCGCGTTCCCAAACAGTGTTGTAAAAAGTTCTGACTGCTGACATCATTTAAAGATGTCCACATTTTGAAGCTACGGTAATAATGGACAGAATTGATTATGAAAATAATTGTTAGTTGCAGCCTTGGTTCTCCTACATTCATTTTGATTAATTTACACAGATTTATTGGTTCTTGGCAGGCTGCAGCTTGTAACTGGGAGACAAAAATCTAAATTACATTGTTAAAACATTTATTTATAAGCCCTTCCGATGACCCTTTTTATTTGATAATAGGTTTTTAATTTATCGAAAAGCAATACTGCCGCAGCCGCTCGTCAGGCGACAATCTTGTCGTAGGTGTGCAAGAGGTCAAAATCTGCCAATGTGCAAAGGGCCTTTAACTTTAATGCGAGTCACTGTTGGGTCCATTGGCCCAGTCTTGCTGTATCCTCATTGATTTTCTCTCTCGTTCCTCGTCTCCTTCCTCTCTTCCACATCTCTGTATAATAGCTGCTGACCAGCAGCGCTGTCCACAAATGGGGGACAGAGATCCACGAGGGCATCTACAACATGCTGATGTTGCTGGTGGAGCTGGTGGCAGAGAGGGTCAAACAGGACCCCACACCTGTCAACCTCATGGGCGTACTGACTATGGTGAGGGGGAGCTGTGCCTATCACTATTTAGCTTAACTTTTTTTGTGCAAAGGAAGCCCTTGATACGGTATATATTTGGCCGTGGACCCCACCATCTGATAATGTTTTGTGCCAAGGACCCCCCCCCCCGTACAAGCTTTTTTTGAAGAGCCAATAGCCAAAGCTAAAATCTAAAATGACATCATGGATGCTTTCCTGGTTTTAATGGGTCAAGTTTTCGTCTGTCCTGTTCCTGTATGACGGTGTCCCACTCCGAAAGTAGCCACACTTAAGTCACAACGCGTCGCAATGGGACACATTTTGAGTTTGTACTATTTTTGGCTAGCAACACCATTGTACGACAGAGTATAATCAAACTTTTGTCTCTTTTGCTTACTCTCATTCTCTACCCTGTCTCACTCTCTCTTAGACTCCCTCCCTTTCTCAGTCTCGCCCTCTTTCACAGTCCCTCTCATAACTCTGTATTTGTTTATATCGACACAAACACATTATGAAACGCGTTGTGATTACAACACATTCTATATGTCAGAGTTTTGATAGGTTTCCTCTGCTTGCACCCTTGTGACTCGATGCGATGAAATGAATATGCTTTGAATGTTGTTTCATCATATATCATAGTTTAGATTTACCGTTTGGTTTATTTGTTCCTTTTCCAGGCCTTCAACCCTGACAACGAGTACCATTTTAAGAACCGAATGAAGAACTGCCAGAGGAACTGGGCAGAGGTGTTCGGAGAGGAGGCAAACATGTTCGCCGTCTCTCCCAGCAACACCTACCAGAAAGTAAGACACCCTTTGTTTAGTTTTACTTCTGAAGACGGTGGCTCTCAACCTTTTCTGGACCAGGGGCCCACTTGAAAATCTTTAAGTGGTCAGATGCGTGTTTATAAGAGCATGGTTATTTTAAGCTTATGGATCTGCTACTTTTGTGGAGATAAGATGTTTCTGCCTGACAGAGATGATATTTCTTTAAATAATAATAATGTTATATTATCGTCACAATCTTAGTGGTTTGCCCACATGCAATACTATCGTGGCCCACAGGTTGAGAATCACTGTTCTTAAAACATGAAAACACACCTTGTGTGTGCATGTCCGGTGGCCAGTGATTGTGTTGGCGTGCACGTGTATATCTGTTTTGCGTCCGAGCATAGGCATGGTAACGCCCCGCCTGCCTTTGATTGGCCTACCGGGCGACACTGCCCGTCTTGACTGTCCTCCCAGAGTCGAGGTTACTCCGTGGTGGATGACAGCTTGGCATGCGTGACAGAATGCAACCTTGTAACTAACTTGTAAGTTCTATTTTTGTAGAAGAGGCAAACTAATATTGTTTATGCCGTTTGCTTTGATTGAATAATTGATTGAACACACATATGTATTTTATTTGAGTGTGTTCTAAATAAAGGTGAAAATAGACCTTTTTACAATACAATAATGTTTCAAGATTACACATACAAATAAATTACACAATCAACACAAACACTTTATTTAGAACACACCCAAATCAAATCAATACATGTTCAATCAATTATTCCATCAAATCAAACGGCATAAACAATATTAGTTTGCCTCTTCTAAAAAAATAAAACTTACAGTTCTCTTATATCATACTGTACTTGTATTATTTTCCACCACGGAGTAACCTCGCATCAGACTATCCAGCATAGCTATATCCACCTCAGTTGAGGGGCAGTGTCGGTAGGCCAATCAGAGGCAGGCGGGGAGTTACCATGTCTATGCTCTGACGCAAAATAGATACACGCCGGCGCCGTGTGCACATGGTCGGAGCTTCCTAGAAACTGGTTTGTGTACACATTTCCCTTGTCTGTGGCCTGTAGCCATGTCACAGGTCAGCCAAATGGGCTGCTCGCCTCCAGAGTTGCATAACGGAACCGCAGGGACTGTGCAGGATGTGTGACTGACACAGCAGCTGTCAGGAAATCTAAGACCACTCCATGCGTGTGTGGGTTGGTTTATGTTTTGAGCACTGTGTCTTACAGTGCTAATGTTGACCGCAAATCTTGAATTAGTTTTAGGCACATTGTCATCTGAAATGTTTTAGTACAGTTTTACTTGACTAAATATACAATTTTAGTCGACTTAATCTACAGTTGATTTTGTCTACAAAAATGTATTTTGGCAGGTTTGATGGCACCGTAATGCCTGAATTACGCCGAATGTAGCCGATCTACAAACCCATCTACACAACTGGGTTGTGCAGCACCCAGGCGCAACCAAACATTTGTCTTGTCTTTTTATTCTACTGGATCTCGTCTACATTCGTCCCTCCCTAATAATTGTATCTAGTTTTATTTGTTGATGCAATTGTCAATATATTTAGTCTTAGTATTAATCATAGGTTAGTTTTTATTTTGTTTTTGGCAGTGAAAAAAAAGTAGTCGACGATTATTTTTTCTTGTAGTTTTAGTCAACTAAATTAATATTGTCTTGGTTCATGCGGTTGTGTGCAGTGTTAATTTAACTCTGAGAGTGAACTTAATGTAACCAAATGGACCTGTAAAGCCCAAACCGCACCAATGATTTGCTACGTAACTGCTTGTTACACGCAACTACTTGCAACCATTATCCCCAATGGCAGTTGCAAGGAGTTGCAACTGGTGTGCTTTGGGCTTAAGGGTTGTACATACTTACTGAGTTAAAAGTGGATAAATGAACACTGAGGATTCTATTATGATCATTTCATTATTATAGGACCCACCTGTCAACCTGATGGGCGTACTGACTATGGTGAGAGAGAGAGCTGTGCCTGTCGCTATTTTTGCTTTAACCTATTAAGACCTGGATGCCGATTCTACAAATGCCAAGGACCCTGACAATGATGTATATTTGGCTGCAGACCCCCCATCCGACCCCCAGAAGACATGATCTGTGTTGCTAACTAATTCAAAATGATTTTCGAACATTTTTCAAACACTTTCATGATTTTTCTAAAATGTTTGAAAATAGCAGATGCACAAGCTCATCTTGTACGTCAGCAATGAATGTTGCCAAATGGTCAGGACCTGTAAGGGTTGTACATACTCCGTAAATTAACACTTAGAGTTTTATTATTATTATTTAATTATTAATAAAAATTAATTCTGTTTGTATTGGGCTGTTTACGTGTGTGTGTGTGTGTGTGTGTGTGTGTGTGTGTGTGAGCGAGCAAGTGTGTGCGCATGTGTGTGCGTGCGCGGCTGCGCGTGTGCGTGCAGTCTTATAGATGTATAAATACACTGAACTCATTTGTTTTTTGCAGGAGCCCCATGGCTGGCTGGTTGACCTGGTTAATCGAGTGAGTATATCACACACAAACGCCAGAAATACGTAAATACTTCTGCAGGGATTCTCATTCTATGTCTCTCTGTCTCTCCTTTCTCTGTGAAGTTCGGGGAGATGGGAGGATTCACAGCCATCCAGACCAAACTCAACCAGGATGAAATAGAGATTGCGGTAAGAAACCCCACAAAAAGTTAACTTATGAAGATAAGTGGTTTCTGCCCGAACAACAATGGTATTCTGTTCAGAGGTCATTCGTCTCGCGTCTGGACCAGTGACATTGAAGACTGGTGATTCTCATGTCAGTGTTGACTCATTGATATGCGCACACACACACACACACACACACACACACACACACACATATGCTCTCTGTCTCGCGCACCCTCTCCAGGTGCATTCACACAAGAGGTTGAGATATTTTATTCAGTCGGTTGCTAAGCCAACTTTGCGCAAGTTGAGATTTTTTAGCAAAGGCAAGGAAGGCGAATTTTGCGCATAGGCGCCGCCCCGGTTCGTATCATTTACGCTGATGCGTCAGTTCATGTTTTTGCATTGACTTTTGTATATTATCTTCTCTGACACACACTTTTTCTCACATTCTCTCATTCTCTCTCTCACACTCACTAACAACGCACAAACACACACGAACGCATGCATGCACGCACACACGCACGCACGCATTCATCCCATCCGCCTGCTTTGCAGTGGTTGAACTGCTCTGTTGTGTGTGAAGTCTGAGGCTTCCTTGTGCTGAAGCTTCCTTTGGCCAGCCTGACCGGAACCACAGTGGAGTAGCATAACACACACACACACACACACACACACACACACACACACACACACACACTTGCTGTCTTACACACACGCACACACGCCACCCATTAGCATGTTAATAGAGCTGACATGGTCAATAGAGGCCTGATTGTGGACTGGACTCTCCTGTTACACTCTCCTGTGGCAAAGAGAGCTCGGCTGAGTGTGTAACCTGTCAGCTCCCTGACACGCTCTAAACATGAGACGGGGAGAGAGGGTGAGAGAGAAAGAGAGATAAAGGAGTTTTGCAGCCCTCTTCTACTGGCTCCCAAGGGGGTGACTCATTTGTTTGCTGTAAGCAGGAAGTCAAGACCCGAGAGGGAACTGCCTGAGTGAAGCAGATAGAGGAGAAAGGGGGAGAGAGGAGAAGGACACTAGGGGAGGAAAGGAGATGAGCAGAGGAGAAAGAGAGAGCGAGAGACGGAGAGAGAGGAGAAGGCGACTAGGGGAGGAATTGGAAAGGAGATGAGCAGAGGAGAAAGACAGAGTGAGACTGGAGAAGGAGACTAGGGGAGGAAAGGAGATGTAGAGAGGCATTGCAGACTAGAGCAGAGTGCAGGGCAACCAAATGAGAAACACAGGAACCATTCAGCACACTCCTCTGATTTGGCACTGAATGACAAATGACAGCTGGGTTCCGCTGTTGGAAAGTCACCCACACATGTGCGTGCGTACACACACACACACACACACACACACACACACACACACACACACACACACACACACACACACACACACACCCGTGAAACGTGAAAGGCTGTATTAATTTAGCAACTTGACCTCTGGTATAAAGACTTATGTGGGAGGATTGGTAGGGTGACACGGTAGCATCGTTCCTCTTTCAGAGGCCTACACAAACACACCAAAAGACTTATCATTGGAAACCTTTTTAGTTATTATTATTAATAAATAAAGGAGGCACGGTGGCACAGTCAGTGCTGTCGCATCACAGCAGGAAGGTCCTGCGTTCGATTCCCGCTGGGGACGCTGTGGGCGCCGGGGGCGTCTTCTCTCCTCTGCGTCATCAGTGCCCATCCCCGAGGCTGGGTTGACGAAAGGGCTTTTCTGTGTGGAGTTTGCATGTTCTCCCTGTGTCCCCTAGGGTAGGTACCCTAAAAAAACATGCTGTAATCCTGGTCTCTAAACTACCTCCCCCTGGCCAAAAAATAAAAACACAAGTTACTGCCCGACAGTAGCGATATGCTGTTTAATTAATAAATAAACAAAGGGAAATAGCAGTTTTTAATTTATAATTATTCAGTATAATACCACTTTCAACCTGCATCCCTATTTTGGGCATATTACAGGCAAACATTTTCCAAACTATCTGAGCTGAGCAGCTCACAACGTTTCACGATATGAGCTTGTGCTGCGGATCGGCTGTTTTTCAAACTAATGTTTGAAAGCCTACAGTATAATGGGGCTTTAGTGGTTCATCATTCATATGAATTATTAATGGGTTGTTATCTGTAACTATGTATAGTGGTTCTCAAAGTGGGGACAAGGGACTCTCAGGACAGGGTTCTAAATTGACCCTTACTGGTCTGTAACTCTGACCCTTACAGGTCTGTAACTCTGACCCTTAACCCATTTTGGGCGGGAACCTCTTTTGGTGTTCGCATTATGTTATGCTTTAGCTATTGAAAAATAGCAGATCTACAAGCTCATAGCACGCCACCGAGTGGCACGCTACGAGCTTGTAGGTCTGCTATTTAAAAAAAATCAAGAACGACATAGAAACAGCTTTTTCAGAAAACTGTCATTTTCAAACAGACATTTTTAGAATCTGATGTCTGTAACCTCTGACCATTACAGGTCTGTAACTCTGAAGGGCAGTCCTTGAAATGTAAAAGTTTGAGAAGAACCAGCGGGCTATAGTTGGTGTGTGACTCATGTGTTGTCTCTGTCTCTTCTTGCAGTGTGTATCGGCCCTGGTCCAGCCGCTCGGCGTGTGTGCAGAATACCTCAACTCCAGCCTTGTGCATGTGAGCTACCCTCTGTCTCGTAGATCACTAGCTGCTTCCCAAAAGAGAAAATTCCCCGTAAAAATAACAGATCTACAAGCTTGTAGATCTGTTATTTTCACGTGTTTTTCTTTCTAATTGATAAAATATCTTTGACAGTGCCCTATATACTGTCCACATGTTTCACACAGACACACACCTTAATCCAGACAGTGTAATGACCAGTGTTGGGTAACGTTACTTTCTAAAGTAACTTTGTTAGGATACTAGATTACTGCCATTAAAATAGTTCCATTACGTTACAATATTTCCTTCTGAGAAAACTGAACATTTATTTTGCATTTTGCATTTAGAAAATAAAATAAAATAAAAGCTGCAGCCTACCAGTGTTGTGGAGCTGCTCTGCTTGTTGCTTCACCATGACTAATTTTCA
Source organism: Protomyctophum bolini (assembly GCF_963924005.1). NCBI lineage: Eukaryota > Metazoa > Chordata > Actinopteri > Myctophiformes > Myctophidae > Protomyctophum > Protomyctophum bolini. Next base: position 25,137,790 of record NC_137869.1, on the reverse strand, counting down.
TTGATGTTGATCTCCTCTTTTTCCCAAAAATAGTGTGAATACTTCCACAGCCTTACTAAAAAAAAAAATCTCCGCCTTTTCTCAATCTCTTTTCTTTCACACACATGTTGACAACGGAATGTAAACACAAGAGTGTGTCACACCAAAAGTGGTGACCTATTGAATCCAGTACATATAATCATTACGCAATAACCACAGACTGCAAAGCATAATGGGTCACTGATTTTCCGCGACACGACGGTGTTGCTTCCAGTCTTTCACTTCTCCGTTGACAGAGCCCATTCATTCAGGAAACAGCCCAAATGTGATGGATTATTTTTCCTTTTTGGCAACAGAAAAAAAACTGATATAGGTCTTAGATGTAACTGGTAATGGTAACACTATTGTTTTTGAAAAAGGTAACTAGGTAATGGATTACTCTAATTGCAAACTAACTCGTTAGGTTACTCCCTTACCCAAAAAAGTATTTCCGTTAGTTAACGTTATGTATAACGGCGTTACCCCCAATAACACTATGGTAACGACGATGTCTGTGTGGGTGTTTGACTGTCTTCTCCGCAGCCCATGCTTGACCCAGTCATTCATAAGATGATCACCTATGTTCAAAACCTGGAGGAAAAGGACCTCAAAGACAAAGTAAGGTTCAGTGATTTAGTTTGTTTTCCTCCATTTACCATTTCTCTGCTGCAACAATTAAAACCGGGAAGGTATCTGTGTTATTTTGTCATTTTAGAGGTTCAGAGTATTATGTATGTTTTCCCGGCACCCCAGAGCTCCTATTTTGAAGGATCCCTGGGACTGATTGTGTTAATGGGCTAAAACAAAAATGACATGGGATGAAATGTCGATACAACACCATAATTCAATTTATTTTGTCACTGTGTAGCTTTATTGGTGTTGCTCCATCGGTGTCACCTCCGCTGGTATTAACCATAATTAAACTTAATTGCTGATGTGAATAACAAAGCAAAATCAATTTATAAATGTTCATACGATACAGTACATCACACTGAAGCATGTTTTAATATATACTGTAGCCTTGAAAAGCAATCAAGGGCCCAAAATTACCGACTGGAAACCCTTCTGCCCTCAATTGACTGTCTCTCTGCTCTCCGCCTCTCTACTATCTACTATCGGAAAAAAAGCCTCTAAAGCGTCTAATAGCATTTCTCCGTGTTGTCCTGAATGTCCTCCCCCGGCAGCGTCTGGTGAGCATCCCGGACATGCTGTCGGCCATCAAGCTGCTGTGCATGAGGTTCCAGAGGGAGCTGGTCACCGTGGTGGATGACCTGCGACTGGACACGCTGCTCCGCATGCTCAAAACACCACACTTCTCCACCAAGATGAACTCCCTCAAAGAGGTCAGTGTTGTTTTAACACCATGCTCAAAACACCACACTTCTCCACCAAGATGAACTCCCTCAAAGAGGTCAGTGTTGTTTTAACACCATGCTCAAAACACCACACTTCTCCACCAAGATGAACTCCCTCAAAGAGGTCAGTGTTGTTTTAACACCATGCTCAAAATGCCACACTTCTCCAAAGACGTCGGTTAACCATAGATATAAAAAAAAAAATAGATGCATCATTGGCCGCTGCACGCAGAAGCTTCTGTGAAGCGCCAACGCGGAAACTTGCCCTCCCTTGAGAGCATTCGCCTCAGAGCCGGAAGAGGTGTCTACCTTTCTATGTCTACTATGGTTATAACACCATGCTCAAAAGGCCACTCTTCTCCACTAAGATGAACTCCCTCAAAGAGATCAGATTTTCGTATTGTTGTGAGATATTAGTTAGTTTTAGAGCATCTGACCAGTTAATCTGTGGACTGATGTGACATCCAGGTGGATCATCATGGTACTTGGCAGTTCCCTGAATCAGTGCTTAAAGCCAGATAAAAGATGCACTTCGGTTGTAAAGCTGGGTGCATAGCTGTCATTACAATTTACAATGTGATTACAATTAACAAATTAGGCATCTAGCGGACGGTCTTATCAGAGTAATTTCCAATAAGTGAGGTAAACACATGAAATACATACTGTAGAGACAGTATTGTGCCTCATTCTACCACAGGTCGTTTCGAGGAAGCAATCTGATTGGTTGAAACAGCCTTCTAGCCGTGGGTTAAACCAGCACTGTTCACCACCTAATCAAAACAAAGAATTCAGCTGCTCTGTTCTCCCAGAGCGCTAGCAAACTCGGTGGCTAGGCTAGCTAGTTTCTTGGGAAGGTTGTGGTCGTAGTGACTACATCTGTCATTAAAAAAATATATTCTTTCAGCGATTTTAATAGTTTTAAGGGTAACTGTGGTAGAATTGCAATATTACACTCGAGGGTGTGGGTTAACGTGATTATTACCACTTCAGTGATGCTTGCGGAACTCGACTCCGTCTCGTTCCTTATCACTGTCGTGGCAATAATCACGTTAACCCACACCCTCTCGTGTAATATTGCTTAAGTAAACAATATAACAATATACTATCGCAAAATACATGTACATTGAAAGTATTGTATGGTAGTTCATACATTTACACTGTCTTGGCTTGACTTGACTTGGCGTCAAGAAAAAAAAGTATGGGAGCTAATCTGCAGTTCTAACTGCAACTGTTGATTAGATGAGATATTGCCAGCTCCCGTTACACCGGGAAATGCATCATGATACGCTCATTAAATACTGTCAACCTTGTGTCCCCTGTTTTGGGCATGTTATAATAGATAAGAGTTTCAATTTATTCCTTTTAAATATTATAATAATAATAGCAGATCTACGAAGAGCTCATATCGCTTCGACAAGACCGTGATGCACTGGTGAACTTGTAGATTGGCTGTTTTAGCTAGGTTAATGGAATTTTCTCTCGTGTGTGTGTGTGTGTGTGTGTGTGTGTGTGTGTGTCTTAGGTAACCAAGCTTATAGAGGAGAGCACAGTGTCTAAGACGGTGAAGAACGCCATCGACACAGACAAGCTTTTGGACTGGCTGGTGGAGAACTCAGTCCTGTCAATAGCACTGGAGGGTATGGAGTCCTCGGGGCACCAAACCCCCTCTCACTTCCTCTACTATTCACCCTTTAAACCACATACAACATCTGCAGGCTCCTCTTTGCACATGCTTCATCATTCTCTCACTTCCTTGATTAGAGCCATATGACGATTGTTTGAACTTTGTGACGACTTCGATATCTGCAATCTTGCCCGACGTGTGGAGACCCTATTTTGGACGTGAACATTTTCAAATGTTTTCTGGAATAAATAAATAAATAGCCAACCTACAAGCTTAGTGCAAAGCGCTGAGCTGTGACAAGTTATGAGCTTGTACTGTAGATTGGCTATTGTAGACTTTTCTATTTTTGTGGGGGAAAAAAGGTCGTTTAGCAAACCGACAGGTTCGTAGGAGCAGGCAGCCAGTGCATGAGACGGGAACAAATAGAGATCCCGCACACTACACAACAGTAAGTATTTAATTGAGAGTAGGCTACAAAAGTTATTTTAGTACTACAATTCTTATGAGACTATTCTAAAATGACCAATGTTATTTTCTATAGAGAACATACTTTTGTGGGGTGACCAGGGGGTGATCGAGTTAGGTCAGGACTTTGGTACCCTATTGATCCCTACTTCTTATTTTCCCTCTCCTCTATTACTTAAGTTATCATGAAACTAATGGAGAGAAAACCTCATTGTATTCTCTGGTGTTTTAGGTAACATTGACCAGGCCCAATACTGTGAGAGAATAAAGGGAATCATTGAGCTGCTGGGCAGTAAGCTGTCTCTGGACGAGCTCTCCAAGATCTGGAAAATACAGGTATCACTGCCTTATATTTTATTTGTGCATCACTGTCTGCATGGGTTAAAGTTCTCAATCATTAAGACTGATTTCAGTCATTTGGATTCCATTCAAGGCAGAATGGCTTCTGTGCACAGTTGCACACTGAAAATAGACGATCTACAAGCTCATAACGCGTCGTGCTGCGACATGTTGTGAGCTTGTAGACGTTTGCTATTTAGTATAACTGTGTCAATGGCATCTCAAATGAAAGTCTAATGGTCAGATATTTCATGAAAGCAAAGGTTAAAGCCTCGCTACTGTTAGGTAATATTAGGCACCTCTACTACGCGTCAGTGCCTAATCATCCCGCCAGGTTTTATTTCTGAACAAAAACTTTGTTAGGTGTTCTCCTTTGCGCTGATTTAAGGTAAAAAAAAAGCTAAAAGCTGTTTCAACCAATCAGATTGCTTCCTCAAAATGACCTGTTGCATAATTTGCTGTCTGTATACACTCCTGTTTTATTGATTTGTGTGTGTGTGTGTGTGTGTGTGTGTGTGTGTGTGTGCGCCCCTCAGGCAGGCCAGTCGTCTACGGTGATAGAGAACATCCACACGATCGTCGCGGCAGCTGCTGTGAAGTTCAACTTTGATCAGCTCAGCCATCTCTTTGTGCTCATTCAGAAGGTCAGCACTACAGCCTGGCTGTCTGCTTTGGAACGAGCTTTGGAGACATATTCACAGAAACACTGCCTTGTATTTGTGTTTTGGTGCTGCATCTACTGATTATTATAATGTATTTCATTATTGCTCTATTAAATTAATATGTGTGCTTAATTTGACCCAATTAATGATGGTAAAATATTATGCTATGAAAGTATGAGATATTGATACATGCTCCCCACCGCCACTATCTGAAACGAAGCATCTCATTAACATTCACATGTTCGTTCCAGTAAAAGATATACATTTTCATTATGACAAAACAAAGACAAGCCCTCACACTTTGACAAATGGATAAAAAGCACACATCAGAATTATTTTACACCTTATGGTCATTTTATGATCATTAAACCGATTATGTCAATCAATGTATTGTATTGTTTTTTTGTGTGTCTGTTTTCCAGAGTTGGGAGGTAGAGAGTGACCGCGTGAGGCAGAAGCTACTCAGTCTGATTGGAAGGATTGGCAGAGAGGCTCGTTCGGAAGCTACGACAGGAAAGGTCTGTGCTAGAGCTCGTCACTAGCCCCCCAAAAATACCCAACGGGACCTGAGACCTGTACGGGTCGGATCTGTGTTTTATCACAATCACTCGGGGCTGGTCGGAACAGCATGTATTCCCCGCGGAACTTGGGTCCATTATGTGTAATACCCGAGTAGATCCGAGAAGGCCCTATAGCGTGCTGTGACCGTGTGTGTGTGTGTGCCTGTGATGCGCTGCACTTAAAACACAATGAAGTGCTACGATGTTTTAGGCTGGTTTTCTTCCAGGACTACACAATGCATGCGTATTGCATACTGCAAGGCAAGCCAGCTGCCACTGCCTGCCAGGCTGATTTGAATTGAAAACACCGGCGTACAATCATGGATTCCTCGTTTGGGTCTTTTAACATCTCAGAAATATCGTGGAAACCATAGGAAAACGGCTCGGGAATCGGACCACATTTTCACGGGTCCGCTCAGGCTCGGTGTCGTCATTTGAAAGAAATCTCAGAACGGGTAGGAATCTGTTCAAATGTCATGGGTCTTCCGGTTTCTGGTTTGGGTCCATTTTTTTGGACCCGTCTCTCTCTCTCTGTCTGTCTGTACCATTTGCAATTAGCAGATGCTCCAGATTCCAGAACAACTTACAAGTTACAACATACAATTTTCTCATTTCTCGGGGCTACCCATAGTTACAGAATGTAGAATCTGTGGTTTGCAAGCATTAGTAATTTAACTGTGTGTGTGTGTGTGTGTGTGTGTGTGTGTGTGTGTGTGTGTCTCTCTCTCTACACATGTAGGTGCTGGAGGTGCTTTGGGAGCTTGCCCACCTCCCCTCCCTGCCAACCAGTCTGGTCCAGCAGGCGTTGGAGGAGCACCTGGGCATCCTGAGCGACGCCTATGCCGTGAAAGAGACAGTCAAGCGCAGCTACATCATCAAGTGCATCGAAGACATCAAGAAGGTGAGACAGACGGGACGCCGATGGCCGAGTGGTTAAGTCGCGCACCACAATAATGGGCTTTGGTGTCTGTGACAGCGGGGTTTGATTCCCGATCTCGTCAGATGGAATGGTTTATTTCAGTAATCAATAAATCCAGCTTGGATCAATGGGACTAACGTAGTATACTTTAAGTTACTACTTATCGGTATCACAATAAAACATCGAGTTTGAAGTTTATTTTTTCTTCTTTTTCTTCTTCTCTTTGTTTGTTATTTAAGCAATATTACACGAGGGGGTGGTTTAATGTCATTAATGCACGCCTGTGATGCTGTTAATGTTGTGTTTTGCCCCTTGGGGGCCCACTTGCAATACCCTCATGGCTCACCAGTGGGCCCCATCCCACAGGTTGGGAGTCGCTGTTAGAGCAAACAGTTTTGATCCAGAATTAGAGTGTCCTTGTTAGCGCTGCATAGGCGCTTCTGACTCTGGCGTCTGTGGAAGTCTTCATCACACGCACAGAGACTGTCTCTCTGTCAGGTTTATTATTCATGTCAAAGCTTTTATAGGACCGTCAAGGAAGGTCAATAGTTGCGTCTCGTCCTCTCCTCTCCTTTCCTCTCTCCTGCTTCCTCCCGAGCATGCACACGAGTGACAATGCAGAAGACAAGGTCACCTCTGCTCTCTGCTTTATTGGTCACTCCTTTCTTTCTCTCGTTTCCTTCCTCTCTGCGACCTCACTGCTCTGTTTTCAGTGTTTGTTGAGCCAGAATGTTGAATATTACACTCCTGTTCAAGCACACAGCCAGTAGTAGCCGCATACCTCCCTTTTGCTCTCATTCTTGTTCTCTCATCTCTCTCTTCCTCAATTGTACGTGTCTTGAAGTCTTACTGTCATCTGTCCCTCTCTCACTCTCTTTCTCTCTGTCTTTCACACACAAATATACAAGCACACATTCATTGACAAATACTGGGTGTGTACTGTGCACACAAACAATGTAGTGTACTAGACTAGAGGTGTGAATCTTCACTGTCCTCACAACTTGATGTGATTACTATTAGCCAGTTAATGATTTGACTCTAAAATGCATTTTGATGCCTCTCAATTTTACTGCACATCTTTACCCTTGTGTATTTATTTAGAAAGTACTTTAACATGATGTGATCACTCTCTTTCAAACCTGTTCTGTTCTGTCCTCAAAAACAAAACATGAATCCTTCTGCAGTGCATTACAACTTTACAAATGTGCTGCCTGTAATATACAAAAGTAAGTCTTTCAAATAGCAGCTGTAAGACCAGGATACTAAACAACCATGAGTAGAAAACGAGTACACAGTAAAGACCTTAGTGTAATTCAGTGAAACCAAATGGACCCGTTGAACCTTGTCGTGCAACTGTGTCGCTGACCAAAAATAGCACATATATAAGCTCTCACCGTTTCGCGATGCGGTGTGAACTTCTACATCTGTTGAGCACTCTGAGATCTGCTGTTGTCAACTGTGAGCGTGTAGATCATGAGATCGGAGTTGCACATTAAATTAACAGAGGATTTTACTGTGAAAAGTGCATTTTTTTTATGACTTGTTGTGTAGCATGTTGTGCACAGAGTTCAGTGCGACTTCTCCCGGAAGCAAAATCATCAGTAAAATTTAGTGGGCTATAATCGATTTAAGTTTAATTTCATTTTATTTTCAACCATTTAGTTTTCGGAAAACTAGGACTAGGACCCTCTTTTCCAGTGGTGCTGAGATTACAAGTTTGGAGAAAACACAAACGATAGAGAGTATGCACATGCATCACTTTTCCACTGACACACGCCCTCTCATCTAGACTGAGTGGCAAAACATTGAGCAGCATGGAGCGTTGGAGTTTGGAAGTGCTCAACGGTTCGTTTGTTTTATGTTTCACATAATGCAGGAGGCAGCAGGATGTTGCGTTATTGAAAACGAGCGCTTCCAAACTCTGATACTTAGAATCACCTGCCCAGAATTCTTGACAGAAAGTAGCTCATAACATGTCATAGACAATTACATAAATGCCCGACGGGAAAAAAATAAACCCTGAAGTTATTCCAAGTCTTGAGTACACAATTTAAAAGTAGTATTTCCAATCCTGAGAGTGTGTGTGATATGCACTAGTTTACCACTGCAAAAGAGAATTTACGTAAGGGGGTAAACTCCCACCTAAAACGGTATATATAAATTGCTGATCTCTCCTAGTTACAAGGGAGGGCCAACCAACCCTATTATACCGTATGCAATGGTGGGTATCGTAGCACCTGTTCTATATCTGAGGAAGGCGTGATAATTTTGTAATGTCAGTGCAGAAGTGTCCACATCATGATGCAGCTTGCATCATGATTACATTTCTACACCTATATACTGCACGCCTCTTCCCCCTCAAATGAAGTTTATGTTTCTAGACTCAGCCTCAGGAGGACAGCGACACTCAGAGTTCATTTCTCACTGGCTCTTGGGGCAAGAAGAAAGCCAACACATTGGCCAAAGTAAGAAAAGCCCCCCTTTCAAACACGTTACCGACCAATCAGCATCCATTCTCTCACTGCTTCACGTCAACCAACCAATCCTGGATGAGTGCTTGAACACAAAGGGTTTTTCATTGGTTCACTGGATGATTATATCACAGTTGATTTTTATTTAAAAAAAATCACTCCGTGTTCTCTCCCAAGAGAAGCTTGGGTTAATCATCTGCTTTCCTGACTTAGGGGCTTTGGGCGTTTGCTAATGATTTCACAGAGGATCTGTTAATCTTTGTTCTTTGGATGAGGGAATATCAATGAAATTGTGGAATGATTGAGGTGCTTTGATGAGAGTGTGTGGATAGGTTTTTAGAGACGGGAAATACACATACGATGGGTGTCATGGAGGTCTGGAGTTTGGCAAATAGAGTTGACATTTGGAATGTAAAAAGCCCAAGGGCAGGAGGAGATTTGAATGCACAAGATTTTCACTAAGACTTGTTTGTCAAACTCACTCCAACCATGGCCCTTATTGTGCGACGGGTTTTTAAGATAATCCACAAGACAAATTGTGCGTCTGAGATGGTCGGGAAAAATATATTATTGATTATCAATTGGAGCCTGACCCATTATTTCAATATTTTTAAGTCACTTTTTTATGATACTGGTATCTGCAAATATTCAGCCGATGTGACAAGATTTCATCCACGTTCAACTGTGTTCGCCAAAGTCATTTTGAAACATAAAAAAAAAGATCAAACATTTTCAAAATTTGCAGAATCTACAAGTTCACAACACGTTATGATCTTTTAGATTTGGTGGTGGTGGGGGGGGGGGGGGGGGGATGTTAGGACTCTCCAAAATTGAGATTGCCATCGGATCCCAAAAACCTGATTAATGAGTAATATTCGACGAATCTGTCTAATATATCAGTGTTGGTACACCTGACATAAACTGTCGCAGACCCCAGTGTGTGCTAGTGAGTGGTGTATGTGTGGGTGGGATTCATTCTATGCTTTATTGGCCCTCAAACCCATGTCGGCTGGAAACCTTGTATAGTACAGTTATTAATTTAAAAAACGATTCAAAATAGTAAATAAATTGCCGATCTACAACCTCACAAAATCTGCTTTTTTTTGCTACTCTTTTGTGCCGACACTCATGTATGATGAATTAGGGTATTTAAAGTAAACGCATAAAAAGACATTTTGAGATACGAGGTTTCTTGCCCGACTGCGACGATATGTATGGGCGTATAATACGTGCTTTTGTGTGTGTGCGTGTAGGCCTCCGCTCAGCAGAGCAGCCCTCAGGCCGTCTGGGTGGTGCCTGCTCTACGTCAGCTGCATGAGATCACACGCTCCTTCATCAAGCAGACGTACCAGAAACAGGACAAGGTGACACACACACAAACACACACAAGCATATGGCACAGTCAGCCTGCTGTTGCCGTGGTAATTGATGGGACAATATGAAGACTTCATGTAACGATTATTGTTTCCAAAGTAATTCATTATTACAATAATATGCTTAAATCTCTTTAAATGCCTGTTTTGTTTTTACCACTTGCACCCCAACGTACATATTCTGGGCCAAACATTAGCCAAACATAGATTTGATATTTTTGCTGAAGAGACTTGCCGTACAGTCTCAGTGGTCCGCAAACTTGTTTGGCCGTGCACCCCCTGTTGCCTCCTGACCTAGCTGACGCAGCCAAATGTTGTATTTGGCCTGATTTTTTTTAATATGATTATGGCAAATAATCACAGAATGTCACTGAACTGAGACACATGCAGCTGCTGTATACTCCCACATCTCCTATTGCTGTTTGTGTTAAATAACACCTTAAAACCACCTACTATTCATGTCACGCACCCCCTAGAGGGCGTTTGTGCACCACAAGGGGTGCACGCACCACCGTTTGGGAACCCCTGGTGCCATTGACGAAAGTGTACAGAGCCAACTTGTGTCCAGTCTATGACTGTCAATTTCACCATTTACAAAAAAAATGCAACATTTGTATTGGCCAATTTGCATGTTATTCAAATAACAATTCTGAGAGACACAACAGTGCAAAACTCTTAAACATTTATAATGCACATGTGAAATAAAAGATAATGACGATTTCCCCTCTCTCTCCTCCTCCTCATCAGAGCATCATCCAGGACCTGAAGAAGAACTTTGAGATCGTCAAGCTGATCACTGGGTCTCTGGTGTGCTGCCATCGACTGGCTGTGACTGCTGCAGGGAACAACTGCCTCTCTGGCTCCACCCTGGTGGACGGCAGATATAACTACCAAGAGGTCTGCATACTACTACTACTAATAATAATAATAATAATAATAATAGTAATACTTTTTGTAGCTTTTATGACATGAAATGCAGCTCAAAGTGCTTTATGCTACAAAGGCATAAAACAACATTAAAATAATATCAGTAATGCAATACAGCGAGGACATGAAGGATGAAGGATGTCCTGTGTTGTCATGTCCGTCTTTATTCGTTCCACGTCTTCAAAACTACTTGAACCCGTTGAAAAGACAAAGCAAAGAGATAGTACACCGACTCTTATACATGATCCTCCAAATATATATATACAAAAGGATAGCTTATTCTGGGGGGTAACATTGGGCAAGAAAATTAATTGGAGATTTTTGTTGAAGAGATTTGTTGTAGACCAGCAGTCTTCAACAGGGGATCCTGGACCACTAGAGGGTCCTACAGAGTTACTATAGGTCGGCTGCCTAATCTGTGTGTGTGTGTGTGTGTGATAGGATATTCTATTTTTTAGCCCCTCCTATGCCTGGATTTGTGTGTGCCTGTGCATTTTAGCAATGATTTGATTGGCTGATCACCCTATAGCTACGATTTGATTGGCTGAGTAAAGTACATACAAGTGAGGGGCGCTCTTATCATTGTACATCATCATTTGCTCAGACACCTATGACGTCAATTCTCCATTCATTGTCAATGGGTATTCATTGTTTGTGTTAAGACAAATCACACCCGTGTGAAGTGAGGGGCGCTAATGTATTAAAGTCTAACTCATGTTTATTAAGTGATGTAATGGTGATATTAAAAAACAAACATTAAACGCCATTAACAATAAAGAGACAATATGACGTAATGAGGCACATTATGACGTACATTTTCCCTTCATTGTCAATGGCGTTTACAAAACAAACATTGAACTAAAGACAAACATTAAACCTGTGTATAGGAGGGGATAGCGCCCCTCAAAAATCTAAACTATAGCTAAATATAGGAGGGGCTAGTGCCCCTCAAAGTGAGGGCAGAAGAGTTAAGACGCCAATTGTGATTGGCGCACCCCTCACTTCACACGAATGTGATTTCTACATTAACGAACCCATAGCGTCCCTATTTTGAGGATAACTTTAGCCAAATATAGCAGATCTACAAACTCGGCAAAGAGGTTTGGTGTAGATGGGACAAAGAGCAGACCAAGTACAGAGTGAAAGGTCCCTGCTTCATCTCTATCAGCTAGGGGGACCGTGGACTGACCCCTGTAGATGTAACAAAGTGGTCAAAGTACAGTTGTAAGTTTCAACTCTAGTCCAGTTCTGTTCAGTGCTTGAGAAGGGCCATTCAAAGTAACCAAACATGATATCGATAACTATAAATATGTTGTCTTAAAAATCGTTCTAACGTATCAAACGGATAGCAGTGTCCACAGGCACGGTGCTGGGCTAACTGGCGCCCTGGGCCCTTAAGGTCCGGGAGGTCCGTTTCATAACGTAATATGATCTTAATATTATTTTATTGATTTTTGTTTTTTACCTGGCCTGCAAGCATTATGTGCAGTGTGTCAGTGTGTATTATTAGACTACAAAGCATGAACAGCATACAGACTGGCTGAAAGATGTGAACACACAAAAACTTGTTGTGTCTTTACACATTCTATATTACAGTAGGAACCTACAGCTTGGTGTAATGTCTCATAAAGGAGGTGAAAAGCGTCAAATGGAGTCTGTACGGCCGAAGATAAATGAACACCTGACGTCGGTGGGAGAGGATATCTCCTCCTCTCCCACCGACGTCAGCTGTTCATTTATCTTCTTATTCATATTATGTTGATACAAGCTTTGAGCTGAGAGAAGCTATACAGCACTTTTACATATGACAATGCTGTATCTGTGTATCAGCTGCACAGTTCAGGAAAGTGTCTGTGGCATATTTAACTTTAACAAAATAGTTTTGACAGCATGCAGCAACAACAGCACCTGCATCTTCTGCATCTTCTGCCCCTTCACAATAATAAGTGCCTTCCCTTTGCCTCCCAATGCTGCACATTTTACCCAGGTTATTAAAAGGAAATACTGTAGGTGTAAGTTGTAACTTAACAGCATGAGAGAGCAGCTGCATCAACTGTCACCGTAAACAGGACAGATGGACAGGACAAACCATCTGTAGTTGGCGCCCCCCAGTGGTTGGCGCCCTGGGAAATTGCCCACTCTGCCCAGCGCATTCTCCCGGGCCTGAGTGTCCATGCCATGACTAAAACAACACCTATTGGTCGTGGACAATATTGACTGGATCACTTTCAGTGGGATTTTCTCATGGACGACAGAAGAGAAGGCATTAGCCATTCAAAATCCATCTCCCACTGTGTGTTGCAGTATCTGGACCTAAGCGGTCTTGTGTTTGTCTCCCACTGTGTGTCGCAGTATCTGGACAGCCACCTGCGCTTCCTGGCCTTCTTCTTGCAGGAGGCCAGCCTCTACCTGGTGTGGAACAGAGCCAAGGAGCTGTGGGAGTGCCTGGTGTCTGGACCCGATGTCTGTGAACTGGACCGAGAGGTGGCCAATATACCTCTGTTCTATTGATTTTGTAGTAGTGATATGAGGCTATAGATATCGCCTGGGATTTAAGAAATGGCAATACCATGATAGAAGTGTTGTCTTTTGTCTGGTTTTAATCACATACGCCTTATTTTATACTTAAAGAAATTGTCCAAAATAGCTTAATTGTCATCTTGTAGACCGAAAAGAAAAAAATTATGTTTTTATTATTGTAACTATATGATATTACAGCCACAAATACAATGTACTAATGTTGAAATACAGACTCTAAAATGTGGTAAAGTGAATTTGAATGGCTTTCTGGCGTGTGTGCAGTTGTGTTTCGAGTGGTTCACTAAAGGACAGCATGACCTGGAGAGTGACATCCAGCAGCAGCTCTTCAAGGAGAAAATCCTCAAGTTGGAGCCTTATGAGATTACCATGAACGGTGAGGAGAACATCCACTAGACTGAACACCATATTTTCCACATCCTTTGCCCTCCATCAGGCCAGGCCTGCCTCCCCAGACCAGGGGGAAGGCAGTATAGAGACCAGGCATGTTTTTGCCAACCCCCACCTAGGGGTATGGGCGCTATAGCAGATCTATAAGCACAAAGTGACATAAAATGTTTAAATGATTGTAATGCTATATGAACTATTTTAGCTGTTTCTCGACTGGTGGGTCAGGGACCCAACGTTGGTTGTTGCCACAGGGTCATTCCCAAAACGAACAAAGTTCCGAGGACAAGATGTGTTTTATACTCGCTGCGAGTTGTGAACGTTAAGGCTCATTCATAGTCTGGATTTTCGGTGGTGAGGTGACCACCACTCCGGTGCTGAGGTAAATAACGTTGAGCGGTGGTGAGTAAAAACAGAGAGAAGGGCTGGGGCGGTGGCCGTGGTTTGCTCTTAACCGCGGCTCATGACGTCATGTTGTAGTTCAGTGGTCACCTCACCACCGGAAATCCAGACTATGAATGAGCCTTTAGACCCGCCCACTGTATGCAATGCTCGAACGGTGATTTTGTTTACATGAGCCTCCAATGTGACAACATTTTATAAACGACGATTATCGTCCCAATCCTACATGGTACGTTGCTGGAATAATGCAGAAATAAAACTATATGAATCACGTTTCAATCACATTTTCTTTGGTACCGGAGACGGAAAAAAAGTTCAAATTTGTTCGGATTATGCTGCAAGACTTGTGCTTGAGATTGTGACAGCAGTTGAATTATTGTGGCTTATCTTTCTTTCTCTCAGGGTTCAATCTGTTCAAGACCTTCTTTGAGAATGTCAACCTGTGTGACCATCGCCTGAAACGACAAGGAACTCAGTTGGTCAGTTATTACTTCAGTTATTTATTCAATTAAGTAAGTTGGTATAATAATTTAAGGTATTATAATGTGCTGTTCCGCCGAGCTTATAATGCATTCGGACCAGAACTTATAATATTTCATGAACCTCCTTATAAGTTGTTATGCATAATTATAAGTAAGGGATAATGTATGGCTGTGTGGTCATTGTTGATGGATAAATCACCAACAGGGTGATTTATATATAAACAATGACCACGCAGCCATACATTATCTCGCTTATTACACGGTTACTTAATACACAAATTAATAAATTGACCCAAAAGTGACAACAAAACACATTATTTCCTTGCTTACGGTAATTAAAGTATTCCAAGTTGGCCCCGCAGAGGCAACGAGTCGCCTTGGAAACAAGGAAGTGAGTGTTGATCAATTGGAATACATTTCCGGTAGACCATCGTCTAGTTCTCGCTTCAAATGTTTTCAAAAACATTATTGAAAGCATGTTGTTTAGTTAAATTACATTGTGTTTTAGTTTACATGGCTGTCATGTTGGGTACAGCATAAAATCCAAGCAGCGCAGCGGCTGCAGCCATGTGCTCCGAGCCTTTGATTAGGCAGCAGAGCGGCCATTATCCAGAAATAACACACCACTGAATTTGGCGATTGACCAATCAGCCATTCAACCAAGCCGTGTAATAAATATTTATAACAAATTGTTGTGAAGCCTTATACGTGCATTTTCATTTTTTTAATTATATTGCATTATAGACCCGACCTTTAAGTAAAGTGTTTGCATACTTTGTGCCTGAGATCAGTGCTGAAACTCACAGAGTGCATAAAGTGAAAACATGTTGGTTTTTCAGTGTGTGGAACGTCTGGACCTGGCAGGCATGGACTTCATCTGGCGCATCGCCATGGAGACCCCAGACGAAGAAATAGCCAACGAGGCCATCCTACTCATTATCACTTATAGCTACACCAACCTCAACCCCAAGATGAAGAAGGTATGTGTGCCTGTGTTTGTCTGTGCAGTGTGCACGTGTGTATGCATGAACTCATTCAATGCTAAGAACATGTTTGGATGTGTTTTCTTTTTTTTAAGGCGCTTAGGGCTCCATGTTGCGGTCTATTTTGGTTAAATATTCTTGGCACTGAATGAATGGGCACCCATGAGTCAATGGTTTACCTATTTTCATGTGTGTGTGTGAGGGTGTGCAGGCGTGTTATTTTACACTTGCGTGTTTTAATGTGCATGTTTAATGTGTATCGGCTCTTCAATATGTGTGTGGGTCTGCAGTGAACCAGTGTTAAAACTACACTAAATGTTTGTCGACTACCTTTTTTCACTGACAAAAACTAAGCTATGATGACATAAAGCTATGACTTAATATGTTGACAATTTCCCCAAGAAATAAAAACTAGACTAAAATGTTACGGATTAGTGGAGAACTAAGACACTATGTTCTGGATTTCATTCAAAGGTATTAACACACAAGCTTAACCCTTAGTAGTGAATTAATTAATCCAGACCTCCCGTTGACCGGATTGACGTAATTTTTTTATTCCCTATAATCAGGGGATTTGTTTTAAATTATTTAGCAACTTTCAGCATTTTTTTGCTAACTGCCACCTAAAACCGGTATCGCGTGCACACTCGCATGCGGCGCAGTCTTTATGTGCATAGCTGCTCAAAATGCGATATTCAGGGCTTGATTAGAGCTTAATTTGACTTGGATATGAAAATAAACAGCCATCGCACGGAGTGGGGCACAGATCACTGTAACACACCAGTGAAGAAAGATAGCGGATGTTTACACCGTTGAACCAGAAATGACGACAGTCTAAGTTACCGCCACCATCAGGACTGGGTGTCTAATACTATATACTTGCCCCGTTAAAATGAGATATATTGTGTTTATCACAGATTTTTCTACTGGCATTCAAAAGATGAATTAAAATCATGAATAGAACTGGCAGAAGGCACTGAAAAGCTGCTATTGGGATGGCACTCCAAGGGTGGTAAGCTGGTGTGTTTATGCTAAACTTGAAATGCAATCTAAAGAACACCACCACTGACCTGTACTGATAAGAGAGGTGAATTACCCAGAGTTTCTTATTATAGTTTGTATATTATAACAGCCAGGTATTAAGTAATTATCATTTTACCCCGTGACCTTCCGTTTCATTCTTTAGTTATTGGCAATTAAATTGTGACTCAAGTGTGACTTCAAAAGACCATGACTGAAACTAAATCAAACTTTGCGGTCAAATTGAACACGGCATTGAACCCATGTATATCATTTCAAGAGCTGTAAAAGGCTTTTGAACAGGCAGTGGCTAACTCCTGTCCTGTATGTGACTGTGTTGACTTCATGTCCTTGCAGGATTCTGTGTCCTTGCACAAGAAGTTCATTGCTGATTGTTATAAAAGACTAGAGGTGAGTTGCTGCATACATCAGGTGACGTAGCCTGGTTCTCAGGGGAGCAGGCTCTCATTCTGCCATTATACTTAGTTGGATAGTATATATTGTGTACTAAAGTGCCAACCTTATATCGTCTCTGTCGGGTGGAAACCTCATATGTCAAATTCAAAAGTGTGTGTGTGTGTGTGTGTGTGTGGGTTAGGCAAACACAGAGCAAAGTTTTACTTACACAATACCTTTTGAAGTTATGTATTTCTTCTCCTCTCCTCAGGCGGCCAGCTCTGCCCTAGGAGGGCCTACCTTGACTCATGCTGTTACTAGGGCGACCAAGATGCTGACAGCCACTGCCATGCCAACAGTGGCTACATCTGTTCAATCCCCCTCTAGGTACGCAGTAGGGGGCTGTTGGTGGGCAGGGATTGGCAATGCAATACATGCTCAGCATGGAGGGCTCAACAAGGTGGAACGTTCAAATTTTAAATGTTGAAAGAAATATTTTCTTAATTGTGCCTTACTTCAGTAGTTCTCACCTTTTTCTTGAAAGTCTTGATGGCCATGTTGGTCAGATGGGTGGATGTTTTGCCAATTATTTGGGGGCCCACTTACAATATTCTCACGATCCACCAGTGTGCCCCTGCCCCCCAGGGATTACAGAGTAAAACCACAGTTGGGAACCACTGAAATGGAGTGTTTTAAGATAATCATGTACAACCGTATATCCTTTTTAAAAACCATAATACTAGAGACTATAGTTTGTGTGTTGCCTTTAGATCCACAAAGCTGGTAATCATCGAGAGACTGCTGCTATTGGCTGAGCGCTACGTCATCACAATCGAGGTATGTCCAGCCCCGGCTTCATCAAAGACTTTCTCACAGTGTATGTCTTTTCAGTTCAACAGGGAGTCCGGGACCCCTAGGGGGGGGGTCCTCCAGAGTTACTACTGGGGAGCCCTCAAATCTTTGTATTCTTTTTTCCCCCTAAACATTAACCTAGCATCCCCATTCCCCATACTGTGGGGAACATTATATGAAAATAGCACATCTACAAGCTCACAATGCCCAGCTTGTAGATCTGCTATTTTCGGTGAAACTTTTAATGTAGGTGGGGGAAAAAAGAAACGGAGCAAGTACAGGGCCAAATGTCATGTTTGGTAAGGATTGGGTGTTTGAGGTGAGTTAAAAGCTTAAACGTGTCTTCCTTTTTTGTGTAGGATCTTTACTCTGTTCCTCGCACCATTCTACCTCATGGGGCCTCGTACAACGGTCACCCCGTTGCTCTGCACGTCACCTATGAGTCTACCAAAGACACCTTCACCCTGGAGGTACGTTAGGAGCGTCTACCATTGACTCAGACGTTGCTCGTCATATCTGCCTCGTTCAACTTTTGTTTATGTAGCCTAAAAGCCAAAAAGTGGTGGAATCTCTCGAGGAGCAAGGCACTTTGCAAAGATGACAGAGCAGTCCGCATGGTCACTATTTAATCAGCACCAAGTACATTTTACAACATTGCTTCTAGGTCTAATCTAGACAGCGCGAGAGCAGGCGGCAGAAGCAAGCTGCTTCTTTGAGTTTCAGGCGGCTCTCTTTCCCTATCAAGGCAGAATCTATTCTTACCTACAGTAACGATCACAAGGTGTTTCAGTCATGAGCATCCTGCATCCATCATCAGAATTCATGTTGCTGTCTTCTCATCTTTATTCGAATCACAGACCTTTAGTGAGCAGTACAAACAAGAGTCCAGTAGCTGGTCAGTGTGACCCTGCCAGATATCATGTGTCATCATCTTAATTTAGCACTTCAAGCAGACGGTGATGAAGCAATACTAACACGTCTCTAGTCTGTCTGAGCAATAAACATTGTGTCTGAGAGTATTCACTCAAAAACATACACACAATGTACAATATGTATCTTGCATATCAACCACATAGTATAGATTCGAAATTCCCTGAATCTTTCCCCCCATTTTCAACATTGAACACAATTAAATCGTTAATCGCAATTATTTGTATGACAATTAATCGTCAACTTAAATTTGGTAATCGTGACAGCCCTAGACATATGCCATGATTTTGTGAATGTAACTGTGTGTGTGTGTGTGTGTGTGTGTGTGTGTGTGTGTGTGTGTGTGTGTGTGTGTGTGTGTGTGTGTCGGACGCTATCCAGGCACACAGTAATGAGACTATAGGAAGTATCCGGTGGAAGATTTCTGAGCACCTCAGCTGTCCAGTGGACAATGTTCAGATCTTCGCCAATGACAGTGTGGTAGGTATTTTAATTATAATGTGTTCATTTGTATATAGTTATAGGCATGTCATTCATCTCACACACACACACACACACACACACTGTCGGATCCTTCTTGTCTTTTCCTGTTGTTCATCGTCATTACATGGATTAAAATTCTCAGTTCCCACAAATTATTTCAGTCACTTGGATTCTGCAGAAGCCAGAATTGTCTTCTGATGGAAGCATGTCACACACCCAAAATAGCCGATCTACAAGCTCAGTGAGCTTAGGTCGGCTATTTTTGGTTATTCGTTGTGAGTATTGGAAGTGGTCAAACTACCAATAGAATATGTTCAGAAGCATCTTCCTTAAAACCATCTTGTTTTAAGATTTTTTATAAAAGCAAAGGTTAAAGCCATCTGCTTTTCTTCAACTGGTTGGCTCACTGACAAAATGTTATATTTGATCTTCTCACTGAGTATTTTGTATTCTATAGAAGCCAGCATATCTTCTATGAAAGCATGGTGTGAAAATAGCGTCTGTGACACATTGAGAGCGTGTAGATTGGCTACTTTTGGTAATTTTTTAATAGATTAGAGCAGGAGTCACCAACCGGGGGTTCGCGATCTACCGGTAGCTCGCGGGAACCTTTCGAGTCGATCGCGAAGTGTCAGACCCATTGGAATGCAAATGCTTGCCTTTCAGGCTGCTCCGTCTCGCAGCCTCGCACTGACTGAATGAGAAGAGCAGCTGGGCGATTCCCCGTCATTTGCATTTTGAACGGATCGTTCACGGAAGTGACCGGATCGGTTTCGTTCACCAAAAAGAACTAGTTATTTTGATTCGTTCGTTCATGACCGACTAAACGGCGGTGAAAAGTTGACTTCACTGACTGATTTATAAACGGCTTCGAGTCAGTGTTACTTCCATGTTGCGTAGCACTATCCAATCTTTGGTATCTTTGGCAGCAGCAGCTGTAGGCTATTTTGTCGCGTTAATGAAACCAAACGCTACACGCGGTGCAGGATTATTATTTCATGTGAATCATGTCAAAATGAAAAGATGATGATGTGGTTGGCACACAGCGCAGCAGCAACGCAGCACAGCAGCCCGAGAACACAATAAGAAATATAACATTATTATTCTCCTCCTCCTCCAACAACTCGATAACGTTCTCATTTTAGTTTGTTACTCATTTTCTGAGCCATGCAAATAAACAACAACCAGCACTGACTGGAGACGGAGAGGTTCATGTGCCCTGCGCGTAAAGCTTAGCCAGAAACAGGACAGTCACTGCGTCAGCATGGATGTAGCCTCGGAAACCCAGACGTTATATTTCCAGCACAGAGGTGAGGGGGGGTATCGCACGCTGAGAGCCACATACACAGCTGCATTTGGTTTTTAATTAAAGGCGCGTTCTGAATATACCAGTCTGCAATGCAAACTAATAGCCGAGTGCACTCCAGGGCATATGCATAGGGAAAGAATGACTTCTGTCCTTGACAATAATCAATGCTACAGTTTGATTTCTGTACACACGCACACATAGAGCAAAAAATATGATAAATATGAAATATGAAAACCTGTTGAAGTACAACGCATGAGTCAATTAAGTAGCTGCTTTTGTATCAAACCCTTTCCTCTTTACTGAGCCTACTGTCATTGAACTGCTGTCCGATAAAATGCAGGATGTGTTTGCATTAACTTCAGATATTTAAATGGAGATTATTGGATTAGTAAGTGACTGTCACCTGCAGGTCAGAGCTAAAGAGAAGGAATTTTGGTCTCTTGTGAGCAGAGAAGTATCCCCTGATTGTGTCGTGTGCACTGAAGCTGCATGCCTATACTTTGGTTCCACGTACTTATGTGAAATGGCCTTTTCACAAATGAAAATAATAAAATCCAAGTTTAGAACTCGTATGACTGACTCACATCTTAATGACACCCTCAGACTGGCAATCACTAAATATGAACCAGATTTCAAAACGCTTGCAGATAAAGTGCAGTCACAGCAGTCTCATTAAAGGTGGGCTGACCCTGAGAGTATGTCACCATATCTGTGCAAATATATATGGTCATGTTATGCCTATGTCATTTGAACATCTGCCAATGTGAATATTCATTGAAATGAGAAACAAAATATTTCTAATACTAATTATTTCTAATTTGTCTTAATATTATTTGACATTGATAATATAACTTACTATAAGTATTTATTCTAATTTAAGCTTTAGTCTTTGTGTGGATGTGTGCACATGCATTGAGCCTGTCAGAAATAGCAACAAAACAAGTGTTTTTTCTAACACGTTTTAGTGGTAGATCTTGGCTTACAATTGGGAATAAAATGGGCTCTTGGGCTTGAAAAGGTTGGTTACCACTGGATTAGAGCATTTGAAGTGGTCAAACTAGCAACGTTCAGAATAATCTTTCATAAAACCTTTCTGAACGTTGATATTTCATAAAAGCAAAGAATAAAGCCTCACTATGATTTATTCACCTAGTCGGCAGTGTGAAGAACAGCTGGAATATTACTATTTCATCATTGTACAATTCATGTTATTTGTTTATGAAACTGTGTGTGTGTGTGTGTGTGTGTGTGTGTGTGTGTGTGTGTGTGGGGGGGGTGATGGGGCTTTCACTCTGTCTCACAAATCGCATGATTGGACTTGGCCATGCATACAAATTCTTTCCAGTCGGGAGATTGTATGTAGCTTTAATGTGTGTTTATTCCATGCGTCATGGTGGACGTGTAGCTGACAATGAATCGAGACCAGAAGCTGCTCTCTCAGCTGGGCTTCAGTGACGAGCAGAGCCTGACGGTGAAGAGCTCCGGCACAGGGACCCCCTCCGGCAGCTCCGAATCCTCAGCCTCCGCCTCCAGCAGCTCCAGCTCCGCTGTCTTCAACTCCGCCTACGCACTGGAACAGGTTAACCCAAACGTACTGTCTACTATATTTAGACATTCTTAGTGCAGTGTTTATCAAACTTTTCTTTTTACATTTCAAGGACCTGACGGTGTGCAATTGTAACCAAATGGACCATTCGGAGTGCATTTGTACATACCCCTCAAGGTATCCTGAGTATTTAGTTCAATTTGTACACTGTCAGTTACAGGTATACGGGTCGATTTATATACAGGTAGAGAATTACACACACAGTTACACACTTTAAGGGTCAATTTAGAACCCAATCAAGGAATCCTGAGAGTCGGTGGACCCCACTTTGCGAACCAGTGGTTTACTATTTAATTTTGGTACAGTGGTTCTTGCCAAATCTTTTCATGTCAAGGAGTAAGGACCCCCCAAATTGATTTGCATTTGGCCGCCACAGACAAAGTACATTATATATTTACTACCTATAATAATTGTACATTGTAATCTTGTAGATCGGCTATTTTCACTATGAATACAGGTGAGATTTCTTTTGACTTGGCCATTGGTGTACTGTACCTTGGGCACACAAAAAAGTTTGAAAGCGACTGATCTGAAGGAGCTGATCATGTGCTGCTTGGCCCCTGCTGACCTTGTGTTTTGTATACAGGAGAAGTCCCTGCCCGGTGTGGTGATGGCCTTGGTGTGCAATGTATTTGAAATGCTTTACCAGCTGGCCAACCTCGATGAATCAAGGTGAGACAAAATAAAACGGAACGTTTGTAAAACTGAGCTCGAATATTTTCTGCTATGCTGTATCTTAACACTTTGACTGCGTAATTAATTAATCTTAATCCACCCTTGACTGTAGGTGTTTTTCACTAACCTTTGAAGATTGACCCAATGTTGTATGTCGTTAATAAATAACTCACATGACTGTCCTAGTGTCGGAAAATTGGTTGGGCGAGGTGTATCACAATTTTACCCATCATATTCGTTTTGCCAATTATTTCTAGCCTGGGATAGTCTGATTGCTACGTTCTGTGTTATTCTTTTATTTTTTTCTTACTTTGCGTCACAGTCTGGCAAGCCTCCTATCTCTCCACACACATTTCTGTGTGTTGTCACTGCTGTTAAATCCTACTGAATTCTCCTGCCAGTGAGGAGCCCCCACCAGGAGGACTCCCCGCTAACAGCCCCAGCCTTTAGGATTACATGCAGTGACTAATACTAACCCCCCTCCCCCCCTCTGAGGCGGTGGGAAATATTTGTATAATATAATTGAATACAAATGTGTTCATTCATGCCCTCCAGGATTACTCTGCGTGTGCGGAAGCTGCTGCTGTTGATTCCTACAGATCCTGAGGTGCAGGACGCTCTGGACAACTTTGTCCCCAAAGAGTCCAGCGTGTGGAGCCACCAGGTACGTCTGTCTGTATTGGCTCTGTGATCAGAAAGGTAAACGTGGCACGTGGTACAGTCAGGACAGGCATTAAGGCTAAAAGTCCTTGTCCAGGGGTTGTACTGTACTTGTACAGTACATCAGGTTGCCTCACACTACAGAAACGGGAGATGGCCTCCTGCCCATTTTTTGTATTATGTATAAAAAGGAGAAAAATAACGACAGTGGTGAATGACACCTCCTTTCGGTGTGAAATTACATTTACCTTCCCTTCCCTTGTCGTTTCCCTGATAGATTTTTCAGGACAATTTAGAAAGAAACCACCATCTTCAATGGATGGTGTCAGGAGGAGTAGAATTTCCCTTAGATTTGGGTGGTACCAGATCATAATGTCTCTCTCTCTCGTCCTGTAGAAGACGTTGTTCACCCTGGGTCAGGGCTCTGGCTCTCGCTCTCCATCTATGTCCTCCAAGCAGCAGCACCAGCCCAGCGCCGCCTCCATCCTGGAGTCCCTGTTCAGGTCCTCAGCCCCGGGCATGTCTACCTTCAGAGTGCTTTACAACCTGGAGGTAAACACACAGACACACACACACACACACACACACACACGCACACACAGACACGCACACAGACACACATACAGACACACACGCATGCACGCACGCACGCTTCTCCAGTATTCACACTTCTCAATTATTCATGTACTGTACTATTTGAGTTCATTCTTCCGCTCCTATCATCTTCTACCCCCACTTCCTCCCATCGTCCCATTGTCGTCTGTTTTTCATCACTCTCTCCCACCTCCTTCCTGTGTGTGTCTCTCTCTCTCTCTCTCTCTCTCTCTCTCTCTCTCAGGTATTGAGCTCCAAGCTGATGCCCACAACCGACGATGAGATGGCCAAAACCAGCGTCAAGTCTTTCTGTGAGAACTTCCTAAAAGCAGGAGGCCTCAGGTAAATGGCACTAGGGAAGGGGTGACATGCATGAGAGCGGCGCTAGCTCTGCTATCCGTCTTTATGTTGTCCTTAATCTTCTCTGTTCTCTGCAGTCTGGTGGTTAATGTCATGCAGAGAGATTCCATCCCCTCAGAAGTGGACTATGAGACCAGACAAGGAGTCTACTCCATCTGTCTTCAACTGGCCAGGTAAGAAGATTTTTAATCCATTATTTGGGTGATTTGATTGTGCATTTTCTGTTACAAAACATTTATTCCTTAAATAATTCCTTTTCTAAGTAGACTCTATAGACATTTACTGGATAGCTATTAGTTACTTTATTTATCCCATAGGGACATTCATGTATCACATGGCTCATAAGGTTAGTAAAAAAACACAGTACAAAAGGCACAGGTTAAAACGACTAAAATAGGACAGATTTAAAAGGTGTCAACGGGAATAATTATTTGTTATTGAACATAGACCCATCTGTAACTGAAACTAGTAGTCAATTGCATGAGCCTAGCATCTGGTCGTGCTTTCTTAAACTGTTCATTCGTGCATGATGCTCTTCTGTAGACGCTGGCTACTCTAATGTCCCGCAGTTCTATTTAATGGTGTCGACACAGGGCACACTGAGCACCGTCTAAAACACGTGCTTTGTCCGCTGGCGTGTCATAGGTTCCTCCTGGTCGGCCAGAGCATGCCGGCCATGTTGGATGACGACGTCATCAGGGACGGCGATACGTTGTCCTCGCGTCCGTTCCGCAACGCCGGGCGCGCCGGTCGGCAGCTGTCCCTCTGCGGGACGCCGGAGAAGTCGTCCTACAGACAGATGTCCCTGTCGGAACGCACCTCCATTAGGGTGGAGGAGATCATCCCCGCTGCTCGCGTTGCTATCCAGGTACTGGTTTTGAAGCACATGGAACTTGAACACATAGGGATGTTTTTGAAGCAGATTGTTGTGTGCAGCACTGATCTGGTTGAGATGTCAAGGGTACGATTTAAATTCCTAAAAAGAACACACACACACACACACACACACACACACATACACCATTACTACAGATCTGCTTCAACAGTGAACCATTGTCTGTGCTTGTCCTTCATAGTTAACTTGTACAAAGTAGAATCCCACTGTTGTCCGTAAATTAATTCCCTACTTTGTCATACTAGTGTCACACAAAAGCAGCAGATCTGCTGCTTTTTGCAACCTTTGAATTTGAATTCTGAAAAGTAACTGTTTGAGGTTTCCACCCGACAGAGACGATATGAGGTTCAGTACAGTCTCTCTCTCTCTCTCTCTCTCTCTCTCTCTCTCTCTCTCTCTGTCTCTGTCTCTGTCTCTCTCTCTCTTTCCTAGACTATGGAGGTGGGTGACTTCACCTCCACTGTGGCCTGTTTCATGCGTTTGACCTGGGCCGCTGCCGCGGGGAGACTGGATCTGGTGGGAAGCCCTCAGCCAATCAGAGAGAGCAGCTCACTTCAGCCCCAGGCCCAGGGGGTTCGCACCAGAGTCAGCAGCACTGGTGAGAGTATACACACTGCTTTTGTGCTGGATGCAATTATTAACGCTAATGCTTGGTGCATTTTTAGGCACATACATCCCTAGTGGCGTTGCAGTGGATTCCACTGCTGCGACAAGGGGTCGTCAATAAGTCCATTCACGGACAAATGTGTCTGTGGCAAAGACTTGGTCTTGTCCGTGGACTTTTTTATATATATATTTATGTTCAATGGAAAAACACAATTAAATCGTTCATCGCAATTATTTGTATGACAACTAATGGTCATTAAAATGTCATGATCATGATTTTATTTATTTATTTACTTCTTTTTTTTCTTTTTCTGTATTTTTTGTAATCTTCCCCTTTTCCAGCTGTATTGTCTCTGCATGGGGAAGAGTGGGTGGGCATAGTGGGTGGACGGGAGGTAAATGAAGAGTGGGTGGGCATAGTGGGTGGAAGGGAGGTAAATGAAGAGTGGGTGGGCATAGTGGGTGGACGGGAGGTAAATGAAGAGTGGGTGGGCATAGTGGGTGGAAGGGAGGTAAATGAAGAGTGGGTGGGCATAGTGGGTGGAAGGGAGGTAAATGAAGAGTGGGTGGGCATAGTGGGTGGACGGGAGGTAAATGAAGAGTGGGTGGGCATAGTGGGTGGACGGGAGGTAAATGAAGAGTGGGTGGGCATAGTGGGTGGACGGGAGGTAAATGAAGAGTGGGTGGGCATAGTGGGTGGACGGGAGGTAAATGAAGAGTGGGTGGGCATAGTGGGTGGACGGGAGGTAAATGAGACGTATGTACTGTACCATCAAATGTATATGCTCACATGAACAAGGACCATACATGGGAGGGGGAAAGAAATGTAAAAAACCCAATAAAAATATATTAAAAAACAAAACAAAAATCATGATTGTGACAACCCTAACGGCATCAATAATAACAGTTCTATGCGTCTCTGTCATCCAACAACAGGAAGCAACTGCAGCTCCAGCAGCGACGGCGAGGCCACGCCCACAGCATTGCATGCTGGGATATGTGTCCGGCAGCAGAGTGTCTCCATCAAAGACGCCATCATCGCCCGTGAGGCTCTGTCGCTGCTGGTCACGTGCCTGCAGCTCCGCTGTCAACAACTCTGTAAGCAACTAAGTGCATTTACTCAAGTTACTGGACTCAAGAGTACAATGAGGTTTTTATTTATTTATTTATCATTTACCAGTTACAGCTGGTCATTGTTCTCTCTGCGGTGCTTTCACGCCCACTTGCTGTAGTTGAGACCCATGTTTCTCATTGGCTGTACTGACCTATCGCTGTACTGACCTATCGTCCTGATTGGCTGCCTCGTCTCTAGGCAACTACACACTTTTTGCCTCTAGCCAACCCCTTAGCCATGGGATATATTGCAGAAGCTGGTAATTAATTGATGTCATCAATTCTTGTTTTAGCTGTGCACACCGCTCCAATGACTGGCAGCGTGTGTCCATTCGGGGTACGAACAGCTGCAATACCACTGGTTGACCTAAAGTGGCACTGTTGAGCAGCCCAAAGGACCACTCACACTGAGCACCACAACTATAACAACAATAAAACTACTGTACAGTACAGTAACTCTCACAATAAAAGTATAGTTGCACCGCCCAGTTCACACAGGTGGGATTTTGTTTCTTACTAGAGTACTTCATTTTCCAATAGTTTTACTGCTACTCCACTACATCAAAGGGAATAGATTTGGAGTTGAAGTGTTGGACCCCTGGGAGACAGCAGTCCACTAAGTCTCAGGATCAGACAGAATAGTAACAGTGCATTCTCTCTGCTCTTCTGTCCAGCTTCCTTTTACAACTTGCCCTCTGTCCGTGACTTCATCATCGATATTCTGCTGGGATCGCCTAGTGGAGAGGTCAGTGTTGATGTGCTTTACTGTCTAAACATAAGGATCGCCTAGTGGAGAGGTCATTGTTGATGTGCTTTACTGTCTAAACATAAGGATCGCCTAGTGGAGAGGTCAGTGTTGATGTGCTTTACTGTCTAAACATAAGGATCGCCTAGTGGAGAGGTCAGTGTTGATGTGCTTTACTTTCTAAACATAAGGATCGCCTAGTGGAGAGGTCAGTGTTGATGTGCTTTACTTTCTAAACATAAGGATCGCCTAGTGGAGAGGTCAGTGTTGATGTGCTTTACTGTCTAAACATAATATAAAAACCAGCAGCATATCATGGCTGTTGGGCAGAAACCTCATCACAAAAGTTTCATCACAAAGGTTGTGAAAATAGCAGATCTACAAGCTCTACAAACATCTTGCATCGCGAGGCGTTGTGAGCCAACCGGCAATCCGGCATTATTCTCA
The DNA here is from genome assembly GCF_963924005.1 of Protomyctophum bolini. Taxonomy (NCBI): domain Eukaryota; kingdom Metazoa; phylum Chordata; class Actinopteri; order Myctophiformes; family Myctophidae; genus Protomyctophum; species Protomyctophum bolini. Next base: position 25,109,594 of record NC_137869.1, on the reverse strand, counting down.
GTCATTTTGGACTTACAATGTTCCCACCCGTACCGACACCAGCAATATATCTTTCTGGTTTAGATTGTACTTTTGCACGGTTGCATCCCGGCTCAGGCGCGTTCCCAACACATTAATGACTCCACCTTTAAGTTGATGTATACACACAATGCGAGAGATGAGAGTATAATAAGTGAAGAGAACAATGAGGGGATTTATTTTTCTGTTAAGTGGTCAGATGGGTGGGCCACATACTGTACATCTTCAAAGCATGTTTATTTTAAATGATAAATCAATTGATTGTGTTCAGGCTCGGATCAATGGAATTAACATACTTCAAGTTCCCATTCATTTTCTTTACTAATTATTTAAATCTTGCCAATTATTTATTTTGGGGCCCACTTGCAATATCCTAACAGGCCACGAGGTTGAGAAAGGCTGGTTTAAGTCATTGAACACTGTGTGTTGTTGCGTTCAGATCCGCCGCGTGGCCTGCGACCAACTGTATACCCTGAGTCAGTCGGACACGTCGGGTTTCCCCGACCTCCAGAAACCCAACCTCTTCCTGCTGTCGGTCATCCTCACGGCTCAGCTGCCGCTCTGGAGCCCTACGTCCGTCATGAGAGGAGTCAACCAGAGGTACTGTTAGAACCAAACACGTACAGAAGAAACACATTTATGTTTGCTTTGACGAAACCCATATTCTGACGGCGGTTGTGTTCTCTCCACAGGTTGCTGTCTCAGTGCACAGAGTATTTCGACCTTAGGTGCCAGCTCCTAGATGACCTAACAAGTATGTTTGGACACCTCCAGTCACCTTTGTCACTGAATCAATTGTCCAGACTACTGCTGTTTTTTTATTCTATATTCTGTTATTCTTATCACCATGGTGGAATAGTTGTCTGACTAAGCGAGGTTGTCTAATAATAATGACAATCTCTGGATGCTGTAGAGTCTGTAACTACACCTCCCAAAAACAGAGTCAGGCCACTGGGATTTACGTTCACGATTATTTTTTTTATTTTTTTTCCCTAGGCTTCAAATCAGCTTTATATTTTAGTCATGGTCAGAGCTTCCGTGCTCCAGACTGTATGACGAATGCATTTGAAAATTGTGGGAGGCAACAGTCTGGCCACGTGAGACTACCGTATTATACAGGATAGTCGAGTTATTTTCACCATTGAAACTCTCATAGTAGTCATTCCAAAAATAAACAAATAAGTGGGACGATTTTTCTCATGGATATGAAGCATCAACTGACTCACTGTGAAAAAGTACTCATTTATCCAAAGAGTTTATATAAGACTTTATCTAGTGTATCATAAATGACATGATATACCAGTTCTTCTATGATGCAATATAAGATTTCCCTATGGAATATTCAATCAAAAACTTGTGACCCAGGGATAGCAGTGCTGTCAGGAGTACTATGGTACTCTATTAAAGACTACTTGTTCTGTGAATCCCCAGGATTACAAATGAAAACCACTGTCCCTAGGTAGTCTTGTTTTAAAAGAATTGCATTTTCACTTTTCCTCCATTAGAGGTCAGCATTTCAGACGCAGGTTGGAGTCTGTTATTTCCAATGGAAGACTGAACATGAACACTGTAGCTTCTGAGCCATTGTTTAGCCCCATGGTCACCGGACTTAATATTGGGGCCAGTCGTCACAAGCCACACGATCTTCCAAAATGTTTCATACTGAAATGGCTTTTGTCAGATAAACAAATCGGGTGAAAAGTTATTTTGTCATCGACCTTTCTCTATAACACCAGTAAACATAGGACTTCCACGAGATCTACCGGCGCCCACTTAGGAGACCATTATTTTGTAGGATTTGTGTACCTTGGTGTATAAATGAACCCAACTGTCTACCATCTTCTCCCCAGCTTCAGAGATGGAGGTGATGAATGTGAGCTCGGCCACCATGCTGGAGGACGAGATCTCCTGGCTGGACAACTTTGAGCCCAGCTGGAGCTCTGAGATGGAGACCACCGAGGCCGACAACATCCTGCAGGCAGGACACCTCCGGCTCATCAAGACTCTGCTGTCACTCTGTGGCAACGAGAAGGGACACCTGGGTGAGTGTTGTGAGCCACTCTCTCTCTGTTTTCCCATGGGCTTTGCCTCAGCTGGGCCTGGTTTAGAGGTTAGGTTTTTTTTAGGCCAGTGGTTCTTAAATTTTTGAAGGGGATCGAGTAAGTGCACTTTCACCCATTTTAACTATGAAAGCCTGTGTTCTCAGAATAGAAACAATAGAGAACTGGAGCACAGCAACACATCGACTTTACTGGGTGCAGTAAAGTTGATGCACCACCTAATTCTAAGAAGATCTGTGAGCTCCAGTTATATTTAATTTATATCGCATTGTAAAACAGTGTTGCACAACCAAAATAGTTAATCTACTCACAATCGATCTATGCTTGTGGATTGGCTATTTTCGTCGCGGTTGAGTCTGTAGTGATATGATAGGATGAAATGTGAAGTGTGACCTTGTGTATTTATTTGTCCAGGTGCATCTCTAATTCAGCAGCTGTTGGACGACTTCCTGTTTCGAGCCTCGCGCATCATCCTCAACAATCAAAACGCTACGCTCACCCCGGCTCCCAATTATGACTTCCACCCCAAGTAGGACATAATATAATTACTTTATTTATTTGTCATTTTTATCTCTTGCCTTTGAGCTCGTTATGAAACAGTTTAAACAAATGTTTCTATAGTTTGTATTTAAAGTTTTTGGTTTGCTTTACAGCAGTGTTTCACAATCTGTGGATCATAACATGCCGACATGTACAAAAGAATAACTTCAACAGAGTAACAAATTGTTCATTGAATATACTTGTGTGGTGCCCTTTAGGGACGTGTCTGTCCAGAATGGGTGACGAATGCTTGGCCGCCAGAAGTGCTGCTTGCACCATTCTTGTCAAGAACCTCAATATGGCTGCTTTTGCTATCTTGAGAACTCTTCATCTGATCAACCTCGCCTTCGGCACTCAACTCCCTTGGGTCCTTGTTAATACACCCAGCAAATGTCAGATGAACAGTCAATCTGACATTGATGAATGATGATGAACGGTTCTTGAGATATTCAAAGGAGGGAGAGGCAGGCAGACAGACATACAGAGATTCCTAGAAATTATAATTTTGATAAATCCTCACTTGATGGTCAATAATATTCACTCTCTCTCTCTCTCTCTCTCTCTCTCTCTCTCTCTCTCTCTCTCTCCCTCCCTCCAGGTGCAGCACGGCCAGCAGCAGGCTGGCAGCCTACGAGGTTCTGGTGATGTTGGCTGATAGCTCTCTTTCCAACCTGCAGATCATCACCAGAGAGCTGATCAGCATGCACCACCAGTGTGACCCGTCACTCAGCAAGGAGTTTGACGTAAACATTCTAGGATTATTTATTTAGCCGTTTAATATGGAGTTTGACAGAAACCCATTTGGACTACTGAAATGCACTTTATGCTGGTCCAGAATGCTGCAACATGTCTCTTAACTGGATCCCGCAAGAGTGACCATATTACCCAGATTCTGGCTACTCTTCACTCACAAGTGCCTTTCCACTCATTTCTGTACAAACGGCCCCTAAATGAGTATTGTTAAAAAAGGACAGATTTACTGTGATTTCATCACCAGTAACATTTTGGGGTACAAACCTTTGGATCCATGATGTCTTGATGTGGGCCTAACTGTCAGTCTCTCACTCATCTCCAGTACCTTCCCCCAGTGGATAGCCGGTCAGTCTCAGGGTTCGTCGGCTTGAAGAATGGTGGAGCCACGTGTTACATGAATGCTGTCTTTCAGCAGCTTTACATGCAGCCTGGCCTGCCTGAGGTACAGTACACGCACGCACACAACCACACACACACACACACACACACACACACACCACACACACACACACACAATGCAGATAATGTGTTCGTTTTGACATGAAAAGAACATTCAGCGATTTTAGTCAGACACGGTGACCAGGCAAAAGATTGATGTTTGGAAGTATTTCGGTCAAATTAACGACGGTAACAGAATACACAACAACATAAAGAGTACTTGGCTACCCTTTATATAATAATAATTAACATATAATAATAATACAGTAATAATAATAATAATATACTGTACTTGGAATATGGAAATTACTTAAAATGCCCATCCCTACTTTGTATGAAACCCACAGGCGTTCCTGTCCATCGAGGACGACACAGAGCAGCCGGAGGAGAGCGTGTTCTGCCAGGTGCAGTCTCTGTTCGGTCATCTGATGGAGAGCAAACTGCAGTACTACGTGCCTGAGAACTTCTGGAAGGTGCCGTAACTGTGTCTGTGTCTGTGTCTGTGACTGTGTCTGTGTCTGTGTCTGTGCGTGACTGTGTGCCATATTATTATGAGATCCTAGGTTGATGTCTTGATGATACAAACCTAGTTAATTATTTTACAGAAATTCTGCTAAACATTATAAAAACAAACAAATATTTAATATATTTACATGTGTGTTTTTATTATATATTTATAGATTAGATTTTAGGGGGGTTTTTTGGCCACTGGAAGTGCTTGTTTAGTTTCAGGGTGTAATATGGTGTTGTGTGTTGCAGATCTTCAAGATGTGGAACAAGGAGTTGTATGTAAGAGAACAGCAAGATGCTTATGAGTTCTTCACCAGCCTGGTAGACCAGCTAGATGAACACCTAAAGGTAATCTCTCTCTCTCTTTGCCTTTTCGGCTTCGTGATGTAAAATTACTGGCATATTTAATAATTGTTTCTTAGAAAAGAAAGTAAAATTGCGCCACGGTGCGGGAAATTTTCAAAGATTTTTCAACATGGAAACATTTACAGGTTATTGTGACAGGTCTACACACACACACACACACACACACACACACACACACACACACACATTCTCTCTCTAGTCTCTGTCACGCTCATACGGTCTACTAACTACTCATTCCACCAGATAAGTACATAGATCCTTTCATCAGTTAATGATGTGCTTATTAAAATGACTTCTTGCCCCTGCAGAAAATTGGCCGGGAACAAATCTTCAAAAACACGTTCCAGGGAATATTTTCTGACCAGAAGATTTGCAAAGACTGTCCTCACCGGTGAGCCCCAGATGAACCCTCAGTTCAAATTCCAAAAAAATGAGTGCTAAACATGGATGACTTCTTTGGGACAAGGCTGCCATTTGAACCGTGGTTCTTGTGTCCTTGTACTACAGGTATGAGCGTGAGGAAACCTTCATGGCCTTAAACCTGGGTGTGACTTCCTGCCAGAGTCTAGAGATCTCCTTGGACCAGTTTGTCAGAGGGGAGGTGCTGGAGGGCAGCAATGCCTATTACTGTGAGAAATGCAAAGAGAAGGTCAGTGTCTGCAACGCCACCCAAAATATATTTGACCACGGACCCTCCATCTGAACATTTTTGTTAAAATAAAAGCACAACACTTTTTTAAATACAATAAAATAAATATATATATTTCTTTCATTATTCGTTAACTTTTAGTGTATGTATGTGCAAAGTCATAGTTTGATAATGATTATGTTGTGTGTGTGTGTGTGTGTGTGTGTGTGTGTGTGTGTGTGTGTGTGTGTGTGTGCGTGCGTGCAGAGGACCACTGTGAAGAGGACGTGCATTAAGTCGCTGCCCAACGTTCTTTGCATCCACCTCATGCGCTTTGGCTTCGACTGGGAGAGCGGGCGCTCCATCAAATATGATGAACAGATCAGGGTAGGACACGCTCACGCACTGTTACAATCCCCACTGTTCATTTATCCAGAGTCACTGAAAACATACAAATGTAACTAAATGGACCCGTAAGGGTCCAGTATACGTTCAGGTAAAAATGGATAAATATACGATGAGATGTGATATACTTTATTAATCCCCGAAATCAAATTGAGGCATTACAGCAGCATAATGTGGTAAAATAAATAATCCATCGACAAGGCAAATGCATCACACACATGGCCATAATCACACAAGAACAGGGCCAACACAGAACCATATGCACTAATAAGGGTACTATAAGGGTTAAGAGTTCTGGCATTATGCAGTATGATGGCAGTTTACCTCTCACAGATTCTGAGCTGCGCTACTGAATCTGTCAGCAGGGCCATTCAGAACGTGTATACATTGTTGATAGTGGGAATGAAAACACAGGCGCACCACAGGAAGTGGAGGTCTGAGGGCGGGCCAAACAGACAACATCCTGTTCTACAAATTCAGAGGAAATTGGTTCCCAGATTGGATGACCGTCTGTACTGTTCCGAACATTGGATTTTAACAATATATCTAATCCTAATTACCTGTCTCTAATCTGCTTTGAGTCAAATGAGCAGTTGAGACAAAGAACCATCTAAGTCCATAATTTTTTTCCGACCCCTTCCGGAAAAGGCCTTTCTGTCCTTCGCTATAAGGCCTCTTAGCTATAATTTATACATTATGGATAATTATTATGGACTCAAATGGTTCTTGGTCTCGTTAAATATACAACAAAGACATTCTTTCCTTTGCAGTTCCCCTGGGTGTTGAACATGGAGCCCTACACCGTGTCTGGCATGGCCCGCCAGGACTGCAGCGGAGAGGCAGGCGAGGGCCGCTGCGACGGCGCCGGGGGAGGCTCCCCGAGGAAGAAGGTCACCATATCTGAGAACTACGAGCTGGTGGGAGTTGTAGTTCACAGCGGGCAGGCCCACGCCGGACATTACTACTCCTTCATAAAGGACAGACGGTAAGTCACTGGGTTTTTACAGCATGGCTCTTGCCTTCTACGAGAGGGTTTGTCTGTGACTGTCCGGAGATAATCTAAATAAAAGACACACACTTCAGCGCCTCAACTTTGTACACTGCCAGTAGGCCACAGAACACAGACGTACCTTCACTAATTTTGCGTCGCGTTATGAGTTTGTAGATCTGCTATTTTGTATGCTTTTGTGTGACGCTGTAGTATGATCAAGTAGGACGTTAATCGGCATATGGGCTCTGTTGTCATGGTTCCACTCCCCACAGACTTACCTTCAGAGCTATAGTATATATACATGCACAGACACACACACACACACACACACACACACACAGTATGTCACTCAGCATAGACAGACCTGGGGATATGGACTCGTTCCACCTATTATGGAAGTTGCATTGTTAACTTGCATGTCGTTCAACATACCCTCTCTTTGCCATCTCTCCCGACAAAAGGAGCAGAAAATATTCTTAATTATTACTATCCTTAGGAAACCGACCTTCAAATCGATGCCGTATTCATTCAGTTAGGATTAATCCCCTGTGTTGCTACAATGTTCTAGTTTCATTTCCCAGCAGTCATTCCAACTCTTTATTGTAAGGAACAATTAACTGGTAATTGATAATGTTAGCAGTCCGAACGTTTCGGGGGCTTAGACGACCTCCTTGGCTCATCATGAATGCAGCATTAGACTCCGTGTGGGCTCCTGGTTTCAGCCTCTAAGCATCTCCAGATGACTTATCTGGCTGTGGAAAACAAGAACACTATGAACTGGAATGTGGGAATACCACAAAATCAAATTGCTATGTTGTCTCCCTGCTCGTTGGGTTTCAGCTTGTTTCAGGTTCTATTTCGTCCCTGCTGACCGCCAGAGGCGGTGCTTTAAGCATGAATATGTCCTTCGCGCATGCGTCGTCGAGTGTTGTATACAAACAAAGTCAATTTTGACCCCGTGATGACCCGAAGTAGTCTATATCTTCCGGCAGTCTGCAGGGGATCAGTCTCTAATTTTTCTCGCGCGTCGTGGTGAGAAATTTGCACTGGGCTGCGAGGTATTGCTATGCAATACAATATGCAGCTACGGTGCCTGTACCTGGTCGCCGGTAGTTCTGTGACGGCGTGACTGCCTGTCGGAGTAGCGTTTGTTCGCCCTCCAGGAACTGCGACTATGGTTTTCTATCTCCTCGATGAATGGAGTTTATTTCGCGGATTCACGTGGACGCAGGAGCGTCCAATCTCTCTCGCCGGTAAGGAAGGCTAACCCCCCTCGGACGAAAGGTACGTTATCGTTTAAAGTGGTGCTATCCCCGCTAAACAGACGTCCAAATGATATGATATATATTTTTATCATGGCATAAACTCTTGTGAGTAGAGGCTGCGTTCGCGCCGCCTCCCTGCTCTGCATAAAAGTTTTTTTCGACTGTGAACGCTAACAGACGTTCAAATTATATGATTATTGTATCATGGCATAAACTCTTGTGAGTAGAGGCTGCGTTCGCGCCGCCTCCCTGCTCTGCATGTTTTGTTCAACTGTGAACGCTAGCGCTTATTATAAGCGACTATAAGACTTGCCGAAGGATAAGAACACTGTCATAATATTACCTTCGTTTGATAAACACGCTACTGTCAAGCTTTGGTTAGCCCCTGCTGATGGCAAGCATTGTCGCTACATACTCTCAGCAGTCGACATATAACTTATGACTTAAGTTAGTTAAGGCTAACCGGCATTTTCTGTTTGACAAGCCCCGCTGGCCAAAGCCATATACCAATATTGGCAGCATTCAAGCTTAACCGCTTTTGCGAATAGCTTGTATTCTTGTTGTTATTATTAGCCCGGTACAGGAGCAGCTACCTGCGTCCTCCCAGGGTATTGATGTTGCTACCAGTATAGTCTGTAGCTAAATAGCTATTGGTGTACATAGCCTGTCTGGTTGTTAACCCAGCTGGCCCCCAGCAGTGGGCCTAGCTGAAGCTGCTACCAGTATGTATTATTATACAGTATGATTTTATATTATTTTATTTTAATGTGAAGCACTTTGAGTTACATTTATGTATGAAAATGTGCTATATAAATAAAGTTTATTATTATTATGTCTGGAGCTCAAAGCTCCATTAACAGTTTTTGCATATACAGTGGGTGCAACTTGGTTTGTCCACCTGTAGGTCCCATTAACCCAGCTGGTCCCCAGCACAGGGTATCTGGCACTGCTGCCAGCGTAGCTCACAGCAGCTACCAGTAGTTTAAAGTTAAAGCTGTTTATGAACAGGCTATAGCTTGTCTTGTTTTTAGTAGCCCAGCTGGTCTCCAGCATAGATCTCTAACTGGCGCTGCTACCTGTAGTTGTAGCCCAAGCGCTTATTATACTATCTAAGATTAAAAAAAAAAAAGCTATCTGTGTATAGCTTGCTTTACTGTTTGTTGGCCCAGCTGGTACAGGGCAGGCAGCGTATGCGCTCCGCTCCTCCAGCATACGGCCAGCTTGATGTTACTTACTACTAATGTTTGTTAGCTCAAGCATTTATTAACAGCTATCGGTGTATAGCTTGTTCTGTTCTTAGCTGCAGCTGATACAGGCAGCGTACGCGCTCCCTTCCTTCGGCAGGTGGCCCCTATTGGTGGAGCTATCGGTTGTAGCCTTTTCTCCAAAACTAGCTTGTGTCGGTTTATTTAACCAAACTTCTGGCTGGGGTAGGCAGCGTTAGTGCTCCCTCCTCCCAGCATGAATGCGTAGTAGTGCACACTTGACTAGTGTATTGGAAGTGTCTTTTGTTTCGCTCTGGACTAGCAAACATAAATTACAATAGTCTGGTTGCCCTTTAACCACACTAATAATAATGCACTTGGAGTTTGGATAAATGTCATAGTGCTGGGATAAGCGTTCGCATAGGAAACACTACAGCTGCTACATAGCAGCGTCCAAACCTTGACTGGAGGCTACTTTATTATCATAATGTATAAGTAAGCCTCCGCCGGGGGTACAGGTAGCGTACGAGCTCCCCTCCCCCACCGCGACCATGCAGGTCGCACAGTCTATCTAACAGCAACATCTGTGTGCTGTTTCTATGATGCACTTTACATCTGGTTGAATCTCAAAGTGCTACAATGAGCATTTGCATAAAACGTAAATGCATGCTGCGGCAGGTATAGCAGCATTCAGTTTTTCGATTAAGTCATTAGATGCCGATCTAAGTTAAAGCCTCTGCTGGTACAGGCAGCGTCCGCGCTCCCTTCCGACAGCATACGGCCCCACCCCTAGCAACCAGTAGCGTCCGCGCCCTGGGCTAGTTGGGACTGGTGTGCACCGGCCGGCCCAAAGGAACCGGTGCCACCACAACGGAAAGTTCCCACTTTTGTACCTCGAAAGCCTCTGCTGGTACAGGCAGCGTACGCGCCTCCTCCCCCCAGCATACGGCCAACACCTAGCAACCAGCAGCGTCCGCGCCCTGGGTTAGTTGGGACTTGTGCGCACCGGCCGGTCCAGAGTAACCGGTGCCACCACAATGGAGAGCTCCCACTTTTGTACCTCGTATGAAGCTCTCCTTCAGCCGTGAGCCAACCTTGGTCCTGCCCCGTGTGCCAGGAGGAAAAGGTCTGACCGCTGGCTACAGCAGATCCGAGAGGGCTCAGCTATCTGCGGAGTTGGCCCACATGAGGTCCATGCTCACTTCGGATGACACCTAGGCACCTCGGAGGGTGCCGAAGCGCCTCCCTCTCTGATGCCACAGCTGACTCGAGGTTGATGTGCTCTCCCCGACAGCTTAAGCTATGCACTTCCATGACTATGAGGAAGATGCAGAAGGCAGTGCCTCCCAGGCATCAGAGCCAGCCTCCCACTTCTCAGCTCATGCGCATAGCCGTGGAACGCATACTAAAGCAGGCAGTCGGCTCCTCCAAGCGCCTACTGCAGACGCGGCTTTGCCGTCTTCGCCGTCCCCCACGCCTGTACCTGAGTCAGCTACAGGCCTGCCGGGCGGACGATCAGGGCTTTCTCCCATCTCTATACCGATGGCGAAATCCTGGCAGCCCTGCCCTGATTGAAAAAAGTGTCCTGAGACAACCCGTTACGACTTGACACTTTAATAGATTGGAACGCACAAGGCGATAAGGGCTGGCCTGGGTTACATGCCAGCCACCAAGCCTGTCACTGCATCCCTCATTGTGTTCTCCAACGAGGCCCGGCGGCGGAACGCTAGGTGACCTCGACCCCAGTACAGGAGCACAGGCAACCTGCTCACTGGGGCCTCCTTTTCACACCTAATAGTGGCAACGTTAATACTGGCTCAGCCACCTTGGGTGTATCACTGGAGGCATTGGCGTCATGTCCTCAGAGCACGGACGGCTGATGCCCATCGTATCTCTAGCCCGTCGCCAAGCCGGGTTTCCACAGTCAAGCTTGACTGATGAGACTAGGCCAACTCTCCGTAGTCTCCCTGAGGAGCCAGGAGCACTAGGTGGTTCAGCCGGGGCGAGAAGCGCCGGAGCGAACCATCCAGGTGGGGAAGACCAGGCTGCAGCTTGTAGGCCTACGACACATCACGCCTCCCAAAGGGCCGAGCTCCAACATTGATGAAATCATCTTGACTGCCCTCGGAGCTCACGTATCACCGCCGGCCCACACTAGAGGCCAGCGTGTTCCCTGGCGTCCCACGCAGGGACCTGACTGTGACATTCCGGGCTGTGCAGCGCCTTCTGACGCCAGCCCCCCATATCCGGCGGGTCAAAATGGCCATTATCAGCAACATGACGAGAGCCCTACTATCAGACCAGGAGTGATGTGTCCTCCTGCCCAAGGGCGCAACAGAGGCTGTATATCCTCAGTCACACTAAGGGAAGTCCGATCTACATACTTCCTTGTGACGCAAGACAGACGGGTGTCGACATGTCTTGAAGCTGATGGGACCCAACAGGTTTATGAAGTTCGTGCCAGTCTACTGGGCCGAACACGGCAATGTGCTGGAGCGGCAAGTGGTGTGCTCCGCTCTACAGCACTTCCTGCCGTATTTTTATTTAACCTTTATTTAACCAGTAAAAAAATCACATTGAGACTTGTGTGCACTTCCTGCCGTACAGGAGAGGCGAGCACATTCTCATACGTTCGGGCAACACCTCGATCGTGTATCACGTAAGTCATCGGGCAGGGCCACGTTTGCTTGGCTGCTGTAGGTGTCTATGGACCCCCTCCTGACTTGGGCAGCCTCCCCGCCCGATCAGCCTATAGGCAAGTTGTCTGAGTGGAGAGCGGGACTACATGGTAGGCTCTCCCTCCCATCGAAAGCTTCCATGAGGGGAGCGGTACCCCATCCAGTGGTGGTGAACACTAATCAGAGGCTACCCCGGCAGAGCGGAGGTGGACCTCCTCACCCTGGACCTCACTAACCTCCCTGGTTCTCCCTAACGGAGACACCCAGCCCACCGGGCCAGGACGCAAGGGTCCGACGGTTTCATAGAACCTGAACGCCACAAATGGCTGTCAGCCTGCTGGACTTCTTAGGCTTCCTGCCACATAGCCAGTATGAACGGAACGACCTACATCGTTCCTGACACACATGGCCCTAAGCAGACCACCGCCCACAGGGCACTATCCTTTTAAATGCGCACTGCCAGAGGCACTGCATATGCCTTGCCACTGCCTCTCTGATACGACCAGCGCCTCAGAGTTATTTAGGAGGGTCACACCATACTGCTGGTTGCCCCCCCCCCCCCCCCAGCCAAGAAGTACTTGGTCTCCAGACCCAGTCGGAGGACGCCATGGCGTCTCCCCGACAGAGGTCTCCCCAACTGGGAGGCGGTCGGATACGGCATTCAAATGCTCAACGCCCCCAACTGTGCGTTTGGCCACTGGCGGCCCTGAACCGCTGTGTGGAACCAGCCAGGCATGCCACCCTGAATTCAAGGGTGACATCCATGACATCCATCAGGCTACTGTACGATAACCGATGGAACCTATTTCCAACTGAGGCCAGAGCAAAGACCTAGTGCGCTGCTCTGCCTACCTGTCTGGAGTTCCGCAGTCCCTCCTAGACAAGGGCCGATCTCCTACTCTAAAAGCATAAGTAGGGGCAATATCATGTTGATATGCTAGAATCAATATTGCTGTAACGAAGCGTGGCCGTGAGCGGCACGTCCTGTCTGTTAGTGACTTGCGTTCGAAGCAAAGCTCAGACGGCCTGAGTGTCTCTGTGGCCGAACAGTGTTCCTCCTGAGGGTGCTGTCACATACACACCTCAACCAGCCTATACGGCTAGCATAGTTTTACCCTCCACCAGGAGAGTGGATGGACGAGCGGGACCTATTGCGCCCAGTGTGGGCCCTGAGAGCCGCTTGTTAGACCTGCCGAATGCTTTCGGCGGTCAGAATGGCTGTTCCGTTGTGACGATGGCCCTTTCAAAGGTAGCGCTCTCTCCAGACAGCGCCCGCCCCACACTATTGTGGATGCCATCAACCACGTTTATGGGGCGAGTGATCGTACCTTACCATTTGGCGTGAGGTGCCACTCTTAACGGGAGCGTCCCCACATCATGGGCTGCCCCGAGGGAAGTACCCCTGGAATGTATCTGTGCCGCTGCCTCATGGGCATCACAGCGAGTTGTCTGTTCCTCTGGGTGAGTGTTGCCACTCCCCACCCGCTGGACGTGGTCCTCTTACGAGAGTCCTCCAAGCCTACTCCTTATGGTTTGTGATCAGGATCCCTCGTGACTTGGCTGGCATAAGTCATTCATGCTTAAAGCACCGCCTCTGGCGGTCAGCAGGGACGAAATAGAACGATAGTTACGTATGTAACTACGGTTCTATGAGTCCCGAATGACCGCCAGAGGCACTCTGTCACTCAGAATCCTCGAGTTCGCGCGAGAAAATTCTGTAGAGACTGATCCCCTGCAGACTGCCGGAAGATATAGACTACTTCGGGTCATCACGGGGTCAAAATTGACTTTGTTTGTATACAACACTCGACGACGCATGCGCGAAGGACATATTCATGCTTAAAGCACCGCCTCTGGCGGTCATTCGGGACTCATAGAACCGTAGTTACATACGTAACTATCGTTTCAGTTTCTCATTCTATTTGACACCCATCTGAAAATATTTCATGCCAGGGAACCCCGGAAGAGAAGATTTATGTTTAAAAAAAAAGAAATCTAAATGATTCAATATATTTAAAAGAATATAGAAATTGTAAAAACTAAACTTTTTTTTACCTGGTAGAATTACTGTTTGATGAGCAGTAAGTCAGTTGTTATTATGGTGGGCACCTTTGAAAGGATGAATAAAAATGTTTTCTAGCTTATGAGCTTATAGCTTTTTTAAGCCTTCCCCAGTCTAAACATTAATAAAACAAAAATATGCACTCACACAAATATTCTCCTGTGATTTGGAGCACATGGATCACAAGTCGACCTTTGTCACATTTCATTCCATGCCTCCTGCAGTCTTTCCCATCGCTCACTGCTGTAAGCTATTTAATAAGTATAATCTCTTAAAATAAATTCTCCTGTGCTCCAGAAAGACTTGCGGTGCTGTGAGGACTGACCTTGATAGAGGCTCTTCCTCAGGCTCCAGGCTGTATAATGAGAGCAAATCCTGAGCTAGTCAAACTAGAAATGATCATTAGTTTCCTTCTGTTGGTTTTTGAGGGGCACCCTGCCAACGTCTGGCTTTCAGACATGGCATCATGTCTTATTGTCTTATTCATGCTCCCCCAAAAATCAGCAAGCCCCCCCCCCCCCCCCACTTGTGATGTCATATGGCAGGCAAGTCTATGGACTTTAAATGTTTAGGGTTTAGTTCGTTTTTTGGGGGGGGGGTTTTATGCAAGAGTTGTTACAACACCTCAGTCTCTCTTGTTTCTCCTTACACAAACCCTTCTCCTCTTTTTGTCCCTTATTCCATCTCTTCTCCCCCCTCTCTTCCAGGGGCAGTGCTCGGGGACGTTGGTACAAGTTCAATGACAACGTGGTGGAGGAGTTCGACATGAACGACGAGACTCTGGAATACGAATGCTTCGGAGGGGAGTACCGGCCCAAGGTCTATGACCAGTGTAAGTCACACATGTTGACGCTTATCCACTATCAAGGCAGCCAGCATTAAAGAGCGGCATCTGAGGAATTCCTTCTCTTACACAAAGTGTTGTGTGTTTGTGTTCAAACCGTTTACAGCCAACCCCTACCCAGACGTGCGGCGGAGGTACTGGAATGCCTACATGTTGTTCTACCAGAGGATCAGTGACCAGAACTCTCCTGTCCTTCCCAAAAAGAGCAGAGTCAGCGTCATGAGACAGGAAGCCGAGGACCTCACACTGTGAGTCAGCAACACACACAATGCTGATGCTAATTATGCGTGCAAAAAATAAACAACCACCACCTACTTGTTTAGTCTAAAGTTTACGTTCTCCCCTCAGGTCAGCCCCCTCCTCTCCCGATGTCTCTCCCCAGTCCTCCCCTCGGCCCCCCAGAGCCAATAATGACCGGCTCACTCTCCTGACCCGTCTGGTGCGGAAGGGAGAGAAGAAGGGCCTGTTTGTAGAGAAGATGCCTGCCAGCATCTACCAGGTACACTCACTGGCATCACGCAATTTATTTATTCATCCATTCATTCATTAATCCATTCATTCACTCATTCATTCATCCATTCATTCATTCATTTATTCACTCATTCATTAATCCATCCATTCATTCACTCATTCACTTTTTATTGTTTTTATTCCAGTGCATTTGAATGCCTCTTATGTATGTATTGCTTATGCTTGTTCCCAAGCAATCAACTATCCGTTCTGTTTACAAAAATAATATAATAATTGGCACACACAATCAAACAAGCACCCGTGTCCACCTACTGTATCCTGTGCTCTCATTGGCTGTAGCACGTCTCTGCTGTGGTGTGCAACGGTTCAGTTAGCCCATGGTTCGGTTTGAACCTCGCTTTTAGGATAATCGGGGCTAAAATCTTGTACAAATAGTTAGCATGAACGCCAAGTGATTGAAGTCTGTCCCCCTGTTCTGTTTGTAGATGGTGAGGGATGAGAACCTCAGGTTTATGAGGAACAGAGACGTCTACAACAGCGACTACTTCAGCTTCACGCTTTCCCTGGCCTCCGTCAATGCAGTAGGTGTTTGACCTGAATGTGTGGTCACACACATAGTATTGTGTGCATGTGTTTCAGCCAAAGTTGAAGCACCCAACGTGTGTGTGTGTGTGTGTGTGTGTGTGTGTGTGTCTTTGTTTCAGACAAAGTTGAAGCACCCAACCTATCAAGCCATGGCCAAAGAGAGTCTTCAGCTGGCTGTCCATTTCCTCTTCCATACGTACCTGCACACCAAAAAGAAGCTCCGGTACGCACGCACACACACTGTCGGTCATGATGGTCTGTCATTCCTCTCCTATCTTTGCATCTCATCCTCTCACTCTGTTTACCTAACCCCCCCCCCCCCCCCAACTCTCTTTCTCTCAGGGTTGACACAGAGGAGTGGATGGCCACAGTAGAGGTCCTGCTAACAAAGAGCAGCGAGGCGTGTCAGTGGATGACACAATACCTGGTCGGACCAGAGGGAAGAGAGATGACCAAGTTAGTACCGCTGTCACCACCACTTGTTGGCTAGAGGTGTAACGATACATTGTAAAGTAAACAGTGACTCTCTGGCAAATACATGGACATTGTATTTGAACACATTGACTGACATATATATTACGTCTGCGGCGTGTGGCATGGACCATTACAGTACTGTGGCTTCTAGTTTGACGTTGATGTTCATCCGCAGAGCATTTGATGGTTTCAGAAGTTTCACTGAAACCATCAGCACCACCATGCGTGTAGCGACAGACAGACTGTCAGTCAGTACCCAGCAGGACAGCACCAGCATGCGTGTAGCCATGCACACGTTAACACTGAGGGGGATTGATGGGCCGGGCACGGCTGACCGACTCCATGCTCATTGGCTGAAAGAGTAGGCTTGGCTCTGGAATGTAAACATGGCCCTGGCTGTGCCAGACAGTATAGTGTACCGCAAATTCCCCAAATAGTTTACCCCGAATGTGCGTGTGGTCGCGCGCGTCTAATATGTCGACTCTCCACTAATTACTTTTTAAAAGTCTGCTCTAAGATGCAACAGTATACTCCTGCCACCCACACACACCACACAATGTTTTTGTTTTGGGGTGGGGGGAGGTCTCAGGGGTTGTAGAAGTGGTCTCGCAACGTTCTCATTTTTAGGTACAAACCAGCAAGCACAACAACTGTGTTCTGGGGAAATAACGGCGTATGTGTAAAGCCCAGTCAGTCCACAGTCCACACCAATGATGTGCAACGCAACGAGTTGTAACTTGCAACCACTTGCAATAGAATCCCCAAACTTTGTTGACCTGCATGCCAAGCTAAAAAGATAGTTTTCTGTGTTCCTGTCACTTATACAATTCTACAGAAACTCTGACATCCAAAGATGACTAATGTCTACAGCAGTTATTCTTAAACATTTTTATTTCAAGGACCCCCAGTTTAATATGAATTAGGCATCAGGCCCCAAATTGATACCATGCTTATGGTTAATGCTTTGACCCCACTCTATACTGTAATTCAACTCTGAGAGTGTATAAATGGACCCATATGGATCCATTTGTACATTCTCGTAGACCTGTAAGTGTCCATTTACTTGTGTGTACAACAAATACATGAATTAGTCTTATACATGGCTTGCCCTATATAATGTCCGTTGCATTGACGCATGTCTTCAACGAACAGCAGCAGCCAATGAGCTGTTCAACAAACACTAGTGAACTCTAGGGAGTTTAATGCCTTGCGCTGTGTTTGTGTTCCTCCTATCCTCCCAGGGTGTGCCTGTTGGAGTGCAGCGTCAGGGAGGTGAGGATCGTAGTGGCGTCCATCCTCGAGAAGACACTGGAGAGTGCACTTCAATTCGGAGACCCCGGATTGGACAACCTGACAGACGCCCTGCTCTCCTTATTGGACAAAGACGTGCCCGAGAACGTCAAAAATTGCTCACAATACTTCAGCCTCTTCAGCAACTTTGCCCAGAGGGTAATTCCTGCATCCAAGTGTGACACATATCTTGTGTGCAATACATTATTGGCTAATTTCTGGTATGTATATATTGCCCCTATTGTTTGTAAGATGTTGGAATGATTTCTCTTCCAGGGTTTCAGTTCTTGTCAGCTCTTGTTGAAACACTCTGCTTATCGTCGGATGCTCATCTTCCTGCTGGGACCTAACAGACAGAACAACCAGGTGAGACTGACAGCTAATGGGAGGAGCTTGTGTAACGGACTTCTTTTAGTAGTCAATGAAACGAACAGGAACCTCAGGAGACAGTTTATTCTGTAGGAACAGACAAATAAGACACTATTTGTTGTTGGAACTGGACCACTGCATATCCCCAGACTGTCTCACGGAATCCACTCATTAATTGAACACTTTTGTCTATGGATTTATTGCAGAACCGGCGCTGGAGTCCAGCCCAGGCCCGGGAGTTCCTGCACCTGCACAGCACTCTGGCCCTCATCACCCTGAACTCTGACCTCAAGATGCAGCAGACACAGAGTGAGACACACTCTGGATAGATTCTCTTGAGACATGCCAACGCATGAATTTTTGTTTCATTTTCCAATTAATTCTGTTCCACAGCTGCAGGTGCTGCGTTTAAGCCGAGTGTGGGCAGTGTGCCATCCTCATGCACTCTTCTACCACTCCACACGGATGTGCAGGCCTCTCTCTTCACTGCAGAGGGACAGCCTTACCTGCTCGAGGTGGGACACACACAAACACACACACACACACACACACACACACATCTCATCAAGTGGTTCTTAGGAATTTTTGGTCATGGTAAAGTAAAATGTTTAGTAAAAGGCAATGTTACTGTTTATGGTAATTTATCGTTTATTTGATACATTTGGTTGAATTGAATGAAAATGAATAGTACAATAGAACAGTAAATCTAAGTTGGGTCTAGAGGTCAAGGCATACTTTGGTTAGACATAGCATGTGGATTAAGGTTGGTGAGGGGTGCATTAAAACGACCGGATTAAGGTTGGTGAGGGGTGCATTAAGACGACCTGATTAAGGTTGGTGAGGGGTGCATTAAAACGACCGGATTAAGGTTGGTGAGGGGTGCATTAAAACGACCGGATTAAGGTTGGTGAGGGGTGCATTAAAACGACCTGATTAAGGTTGGTGAGGGGTGCATTAACACATTCTGTACAAAACACGTCTGGAAACGTCATAAGGATCAGAAACGAGTAATACCTTAGACGTCTGTGGACGTCCTAGCGACGTCCAAACGACGCGGGGCGAGATAATAATATTCAGAATTATTCCTTCTTTTTTTTTTGGCATTTCGCTTTTCGCTTGCCGTATGCTAACGCTCTGTGCAAATATTAGCTTGTCATTGACTCCCATGTTAGCGCGGCGGAAAGAATGACTCGTATCTCCTCATCCAGGGCGCTCTCCGTGGTGATGAATGGATCGATATGCTGGCGCTGCATTTCTGCTCCTCATCCGTCTCTCCCGCAAAATATGAACGCTTTTTGGAGTTTATATAAATATATTAAGATGATCGGGGATTATGAGCTCACTTTGTCAAGTCAATTTTTTTAAGAAAGTATTTCCGGTTCATGGCTTTCAGAGTAAAAGCGATCAGACTACTCTGGCACTATAGCGGCCTTTATTTTGATGCACGTTGGCGTACTCAATGTGTTAAGACGACCTGATTAAGGTTGGTGAGGGGTGCATTAAAACGACCGGATTAAGGTTGGTGAGGGGTGCATTAAAATGACCGGATTAAGGTTGGTGAGCGGTGCATTAAAACGACCGGATTAAGGTTGGTGAGGGGTGCATTAAAACGACCGGATTAAGGTTGGTGAGGGGTGCATTAAAACGACCGGATTAAGGTTGGTGAGGGGTGCATTAAGACGACCGGATTAAGGTTGGTGAGGGGTGCATTAAGACGACCGGATTAAGGTTGGTGAGTTAAGGGTTGGGAGAGGGTTACGGTTAGGTTTAGGTGTGCTGCCCCATGGGAGGTGAGGGTTTGAGATAGGTTGTAAGACTAATGACTGGTCTAACCGATGACTAGTCTAAACTGCGTACTGCACCCTTTCGTCCTACCCTACTCTGACCTACGTGTGTATGTGCAGGTGCTGTGTTCCATGCGTGAGCTGTCGGGTCCTCTGTCTCTGCTGATAGAGATGGTGACGTACTGCTCCTTCTGCAACGAGCCCTTCTCCCTGGGTTTCCTGCACTTACTCAAGGTCAGAACTGAAAATGCCTTTCCTGCATGGTTCTAGTTTGTCCAACCATGTCGGACAGCCGAGTGTTGGGATCATAAATGTATCTTATCATCGGGCTCATTGGCTCTTGTCTCTCGGGTCGGTGCTTTAACAAAGGGCCACAGCCATGAACGTTGCATGCCATGTACATCGTGGGCACTGTCTTACCCACACGTTACACTCAGTTCTACGTATACTATTAAAATGCCAGAACAAAGCAGACAAATTATTTTATGCATCTTTATTTTTTTTATCTCTTTGAACTGTAGTCCCAGCTAGAGTCGGCTCCCCCTCATGAACTAAAGAACGTCTTTCTAATGCTTCAGGAGCTGCTGGTGAGTACCTTTAACCCCAATACGTTGGTAACCAATGTATTAAACAACAACATATTCGGGTGGCCATAGCTGAGTGTTTAGTGAGCCTACCTGGGGCGCCAGAGCCCCTGGTTGTCCCAGGTACGATGCCAGGCCAGTCCAGCAATGTGTCCCCGAGCAAGACTCTTAACACCAAATTGCTACCCGAGTGCAGTAAATTGGTCCTAGTTGTTATAGGATGGATAAATGCAGAGGACGAATGTGCACATATATACAGTGATGAAAAACACCCCCAAGGATTACATTGCAGCTACAAAGCTACAGTCTACCATTCATTTTCTAATTGAAGCCAGCGACATGAAGGTACAAAGCGACGTCCAACGTTTATATTACTTTACATTTTATTTGCTCAGACGCACGCTTGATGATGTCAATGAGTTCACCAGATGCACTGCATCACTTTGTAGCTTTGTATCCTTTTATCAGTGTGAACTTGTGAAGGCAGCATTGTTTAATTGGGTTAATTTACTTTTGTATTTTCCTTTCAGGTCATTGAAGACCCTCTTCAAACTCAGAGATTGAAGTATGCCTTTGAGTCAGAGAAAGGCCTGTTAGGTAGGATGCTTTGTTCTTCAGTATCTGTATCTGTGTACCAGTAAAGGAGAGCAGGCAAAGCCTCATGTCTGATGAGATTAATATCAAATGTCTAAATATTGAATCAAGCAACTTGAAAACTTTCTGTGGGTTCACTTTCACTGCAGTCAGAGTAGACTTGAAAGTACAATTTAAGTGGGTAGTGAAATTTGAACTGTATTTACTAATAGAAACAAATGTATTGACTGTCTGCTCTTCTTCTTCTACAGCTTTAATGCACCAGAGCAACAATGTGGACAGCAGTCGCTGCTACCAGTGTGTCAAGTTCCTAGTCACACTGGCCCAGAAGTGAGTCTCTTTATATTATACAACAAAGATATGCACAGATGTGTTTCGGTGTCGAGCCTTCTTGAAGGCTTCTAGAAGGCTGGCAATTCTTTGTTTTATACATTGAGTGTTGTTGAGCCATGCACCTGTTTGCATGTAGTTGTGCTCATCTTGCTTCTACTTTGAAGCTTACATTATAGACCATCACCTCTTTTTACTAGTGCAAGCAAAAATACTTCTAGGGAAAAAAGATTCTCCATCTCACGACAAAGAGAATTGATCTTCAAGCCGTTGTTGGCTTAAGCTTGATGATCAGTTGTCTTTGGTAAGCGTCTTCATCATGCAATGGATTATAAATCACACTTCAAGGTTGCATACTAATAGGAATAGAACTCCTTTTTGCACAAAGGCCTTCACTGTTTTGACAGATGTAATGAATATCAATTAATGTTAAAGCAAACTGTATATTCTGTATTGTTTTGCCCCGCCAGGTGTGTCCCAGCTAAAGATTACTTTAAGGATCTGTCGGGTCATTGGAGCTGGGCAGTGCAGTGGTTACAGAAAAAGGCGAGTCTTACGAAACGTGACGCAAAGTTAACGCATCGTCTTTCAAAAGCTCTGTCGTACTCTTAAGAGGGCCTGTGTAACATCTTGTCTGTGTAGTGACACTTCCTCTTCCTCTCAGATGTCAGAACATTACTGGACTCCACAGAGCAACGTCTCCAATGAGACGTCTACCAATAAAACCTTCCAGCGCACTATCTCAGCACAGGTATGCACACACACACACACACACACGTTTTTCCTGTTTAGAGGATTTCTTTGGGGGCGTCACCTCCAAGACATATTTCAGTCGCCCCCAAAGGAAAAGTACCAACGGCAACATTATAAGAATTGTGACTAAAATGTAGCCTATCCAAGAAAGACTACACTAGGATTGTAGCCAGTCTCCTGACCTTCTGAATGTTTTATGACACCCTAATCCCCACATAAGTACCACAAAAAAACACACAACATTCTGAGGGTCTGTGTGTGTGTGTGTGTGTGTGTGTGTGTGTGTGTGTGTGTGTGTGTGTGTGTGTGTGTGTGTGTGTGTGTGTGTGTGTGTGTGTGTGTGTGTGTGTGTGTGTGTGTGTGTGTGTGTGTGTGTGTGTGTGTGTGTGTGTGTGTGTAGGATACCCTGGCCTACGCCACAGCGTTGCTGAATGAGAAGGAACAGTCTGGCAGCAGTAATGGCTCCGACGGTAGCCCCGCCAATGACAACGCAGACCGCAGCCTCCGACAGGTAAAGAGCAGCCATCATATTGTTGCTGACGGGCTGAATCCCTGTCTCCATATTTGTTTTTGTAAATTAATGCCCCCACGTGATCATACTAGAGCGTCATACAAATGCATATATTTCTTTTAATCCTGAAAAGTTACGGTTTTGGACGATATTACAGTACAGGTTCATTCTACAGAATGTAAGCCCTCTGTTCTTTCTGCTGCCAAGTTGTCACTCACTTCATGTGCATTGAGACTCATCATGCCGGCATTTACAGAAGCAGTACATGTAAAACGCGTTCACGGAAATGATGTGGTGAAATAGTATATCCCCGTTCTCACTGCAGAATGTACTGTAGTGCATACTGTTATTTTAGACACAAAAAGC
Organism: Protomyctophum bolini; assembly: GCF_963924005.1. Classification (NCBI taxonomy): domain Eukaryota; kingdom Metazoa; phylum Chordata; class Actinopteri; order Myctophiformes; family Myctophidae; genus Protomyctophum; species Protomyctophum bolini. The sequence continues at coordinate 25,086,720 of NC_137869.1, read as the reverse complement.
CTCTTTCTTTGTTCATTATTCATGGTTACTGATGGGTCATATTACTGGTTCTCTCTCGCTCTCTCTCTGTTTCTGTGGAACAAGCTCACCATTGCAGACTCCCAATTTGTCGCCGTAATCTGAAATTCAACCACATCAGACTCCACCTATTGCTTTTGTGTGACGTTGTAGTATGATCAAGTTGGACATTCATTTAATAATTAAAATTATTATTATTATTATTAATTTGTAATTTCCCCCAGGGTTCAGAATCTCCGATGATGCTGGGTGACTCGAAGAGCGATTTAGAAGATGTGGACCCCTAGTTTTCCTCCAACCTGGCAACCAAATCCCTCCAATGGAGAGGCCTCGCAGCTCCCCGGCAGCCAGTACGAAAAAAAAGAAAAAGAAAAAAAAAGACTGCACTTCACCACCTCTGATTGGTCAGGACATTTTTATGACTTCTAGGACAAGCAGCCAATCGAAACACTTAATAATGGAGGCGGATCATTATTATCGGATGCAGGAAAGGCTGACGATGGTGTGTGTGTGCGGGAAAGTGGAAGAAGCTTCCATACCTGATGGATGAGCTACGTTTATCCTTTTATTCATTCATTCACTCTGAATGAGCAGAAGATTCTGACGACGAGGGGTTGTGTTTTAACAAAAGTTTGTCTGTTTTTCCTCATTACTTGCCAATGTAACTACCGCAGACATCTTCATATTGTAAAGACTTGTTCCATAATGTGTAATATGAAAAATGTTAGATAATATTTTAAAGCCTTCTGTGCTCTCCTCCACAGCCACCTAAATTGCAAAAAGAAAAGAAAAAAAACACACACACACAATGGGTGGCGTTATCTGCTCTTAGGGGAATTTTGCATACAGCAGTGTGTGTGTGTGTGTGTGTACGTGCACGGTCGGGAACACCTACAGTACACACACACACGGACACAGACACACACATAGACACAAACAGGCTTCGCTGGGGTTTTTTAAGTATGCACTTTATAGTCCAACCCAGTCATGTGATGTACAGCAGCACTGGTCAGTTCCTCTGGGGACTGAGGAAGTCCCGCCTCCTCCTCACATACATGTATGTCTCCCCTTCCTTTTTTTGTTTGTTGGATCAAACAATGTTTTCAGTGCCACGTAATGCAGTCAGCCACACCTCGGACTGTGACTGTATCCATTTCCCTGTTCGACTACAGTGTGTTACACATCGGAGTGCTGTCCCTACACATGGTAGACACGGGGCCCCATAAACCTGGGGGCCCCCCGAACAGACCCGGAAAGAGCTGTGCGGGTGCCGGCACTCTTCCCCTGCACCCCACACTCGAGTTCCAGCAAGATGAGCAGCTGATTTTCTGGATTTTATGCTCTGTTTGGTTGGGTTTTCTTTTTTTTCCGGGTGGGGGTGGGGGGGTTATGTTATTTGTGGTCTCGGAAAAGTCTTTGGAAAAGGTAGTTTCTTGGGGTTTAAGAATTCATGCCTTATGCAAGAAAAGCTGCTCTGTGCGTGCGCGGATGCAATGTGCTCGTGCAGAGCCAAACTGGTGAGGGCATTCAGTGCCAACCGGAGGGGAACTCAGGAGCTTGTTTTATATTTTGTTGGTGCCAACCCAATGCGCTCACACACACACACACACACACACAAATAAACTATGCTACTGTATAACCTCTGTAGATGTAGATCACATGCAAGCAAATGCATGTACACACTAACTCGCGCATAAAGAACCAGTCCTCTCTTCACTCTGTGCATTATTAGGTTTTGATTTGCCAACTGAGTTTCTTCCTTTGTTTTTGTTTGTGTTATTGCTTTGCCTTTTGCTTTTGTCTGCCTTTGGAAAGAAAACACACACAGGGGCGTGACCCGACCCATTAGCCCGAGTTCCACCTGACAATTATTGACAGTTTGACACCAAATCATCATCATCCCACGCCAACTATCGGGAGACCTTAAGTGCCTTAACCTCCCGATTGTCCCTCACATCAAAGTCACTCTGGAGTCCGGTCTGCCACCCATCGTACGTACCTGTCACTAGGACAACTGCCTCTCACAGGAGAGGTTAAGGTGTAGCTGCCCTAGCCTGACTACAGCACTGAGCCCATCTTCTCACCTGGCCATTCACCAACCCTACATTATAGGGCTCTCTCTCATCCTTTTCTCATCTCCTGCTAGTCCTAAAATAAATAATAGATGACTTTCCCCCTGTGTGTTGCGTGCCAAGGACTGTAGGAATGTACTTGTTGGTATTTACCTGGATTCTGTGTGTATCTATCTAAACGGGGCATAGCTGGACAGGACAGGGTTGTTGTTTTTTTGATGGTGGTTAAAATGCTGCTTCTCTTCATGTAGCTTAGACTTAAAGCAGACACATTGTAGTGTAGATTCACTGAATTATGCTAACCTGGCCCGATTGGGGGAAAAGCCACAAGGGCTGACACTCGGAAGTTCCCGCAGACAATCGCCTTGTTTAGTGTTAGGCCCCGAATGTTAACATTGCTTTAGCATTCTGAGCTGCTAAGGTTCTTCAATCTTCTGCGTGGCACCGATCGGTCCACGCCGCAGACGAAGCCAGCTCAGCATATTCAGCTCTCAGCTTTAACAGTTTAATGTTTACAATGTTGGGACCTATACTTGGCAAATATTTCTATTTTTTGGGGCTGGAGATAGACATGAAGTCCATTTGCTTTAGGGCTCCTGTTGCGTCCTGCGTGTCTTCAGCGCTGCCGCTTCCTTCGAGCGTGAGGAAAGTTGAGCCCGACTTATACTTCTATCGTATGACGGCGTCCATTGCCCGAAACATTATTCCGCCATCTTGCGCTGGGCTTGGGATCATTTTTGTGATTCCGGTTCATTAGGCCTGACGGCGAAGAAAGAAAAAAAAACCTTCGCTCTGAAAGAATATATACCCATTCAAAGATTTGTGCCACATTTGTACGATTAAAAAAAAATAGCGGACCTACAAATTCATAGCGCGCCAGTCGGTGGCGCGCTATGAGCTTGTAGATCTGCTATTTTTCAATAGCTAAAGCATAGCATAATGCTAACACCAAAAGGGGTTCCCGCCCAAAATGGGTTAACGATTCTCTCTTAACGGTCCGATTCCTTAACGGTTCCCTTACACATGGACCCTTACAGGTCTATAACTGAAACCAATTTGTTTCCATTAGTACACTTGTCAGAGTTATGGTGGTCCTTGAAATTAAAAAGGTTTGAGAACCACCCGTATTGTAATTGTATAGCAGACCCCGAGTCCACAAATGGTAACGTACAACAAAAGTATATAAAAAGAGTCTTCATAAGACACCCCCCAGCCCCAACTCCCACTCTTATCTCACTAAAGTTCTGAATGTGACCCTGGCTGCTCCCTGACATTCGCATGCGTGACAGCGAAGCGGCAGAGGAGTGTGTATCGTGACAGTGTTGTTCCGGTGGTGGAGGAGGGTAAACCAACCTCCGATGTGTTGTTTGCTGTGTGAACTCTTCTCATTCGTGCTCATCTTCCTGCGCCTCCTTCTCTGTGGCTAGTCATGTGCTCTCAAATGGGACTCTGTATGTGTGCGTGTGTGTACTGTATGTGTGTGTGTCGCTTGAGAGAAGGTGGTGGAGGGGGTCCCTGCTAGCTAGTAACTACCTACGGTGGGGCCAGGACCAGAGGAACCTGTGAGATTGGGCATGGTTGGCCCAGAGCCTCTCCCATGTTCGCCCCTCCACAGCACCTGTAGTCCTTTTTAAAAGACTTGCAATCAAATCTTTTCTTTTTATCAGTGGGGATGCAGGGAGGGAGCTAAGGGTGTAATTGCATGGGTGGGGGTGGGAGGGGGGGGGGCTCCGTATATGGGTTTTTACTCTGTCACTCAACTTTGGAAAAATTCACATCTGAAAGTCAAACCCTGCCTACGGCAGGATTCTGTAATGCATGTTAAAAAACCCTGTTTTAATTTGTACATCAGAGTTTGATTATGGGGAAATTTGATATAAAATAAACTGGAATGCACAGCCTTTTGTAAACATGGAGTTTCTTTCTAATATATAGTCAGGTATTTCAGTATTTAACCGGCAACAGTGCAGTACCTGTTATCAGAGTACAGTACTTAAAGCTGATGTAACTTTCCTATTCTAGCCCGGATTTGAACCTGAAGGTTTCCTAAATTCCTGCACAAGTCCTGCATTTTTACCATTGAGCTAATAGACTAGACTAGAGGGTATGCGCATGACATCATCATCATACCCGGAGGTTATGGAATGCCTACTGAGTGGCAAAAAACTACCTTCTGGCCTTGACATCCCATAACAGAATCTGATCTGATTGCAATAAACGTTCAATTCACTTTGCCACTCACCTTATGCATGCGCATACCCTTTATAGAGCCTGCCTGCTTGCTCAGGGGATGAATTGAATCTTGACAATCGGGTCAAAATTGGTGTCAGATCCTGTGTATGTGAGACATGACCTTTGACACAATCTAAATGTCTCAATAGAATAGAGCAAGAGCAGGTACAACATCAAACCACATATCCATGTTGTAGCTGTCGGGCAGAAACCTTGTATCTCTCTGCTTTTTATGTTTTGTTTTGGTCATTTAATGCAGTACTTCATACAGAAAGAGTGACGCTTTGGTGTGACGCTGTAGTGTGATCAAGGCGGGGCGTTCATTTACAAAAAGTTTGGGGTTTCTGCCTGACTGCAACGATATGTGTGCCTCAGTGTCAAAAGCCTTGTATGCATTGGTGTTTTTGGCAGCAAATTTTAGTTTTAGTCATCGTCTCTTGAATAGTTTTCATTTTTTTCTAGTCACATTTTAGTCACCTGGAATGTTTGTCTAGTTTTAGTCGACTAAATATAAGATTTTAGTCTACTAAATCTGCAGTTGATTTAGTCGACTAAAATGTATTTTGGCAGGCCTTAATGCCGTCGTAATGACTGTTCATACACGCGTCACAGCGCGACGCATTGTGAGCTTGTAGATCGGCTATTTTCAGCATGCAACCAACTGTAAAATGACTTGTACTCTGTACTCTTGACTCTTTTCCTCTACTTTTTATTTGTTGACGAAATTGTCAGTATATTTAGTTTTAGTCATCATAGCTTAGTTTTTATTTAGTTTCCATTTAGTTTTCGTCAGTGGAAAAGGGTAGTCGACGAAAAATGTTTGTCTTAGTTTTAGTCGATGAAATCAACACTGCGTGTGTGTGTGTGTGTGTGTGTGTGTGTGTGTGTGTGACTGCGAGTAGCACTAGTGTCTGATGCTGCGGCTGCTTAGTCATCAGAGCAGCTGGTGTGTATCCGGTCTGTCGCTCAGCATCACTTACTGGATGTCCTTGAGTATTCATAGCTCACTGAAACTGCTCATTCTTTTATTTATTTATTATTAATTAATTTTTATCCCACGATTTTGCAACCCAGTTTTTTCACCCAGTGCCAATTATCTAATGTAATCCTGGGCGCTACACTTCCTCTGCCAACCTGGGGGAGCAGCGGACTGACCTCGTGCCTCCTTCTATGCATGAGGAGTCCAAGCTGCTTCTTTTCTTGCTCATTCTTAACCACATGAACCCAGCGTCCCTTTTCTGGGGATGAACATTTGGTGAAAACAGCAGATATACAAGCTCACATCCTGTCACATTGCACCGTGTTCATATGAAGAACAAACTATTATGTAGGGCAGTGGTTTTCAATCCTTTTCGTCTCCAGGTCCATTATTTATTCTGCATTTGAGCCACAGACCACCATTTGATGAGATTTAGCCTTGCTGACCCAAAACTAGAGAATGTGTCCACATTTCCATGCTGTATTGATGTTGGTACCATAGGAGAGATAACAGGCAAACGATCAAAATAACAATTCTTCTACATTCTCTAATTGTGTAGACTTTGTGTAAATTAACTTAAAGGACAACTTTAGCTTTTTTTCAACCAAGGTTCATGTTTTAGGTTTAGGTTTACTTTCTCTAATAACAACCTAAAACATGAACCTTGGTTGAAAAAAAACTAAAGTTGTCCTTTTTAAGTGAATGCAGATTAAACTCTTGAAGGTGTAAAATAAAACCAAATGAAAGTGTCCATTTGGTTTAATTTTACACTCTATAAGGGTCCATTTGGTTTAATTTTACACTCTATAAGGGTCCATTTGGTTTAATTTTACACTCTATAAGGGTCCATTTGGTTTAATTTTACACTCTATAAGGGTCCATTTGGTTTAATTTTACACTCAAGAGTTAAAGATCTATAAGGATCCATTTGGTTACCTCACACTGACGGACATCCCTTCCTTTTTCATTGTATGTATTTTAGATTTTTTCTGGAGATGTGCGTGCTTCCTGCCGTATCCTATCTCCATTTGGTTACCAACCCTCCATTTAGCTGGGCCACCTGGAACCCCCTCAAGGACCACTGGTGTTCCCCGGATCACTGGTTGAGAACCACTGATGTAGGGCATAGGCCTTCAACAGTATTGCCCTTGATGTGTGGGCCCAGGATGTCGGAACCTTGGAGACACAGCGCTACAATCTGTTAACGTCCAACCGGAAGGACCACAAGACACCTCAGCCTGGGACAGGATATAAAATATAGAGCGATCATGTCATTGACACACTTTCTGATATTTACGTACACATCATGATCATTTCCTGGGTGATATATTCCGTGAAATGGGATACAATCAGATCGGGTGACGGTTCAAGATCAAGTAAAAAGAAAAAAGAAACTTGATATTAAAAAGATTGTGAGAAACTGATAGCTGTAGTTCCTGAGGAAGGTATCAGACATGATTCCACAGAGATACTTAATATCGTCTCCATCAGGTGGAAATGTCCAAAACTATAACTTTTCAGGATTCAAATTAAAAAAATAGCAAAAGTAGCAGATCTACAAGCTCAGGATCGTGTCGCTTTCGAGCTTGTGGATCTACTACTCTTGATGCTTTGATGTGAAGCCGTAGTAAAAGCTGTAGTAAAAGAAAAAGTTAGAATATGGAGATAAGAGGTTTCTGCCCGACAGCAACGATATGGAAACCTTAGACTCGGACGCACACTTTCCTGCTGACAACATAGACCTGCTGGCTGTCCGTTGAGATGTGCTCCTACCGACAGGCAGCGTATTCCAGATGCAGAGTGTGGCAGCACACCGTATGGCCGGGCCAAATTTTGATTTGAGATCCATAACCGGTTCCAACCGAAATCCCATATCCCAACCGAAAGCCATGATTAACCCATTAAAACCACCCGTAAAGCATCTGTCGTTTCATTTTAGCTATATTTTATGCTTTGCTATTTAAAAATAGCAGATTTACATGTGCAGGGTTAAACTTGGCCTCCATCTGCTCTGCTTCTTCGTTAACATGTTGATAACTGACTGACTGAAGAGTTTTAACCAGAGCTCCCAATTCCAAAACCATTGGGTATAGTAGGCTCTATTGCAGTGGTGCTCCAGGGGTCCTTGGGGAGGGATTTCCAAGTGGTCCCTAGAAAAGGTAATTAACATAGCATCACAATCCTTCAAACAACTTTATTAATTTATACGTTGGCAATTAAAAAACAATCTTTATTCAAATCTTTGCTTTTGGGTGTACCCGGCAACAAAAAATAAATTTTGCTCTATTGAAGATTAAATCAATATAAATAAAAAGTTGGTCACAAAAAAACTTTTACTCAAGGAGTCCCTGGCCCGGTCGCATACAAAGGCTGGGTGTTCAAATGGACTAATTATGTCAAAGGACATCAGTCTTACTCCCGTTACTTTTTCACCTTTTTTCTTTTAAATCGTAGGTCACACCACGTTGTGATGGGGCACATTGAGCTTAATGTAGTTGTCTGTTTTTGTACGCTTTCAATATATTTTGGCTTAATTGCCCAGCCGTAGTACCCTGGATTTGATGTTGTCCCGTCTGCTGTCCTGCAACACTTCCCTGTTGTAATGTTGAGGACTGAAGTCAGCAGAGTGGAGCCACAGCCCTATGGAGAGACAGACGTCACAGACGGGTGATGACTTAGGAGATGGAAACTAACCTTGCGTCACCAGGCTTTCCACCTCGGAGGAAAGCCAAGGAAACACAGGATGTTCTCTACCGGTGGACCCTCAAAGGATGCTGTCTGTCACTGCTGCCGGCAAGGCATCTACAGCACGTCCATTCAGCCAGGTAGGAATGCATGATAAAGAACAAAGATATTGCCATATTTCTACATACCTGTTGTGTTGACCTGGAGAAAAACAGATGAATCTATTGCACTCACACATACTGACCAATTACTAAATTCTAATAATACTACAAAACAAATAGCCGCATGGGACAGAATTAAGTGACTGATGGATGAAAATACAGGTGTCCAAAAGCTGTTCCTTTTCAGGATACAAATGCCAAAATGGCAAAAGTAGCAGAGCTACAAGCTCGAAGTGTGCCACGTTTCGGCATTGTGGATCTGCTACTTTTTATACTTGTGTGATCCTGTAGTATGATGATCAAGTAAAGCATTCATTCACAAAAGAAACCTGTGTGAAGTGATGGGCGCTCTTATCATTGTTAATGGGAATTTAATATTTGTGCAGGATGGACACACCAGCCATGTGTGTGGGCTGTGAGTGACTGTCACACTGCTTGGCCTATGGGAGAGAGAGGCATACATTATGATAAACTGGTATCAGTATAGGATGTCTATTATGAGAGAATAGGCTAGCCATATAAGCTGAAAAGTGTGAGAAAGGTATACACACCGAGTTCCACTGAAAATATTTAGGGGTCATGTTTATATCCCTATTAATAATTTGTTCTACTTTTGGTGTGTGTGTGTGTGTGTGTGTGTGTGTGTGTGTGTGTGTGTGTGTGTGTGTGTGTGTGTGTGTGTGTGTGTGTGTGTGTGTGTGTGTGTGTGTGTGTGTGTGTGTGTGTGTGTGTGTGTGTGTGTGTGTGTGTGTGTGTGTGTGTGTGTGCACGCATGTTTATATCTGACCTGTGTTGGTCCTCATCAGGGTATCGTTGAAGTCTGTGATGAAAATGCAGTCTCTCTGTGAGAACTCCCATCAGATTATAACCCCACCACGCCTCCATCATCTGCAGATGAGAGGAGAAGAGAAGGGGAGGTTTGTTTGTGTTGGAGAGAGTGTGTGGCTGTGTTTGTGTGTGTAGCAGATGATTAGAGAGATGGCGTGTTTCTGTGTAGAAGAGAGTATGTTTCTAATCTAAGGCGTGTCCACAGTGTTGGAAGAAGTATACTTAGATTGTTTTTGTAAAATTACCAATACCAAAATGTAAAGTAAAAGTCTGCTGTTCAAGTAAAGGTTGTGCAGAATGTCCCATTTCAAGTTTTCTAAATGTATAAAATTGCAAATCTTGAGTACATGTACTCACTACTTAGATACTTTCCACCTCAGCTTGACAGACAGGCTGCTCACTGAGTCTTCTATTTCTCTGTGTCAGCATGATGAGTGGTGGCTGTAAGGTGACAGTATTTAACCTCTGCAGGTTGAAGCAGTGTTTCGTCAAACTAAAAATATGACGAAAAATGTTCGTCAACTACCTTTTTCCACTGACAAACTAAAATACTAAGCTATGATGAACGAACATTGGAGAAGAGGGAGGAAGGGGGGGGGGGCGACTGAAATTGTAAAGTATTGCAGTCCAATTCAAGTGAGATTTATATGTTTAGTTATTGTATATTTAGTATTATGGTTAAAACATTGAGAGCTTTTGCTCTGCTGTCTGTGTGACGCTGTGTTGTGGGGTAGCTGTGGAAAGCCCTATAAAGCCTGCCATGCACAGCGACTACTAGAGTGGGTATGTCTGTACATGTCTGTCTGTCTGTCTGTGTGTCTCGGGGGGCTGTGTACCCCAAAATTAATTCAAAATACCCCTAATATTTTGCTGTGAAACTGGCAACTGCATTGGTGGCTTTACTCTTTCTTTATTGCTGATCTCTCTTACTGTGTACATTGTGAAATATTTTGCTGTAAAACTGCATTAGTGCACTTCTGGCTACTAGTGGCTGCATTCATTCAGCGACTAGTCTGTCTGTCTGCCTGCCTGCCTCTCTTTTGGGGGGGCTGGGTACCCCAAAATTACAGTGAAATTAAAACAAAATACCCCAACTTTTTTAAACGTACCACGCAGCCCAGGGGGCCACTGAAAATGTGTCTAGCCCGGGGGCCCTTGGGAGGGCCCCCTGTGCCTATGAAACAGTGTTCAAGCTTACCGTGTTGCACCTGAGGAACTCAGCAGAGGGTTTGGGTTGAGTCCCACTGCAGACAGCAGATTAGATCCAGAATCATCTGGTTGTCCTCTTCTAGGCCTACAGTCCTGCAGCATGCCCACGGCCAGAGGCAACAGAGAGCGTTCACATTCTTGAAACCAGTCTCGGAAAAGTTCAGCTCAATTTAACTGGTTGACTCCAGAATTTTCCAAATTAACTTATGGCTCTAATTATACTGATAACATCTACAGGGGTTTTGGTCTCCCTCAGTCATCCGCTATTTCTCTCCATCAGAATAGCGTATCCAATTGGAACTAGGCTATCTCCTGATTTAGTTTAGAAGAAGACAGATTATGAATTTTGATTGATTGATTCATATACTTTATTAGTCAAATGTAAACGGCACGTGGTAAGATATTATATTATATTTCCATTGTGGTCCTGGATCGACCAAGTCCTATGTATTCAATTCATCAACATAGCATAAAAAATGTAACACAATGATACATCATCAACAATTTAAAATTTTACACTATTATGTACACAAGGAGAAAAATAAAAAAATACGGCAGTGAGTGAATGACACCTCCTTCCAAAGTTAAGTCATATTTCACAGTTGTGGTGGGTGGTCTAATAATTCATACACAGCTTTAAATTGCTGTATGTCACTGTTTACATTCTCTCACAGCTTGATCATGTTTAAACTTGCCATGTGGACTTCATGAGCTTCTGTGGTAGCCTGCAGTAAGCAGCCCTGTCCTGTCATAATACCCAACAGTACATTAGAGAGTATCTCTTTTGCACATTTATTAGGTTTTATCAGTTGGTTTTGTGGTGTGCTCAAGCACGCCGTTACACACGCATATAGTGGTCGATTCACTTGTGAAACGCACCACATGCACATCTTTCTGCTTCGCTGGTTCTCTGTATCGTTCTGCCATGGTGCCCCACTGTACTGTTTAGTACAGTAAGTCTTTCTCCCATTGCTCTGTAGACATAGAGAATGTTAGAAGTGCATATAACTTAAAGCAGCACTAGATGTAACTTTTTTTAATGAATACATTTTAATTTTGTCCAATCTGTATGGTAGAGTATACAATTGGGGTGGTTTTAGGGTCTCCCTGCTCTTCTATTGAGATATTTAGATTGTTTAGAATAGATTGTGTCAAAGGTCATGTCTCACCTAGACACAGGATCTGACACAATGTTTTACATGATGTTCAATGTACAGTATCCCCTGAGCAGGCAGGCAGGCCATATTAGCTCTATGGACGGTAAAGATTTCATCACTTTAGCAGGAAACCAGGTTCAAATCCTGGGTAGAAGAGTAAAGTTACACATGGTAGTGCAGCTTTAAGTACCCTGGCCAGCTGGACTAAAGATTAGCAAAGAGTGCCATCTCCTTCCAAAAGCATATAACTACAGTATATTTGAAGTTATCATCTCATATTGACAAGCTGTGACAGAATAATGCAGTCAGAGGGGGAAAGCAATTTATTCTACTGAATTCATTTTTGAGCGGTGCTAACCGCTCACAATAAAGGGCTTTGTGTGTAGGTCTTTCTGACTATCAGTCTGTTTGGAGCACAGAATGAGTTGTAGCATGACCTATTGACCCCTGCAGATCATTGGGGTCATTCACAGTGAGCAGTCGGCTAATTGGAGCTGCATTGGGGTCAGACTCTCTCTCACACACACACACACACACACACACACACACACGCACGCACGCACGCACGCGCGCGCACACACACACACACACACTGCACCGCTCAATACACACGTTGGTGTGATTTTACTTTAGTAGGCTAGTATAAACAGGGATATTGTATATCATATAAACTAAACAAGGGTCCTTGGATTCAAACTCGGGACAATTCAGGTGGTCGGAAACAACTTGTTGAGCTAGTATCAAGGCATCTCGAGCTTAAATATTTGATCAAATTGATGTAAAAATGTAGTAAACAGTTGCTGTCCTGATCTTAAAGTTGTTCTTTGGTGTTTGGGATTGGAGCCTGCCCAGAGATCAGACCAGATGTAGAGCTGGACAGCTGTGACTGTAGTCGGGGAGGAGACTGTTGATTGCCTTTTCTCCATGGATACCATGCATGGTCCCTACATGACTGGAGGAAGGAAGAAAGACATTAAGAAAGAAAACCATTGATATTATTATGCAAATTAATAATAGATATTATATAATTATATACTATGACGTGAAGAGCTGTAGACAAACTGATAAGGAAAGGTAATGGCTTAAAATTCAGTAAAGTTTATGTGACATTGAAGTTGTTACAAAACGTGAAAACGACAATTGTTACACAGCCCTGTAAAGGATGTAAGACAAATCATTGGGGAAGCAGTGAGGAAAAGGGACAGTGACCTGCAGGATGTGCATCGCATGGTGGAGTGGCTCTGCACCGTGTTCGTCATGGACTGTGATGTTGTGCACAGTAAAACCTCAAGGATCTTACACTTTTATTACTCAGTCTACACAGTATACTCTACTACTCTACTGTATACCCAAGGATTGAGCAGTGGGGAATGAACCTGGACTGTTGCTCTGAACAACTACTGCTACAATGTCAGCCTTTACTTTCACCACCTTTAAGTTTTCCCAGATGGTTTGGGGGGGATGCAAACGTGCACCGGTGTGGAGAGATGTTTTATCAGCCTCTGGGTAGAGACGCTGTTGGCATGGCGCCACACCATCATTAATGTCTGGTAACATGTACCGTTTAATGCCATTAGTGTGCGTATTGGTGCCATCATCTTCCATCCAACCACACTGGCCCACTGCCTCTGTCTCCATGCTAATGTCATGAGATACGCTTGCCAAAACCACAGGGAATCATTAGGACCAAGCCTTCACCGCCCCTGGGCTATTAGTGCTGTGTGTGTGTGTGTGTGTGTGTGTGTGTGTGTATTTCCTGGTACCTTTGTTGCGTAGCGTCTGCTGAATAATGCAAGTGGTCCTCTGACCACTTTTGGTGGATTTCAGGGTTCAGTGTGACCTGCGTGCGCACACATACATGACACACACAAACCAACACACATTACATTACATCCATAATCCTAGAGAACCAAATACAATGTCTCCTTTCTGTCTGCCTCTCACTCTCACTCTCACTCACTCACACACACACACACACACACACACACACACACGCACACACACACACACACACACACACACACACACACACACACACACACACACACGCGTATTAGTAATAGTATTACTACTATATTTGTCAACGTCAACATCCTTAGGATGTATAATTTTCTAAATGCAATGTTTACCATTTATTTGCCAGGGTTAGGATTTTTAACCCTAAAGCCTGGGTTAAGCTTGCTCGTTTGCTGGTGATGCACATTGGAAATAGCGGATTTACAAACCCACAAGTAGATCTGCTATTTTCGAGGCGTAGCTCTACCGCTAACTCCTAAACTTAACCTCTAAATGCCTCATCAACCTGAATTCTTTATTAATTGTAAGCCTAACACTATAAACCTTTTCTATCCATACGAAGAAAAAGAAACATGTTGTTTTGTCTCCATTGTGGTCCAGGAAAATGGTCCTCAATCTGTCTAGTCCATTACTCAAATTATACAACTTGTGTGGGAAGAGAAATGTCCTTTTGCACACCTAAAGTGATGGGCAGGTGCGTCGGAATAATTAACTTGAATAATGGAACAAATAGGGAACAGGGAGAGGGACACTGTCTTCACTTACAAAAACAATTGATTTAACTATACTTGTGGGGACATTTTTTCCCTCACAAGTATAGTAGCCTAATAATATGAGTATGCTCTCTCACTCACACACACACACACACACTCATCTTTACTACCTTTGGATAGCACTGACAGAGGCTCCAGGTTGTCCCGACGGCCACCATGACGACACCCAGCGCACAGAGCGTGACATAGACCTGCGGTCGCTCCTCGGTCATTATGAACAGGCCGACGGCCGCCACACACAGCCCTGCCACTATCAGTCCATAGCGATACGGCTTCCCCTCCACCATCGCTCACACCGAGTACAGTAGTACACACACACTGGAGCAGCAGAAAGTGACTTCATACAGAGCTCCCTGTGTGTCAAGCCTCACTGCTGTATATTGTGGCGTTCTGCAGGGCCTCTGTGTCGTTCTGTGCCGGGGTTTGAAGGTCGGGGAGGAGAAAGGCAGGTTAGGGTTCCACTCTGGTGGCTTTTTACAGCCTCCAGACTGCTTGGGCTGGCAGAGGGAAGGAGGCAAGGAGGGGGTCTAGAATTGCAGGCGTGTGTGTGTGTGTGTGTGTGTGTGTGTGTGTGTGTGTGTGTGTGTGTGTGTGTGTGTGTGTGTGTGTGTGTGTGTGTGTGTGTGTGCGCGCGCGAGTGTGCATGGGTGTGTGTGTGTGTGTGTGTGTGGGCTCTCACAGGATAGGTCACCTTGTCCCTGGTGCAAGGAAACCCACAACTCTGCCCCACCCCTTCCCCCCCACGGCCCCTCCTCCCTCTCTCTCCCGAACCATTTGGGTTCTGTAATGTTTTGATAAGTTGCATTTTTACCACAGTGAATGGTTTACACACAGAGCTCAGTTAAAGGACGCAGGTTTTTGGGATAAGTAAACATCTCTTTTCGACTGGCTTCAGGTGGGGTGGTTGTGTGTGTGCGTGTGTGTGTGTGTGTGTGGGGGGGGGGGGTATTGGTTCTCAAACAAACTATCCATCAGCGCCACCCGTGGAGTGCTGGAAGGCCATTCATTAACAGGAGTTTATAGAAACATCATAACATTACTAACACAGGCGACATTCCTCCCAAACACTGCTGTTGATATTCTGGCTCTTTACAAGGCACTTGCTCAGGAATAAGCTGTCACTGTCAGTAAATCTGCTTTAAGGTAATTACTGGATAGAATGCAGACGTGGACGGACAAAAACATCGTACAACGCACAATCTTGAGGAAGGTAAAGGATTGAGCCCATGGTGAGGAGGGTGAAACAGGCGTGGCGAAAGAAGCGGGCGTCCTCTCCCGCTTTCCCGCAAGCACTCGCAACATCGTAGCTGCCAAGCTCCTTGCTGGGCCTCGGTACAAAACAGTCCTCCGCAGAGCCCCCCGGCGCCACACCTCCACTCCCCTCAGTGATTGTTTTAGTTTCGGGGTGGCTGCATTAAGGCACAGAGTAGTTACACAGCTACGTTGGCTGTCAGTAAGGTGGGCCGTCCGGCCAAATATGAACTGGCCTCAGGGCTCCATCCACTCAGAAAGGCACTGACATGTCAGTCTAAAGAGGTCCCGCTATGTGTCGCCGTGCTAAGCCTCCCCGCCGGGGGGGTGAGAGGTCAGAGCCGTGGAGGGGCCGCCTGTTCGTCCGCTTTCATGACCGTGTCATAGGACGGGGGAGGCTCCATGTCCCACGGGGGCGGGGTGGAGGGGAGAGAGGGCTCCGGCGGCGTGACCGGCCTCCTGGTGACGGAGTCCTCCGACATCTCCCTGCGAATGCGGTCCAGCCTCCTGAAGAGAGAGGGAGAGAGAAATGAACGGATGGATGGATGGATGCTGGGGGAGTGTTTGGTATGGAGTTGGCTTCATGCTTTTGTTGCAGAACTGGCACAGAATAGTGAAAACCTCCAAAACCTGTCCGTCGATCTGTCCATCACGCCTCCATATATGGTCGTCAGTCCATCACGCCTCGTGACACGCTCCATATATGTCTGTCTCCATATATGACGATCAGAACACTGACCTCATCAAACCCTGGATAGCCATAAGACTGGATCATCACCTAGATCTGCATATATGGAGCCGGACAGTAGACTGGAACTGACCTACAGTATGCTTTCTATGGCATAAGCATCTCCCGGCAGGATCCGCCGGGAGATCTTACTGGTACTAAAACCTGATTTATACTTAGTTGCGTGCCGGTGTTGTACTCGTAAAATAGCAGATCACTGTTCACGTGAAGTGATGTTGTTCACCAGTACACTGTCACCTCCTCAAAAGGAGTAGACAACCTCTAATTCTGCACACTGAGGAAGGCTGGATTGTAAATCTGCATTTTTCTTTGGCGCGGAACACTGTCAGATTAAAGTCAATTAATCATAAAGGACTTGAACTTGGATCACAGACTTCTTGACATCCAATCTAATTGTGTATTCGCTTAAAAAGCACCGTCCAAGATGTTTTTGGAAACCACTGATGACCGACTGTGACCCTTGCATGGAGTTCTTCTGTCAGGTAGACGTCTGGTGGCAGAAAAAGCTCTGCTGATGGAAAACTGTGTTCCTGGCTTGGTTCTAAGCACGGTGCTGGACACTGAGCAGAGCACGTCTTGTTTAAATTCACACAGGATCCTAGATTACCTCAGAGCAGGCAGGGGGAGTCTGTCTGTCAGCCACATTGTGCGTGTGTGCATGCGTGTGTCCGTGTTCCATTTTGGAGGTGACCTACTTCTCTAATCAGAACATCTATTGTTCTCTAGTCCTATGTGTCACATGGTCAACGTTTTTGGTTCCTAAACTTTACCTGCACTCTACCTATCCTCAGTCCTTCCTTCTCGCTGCCTATTTTGTTATACTACGCAGATGTACACTGAGACGTTTATATATTTTTGCTGTCGGGCAGAATCCTCTTATCACCATGATTTAACTTATTGTGTTCTTTCTTAAATGAAAGCCCTATACTTTGTCATACTACGGAACGGTGTCACACAATTGTAAATCGTCTAATTTTGCTATTATTATTAAAATTGTTTATATAAAGTAACAGTTTTGGACTTATTCCACCCAAAAGCAACGATATGCCAATGTCTTTTATTTCAATTAATTTCACCACAAATGCTAAGTATGTTATTTAGGTAGCATAGGTTGTTTGGACAGATGATGATTGATGTTTACCTGGTATCCTAGTTACCTTCTAGCACTTGATTGTCTTCTTGGCACTGTGTTTGACTAGGGTTCACACCACTTACTCCGATCATGCACTTTGTAAGCCGTGCTGGATCACAGCAGTCTGCTCAATGCCTAAATTGTAATTTGTAGTTGTTTAATCCATCTCAGATCCATCTTAGCCTAATCCTCTCCGACTCGTCTTGGCTGGACCACAACAGCTCAGTCGGCCCTACAACACGCAAATGACTGATTCAGCCGGTCCGCCACTGAGTGATGTCGATATATATACACCATTAGTCAGCTGGTTGGCCCAACGACAAACTATTCAATCGCTGAGCAATCACTCCTATGGGATATAGAATTTACACGCTTGGTTGAACCATTTATGCGTTAGCCGATCGCAGAGCATTCATATCTCCAGGTTATGGGAGTAATCTATCCTAATGTACACAAACATTATGTCCACTACACTATGGAAATGTACACACACACACACACACACACACACACACACACACACACACACACACACACACACACACACACACACAGAAGTTGCAAATGCATCCATGCACCTAGGCCTACTACATTGACGATGGTAGTTACAACGGAGCGGTTTAACGTCAATAAGGATCTTGAATCTGGAATAGAATGTGTTTGATTTGCTTGCAGCCTTGACCTGTCACCCTCCTCCCCCTGTTTGCAATCGTTCTATGCATTATTGATTTATTTGGACACTGCACTAGAGGATAAGCCCCAATTGAGATGCAGCATCTTGAGGGGTTCCTCAAAGCACAAACACACAACAACATCCAACAGCAATGAACGAAAAACGCATAAACATAGATAGTAACATATATTTAAAGGCTTTCCACCATCTCAAACCACCACTACATCAGCATGATAGTTTCCTTAGAAAATCTTTAAATTTAAATTAAATTCATAGAATAGAATCATCATCAACAAATAAAAATAACTAAATCAATATAATCAGAATCATGAAAAACTAGATGTAAGGTGAACCAGCAAAGAAGTCTTGTAAACATTAAGAGCTGTTTCTGATACTAGGGCAAAATGAGAGTGAAATGAGACCCAACTCAGATGAGGTCCCATGTTAGAACTCATGTTTGATCAAAGCTAGGCACCCTTGAAAGTTGAGCATCAGAATTATTATCAAGAATTTAAGAACATTACAAACATAACATAACACATAACAAAGTTCAAAAATCACTTTTCTTTACTTTAATTATGACTGTGAGAAGGCAACCATTAAGCTATAGCACAGTATTACAATAACCAAGACCCCAGATGGCATCTAGTTCTAGTATCATATTACAATATCAATATTGTATTCATATGACACCCAGCTTTGTGTGTGTGTGTGTGTGTGTGTGTGTGTGTGTGTGTGTGTGTGTGTGTGTGTGTGTGTGTGTGTGTGTGTGTGTGTGTGTGTGTGTGTGTGCGCATGCGCATATACCTTTGTATGGCGAGGGCCTGGTGTGGGCTGAAACGCGTCCCAGTGCGTGGGTGCAGGAGGAAGTGCCCGGGCACAGCCACCTGCAGAGTCTTGATGGCCATGCAGAGCCCGGTGATGATGAGTATGATGCCCAGCAGGGCCGCGCACAGGCCGAGCCCGAGGAGCACTATGGAGTGGTGAGGCACGCACAGCGACATAACCACCCCGCCCACCATCAGCACCAGACCCAGGCACAGCAGGATGCTCTGGGGGACGGGCATCTTTTTTGGGGGACAGCTGCCTGGCTGCTGCAGCAGTAGGCTAGTAGTAGGCTATAAGCAATGGTCCTGTACCAGGTAGCCAGGCAGCACGGCCGATAGGATACTATCTAACCTCCAACGTCATGCCTGAAACAGAGAGAGGTGCAGATGTATAAGAGACTATTACTACCCACAACAACCACACTGTTTAGTGTGTGAGCAATAGTGGTGCAACTACTGTATACCAGATGCAGAGAGAGTCAGACTGAGAGAGAGAGGCACACACACGCACATACTGCGCGCGCGCGCACACACACACACACACACACACACACACACACACACACACTGACACACACGCACACACATACAAAGAGATAGGCATAGACAGAGAGAGGAGAGACAGAAGGGAGAGTGAGCACTCAGCACAGTATACCCAGATGATAGATCAATGCGGTTGCTGTGCAGTCAGAAAAAGAACACGTTGACTTTCACATCATGTGTGTGAGTGTTGTTCTCTAACCTTTAAAGAAAAGAGCTGCCTCGCAGCAGAGTTGCAGTCCACAGGAGCCAGCCGTTCAGCAGATGCGGATCACAGATGACTGCATGCATATGGGTTTACCATGCAGCTAAAGTGTTCTTCTGTAGCCTACTTCATCTGGTCCAACTCCCACCACTTCATCATAGACTCCCATCTGGCGACTCCGGCGCATCACGGTCACGGTGGAATGCCTTTTCTCCACACCGACCCGTATCACACTCACAAGCCTTTAGAAGCCTATCAAAGTAGACCGCGCCCGTAGGAGTTGGTCTCCTGTCCTGCCGCAGCCGCTTGCTTTTCTCTCTTTAACGTTAGATGCATATCCCGATATCCGGTTGTAAATGTATTGTTATCGCGCTGAAGCCTGAAACTCGGTTGAATAGAAGTTGATGTCGCGGTGTGGACTGCAGGGCGCGCCGCTCGGCAGTTCTTCACAGAGCTGAGCTCCAGTAGAAGCCCTGTCTGTGTGCAGACTGCCAGACTCAGACTCAGAGACTCCGAGTAGCCTACTATAGGAAGGAAGACGACTTCTAGTTCTTGTTTTGACGAACGGTTTTGGTGACGAGAGAGAGAGAGAGGGCTGGGCGGTGCGCCCGGTTCCGCCGCGACCACATCTGAGTAATCTCAACCTCACTCTGTCTCTGACTGTCTCTCTCTGTGTTTTTGGTCCTGGTGTTTTGTACACAATCAGAGAGAGAGGAAGAGGAGTAGCCTATACGGAGAAATTGAGCCTAAACTATAAATTGATAAAAGACCGCAAAACGAAAAGAAGACATTTTCTTCTTGCGTGCGTGCGTGCGTGCGTGCGTGCAGAGACACACATGGATGGAACTTGCGGTTAAATCCTACCGGATTTTAGGTGACAAATAATTCATATAGGCTACATTTGCTCATAATAATGAGACGTGCGTCTCGTCTACGCGACTGCCACACAAACTATCGTCGTGACCTATTTTTATTTGCTTGTAGAGTATTAACTTCACTTGATATCGTAATTGTAGGCTACCATGGACCATGATACATTTAAAATGCACCATGCTTTACCTTTACAAAGCGTGACCTTTTAAAGGTGATGTGTGGGCTAGCCTACATGTTTACAGGGGGATAGCCTGCCACCGTTTGCGCGGTGTTTTCATTGGCAGTGCCTAGCCCAAACATTTAGACTCTCTCGAGGGTTTTTTCGATTCTGACGGATTCGTCAGAATCGAAAAAAACTTCTACGAGAGTCTAAATGTTTGGGCTAGGCAGTAGGCTAGGCAGTGCCAGTGGGGGGTTGCGGTTGCTGCTCCTGAATAATGGATTGATTGGAATATGCCGTTTTTTTTTGTGCTTATTTTCCCTCCAGTCAGCAACGCATCACTGTTCCATGTAAAACAATCAGCATATTATGGAATGATTGCTTAGTTCACACCACTCAATGACTCAACCAATGTTTGGCGAGCTCCCTCAATGACTTATCAGCCTGGGTCAAGGGGATACCTTTTGGTCCTTTTTTATATATTATTTTTATTATAATTTTTTGCCTATAGCCTACATTTGTGGCGATTAGTTCAAACAAAAATGTTGCTACTGAAAATTATTATTATATATTTTTCCCCTCGGTAATTCCATTCCACTCCAGAGACCACATTCCATTTCCATTTTAATTTCCATTCCAAGTTTTAGGAATGTTATTATGAAGGCTTCATGATTGACATACTGCAGCATGCATGCAGCCCAGCAAGCCAGAAGCTCTTGTTATGTTGACTGAAGAGAACCCCATGTGCAACGTCAACTTATATGCCTTTAAACATTGTTTATTAAACAAAGTAACAGTTACTTAAAACATAAGTAGCACAACTCTCTTCCCTTAGGCTAAATAATTACAGCTATGGCAAAATTAAAACATTCTATGCACATGCATATTATTCTGAGACATAAAAAGCCACAGATGACAACCTGTTGGTATAGTTTGTCTAGAGTTCCTATGTTCTTTTAAAACCACGGTGGATCAAAGCCCACAGCAAAGAGAGGAGATATGGGTGTTCAATCTGGAGAAGGGACAGGTTTGAATTTTTAGAAGTCAAAATAATTAAGATGTGCCACATCTTTTCATCAAACTGTATGCCTATGTGTCACTGTAAAAACCTTGAGCTACTGGTCCATTTGTACGCTCTCAGAGTCAAACTAACGCTCAGGACTTTGCTGTGTGGTTAATTTACTTGGACAATACAATAGCAGGTAAGTAAAGTTGTATGGCCATCACATAATGTGCCTTTATTTCTGACTGTCACAGGAATATTGTCTACCGGTATGTTGTATGGAAAACATGCAAAGAACAGTTTGAGTATAATCAGAGAGGGTCATGCTGTGATCGTGTGGATTTGATAAATGTTTCATTCAACTCTTGCTTGGTATTAGGCCACATGGCTCAGGAACCCTTAGTTCCCATGGCTACACTGCTATTTTCAGCATATAGTCCAAGGCTAAATGGTGGTTGTTTATTTGGTTGGTTGGTTGGTTGGACCGCCAGCATAAGGTATTAGGGTGCACTGCATACAGTCCCTGCATGTCTCAAGCATCCATCCTTCAATCAGTCTATATCTATTCTATACAGAGAGTGAGACGGAGGCCGCCCATCCACACAGCATCACACCTCAAAGCTTATCTCTCTTGAGCGACCAAACAGAGGCTCCGATGAGAGGTGCGTGTCTGAGTAAGCTCGCCGCATGTTGGTGGAGCTGCAGGTGATCTTGATGGCCTCTTCGTAGGGAGGAGGAGGTCCCGTCCAGGGAGGGGGAGGAGGGTGGTGGGCAGGTGGAGGTGCAGTGAACCCCCCGTGGTCCATGGGAGGGTAGTCGAACTCCTCCACGTGGAAGGCACAAGGCGGGCGCTGCAGTGTCCTGGACACACATGGGAAGCACATTCAAATGTAATGAGTCTGACAGAATAGTATAGACGTGATTACATGAGGCCAGAGACTGTTTTATGTTGCTGTTATTTTATGTTTATTTGATTTGAAACGTTGTCTTGGCCATGACACATGCCGTGTGTGTGTGTGTGTGTGTGTGTGTGTGTGTGTGTGTTATAGGCTGTGGAAGTAAGTAAAGTAAGTAAGCTAAGTAAGTAAAGTCTGAGTACAACCATTCACGACAACAAAAACAATGCAATGAATGCATATGCAAAAACAATAGGGTTAGCCTGGCAGCAAAAACACTTCCGGTTCAGGGTAAAAAAATAATAAAATAAAATAAATACAATCCAGAGTGATTTACAGTAAGCAAGAACAACACTGGTACATCAAATACATAGAAATAGTCATCAAACATCATCAGTAGCGATTAAATATTATGTGTGTGTAGTTGCAGATATCAGACACTAGATGGCGCACGCACCTCTTTGTCAGACGTTGTGATGCAAGTCTGCTTTGCTAAATCCTCAGAATGATAGAGAGCAGTTGACCCCTAGGTTAGGGTTTCTATTCTAGTAGGCCTACCGCTTAGCTGAGGATGAAACAATTAATGCTGCGACTTATAATGGAAATAATACCAGTGCCAAGGTGCACCTGCCTGGTTGTCTTCACAGGAGAAAGTTGCTTGCCTTTTAGTGTGACATAAAAAGGGATCGAGGGAACTTTATCCAAAACCAAAAGATATATTATAATGTCTAGGCTGTAGACCTATTTTCTCTCCGTTTCCTCGTAGGCCTATGTCTGGCTTTAGCAAACAATGCTCAAAAGTCTTCAGTCTATGATGGGTCACGGCCCGGTGCACTCACTGTGACTGCACTCACTGCAGCATTGCCATGATTCAACCCGTACCCAAAACGCACAAAAAATACCGTCGTCAGCACAGTAGCCGCTAGCACTTATATGCCTATGTAACACTTTTAATAAGGCACAGCATCAGAAGCAAACAGACGCGTTTGCTCAGCGTTTCTGAGACGGGTGGGTGTGAATTAAGTGAACTTGAAGTATTTTAGAATAGCCTATTATGCACATAGGCCTCTGCATAGGCCTCTGCATGCCAAAATGTGAACTTCCTTAAAGTTCCGTTTATAGACTTTTTAACAGGACGGGTTAATCAGTCAAAATTCTAGCTAATCATGGATGATCTGTATAGGTGTAGATCATATATGCCTATTAATGCCTATATTGTTAATTGTTTGTTTTTAGAATAGAATAGAATAGATCATATAGCTTCTGCCTTCTGCATGGCTTCCAAAATTGTGCTGCTGCCTGACCTATAGGCTAATTCTTGCATTGTATTTTTATTTATTTGTTGTTTTATTTAATTGTTTTTATTTGTAGTTTTATTTGTGTGTGTGTGTGTGTGTGTGTGTGTGTGTGTGTGTGTGTGTGTGTGTGTGTGTGTGTGTGTGTGTGATGGGGTGTGAGGGGTCCAGGCCTATACGCACAACTACCCTATAAGCCTATAGGGCTATAGGCTATATTTGCATAATCAATAGGATTTCCTATATTTGTGAACGTTGCACGTCCATTAGGTTAATTTTGATGTCAATCTTCTCACAAAGCCAGAATCCTGCATGTGCAACAAAGTCTGCTATCAAAATGTTAAATGAAGTGCTTTCCTATAAGAGAGGAAGATGGCAAGACAGACTGGAAGGAACATCATCATGTTAATTAATTTATCCAGTAAATCAAATCAAGTTCATCTGTGCAGGTCAATAGGAATTTGAAATGAATAGGCCTATACACAACAATGCTAATTTGGGGCTGCTGGGCCAAGCGGAAATCAGTTGAATTCTTATACGTCAAGTGTTCGATATTGTCAGGGAAAAAAAGGTGTTTTGTGTGTTTGAAAATGTTCTCCTAACATGCCCGATACGCAGGTATAAAGTGTTTAGGTGGCGGCAGGTCTACACAGAGTTGAAAGTTCATTGAGTTCAACACAACGTCATCGTCAACATGATGAGTGACCCACCTTGGCAGAAACCCCGACTGGGACTCCGACAGATGGACCGCGAGATGGTTGCTCCCAAAGTTGGGGTAGTCGTCGTTGAACGAGTAATGCGGACAGTCTCCGCTGTAGTCTCCCTGTGTGTAGATGGCGGGGCTCTTGCTGTTCATGGCCCAGAACAGCCCCAGGATGAGCATCACGGCCCCCAGCACCACGCAGCACAGCGAGAAGGCTTGCAGCCGGCTCTGGTACGAGGCCAGGAAGGCTGTGGAGCCGCCCGTCACGATCAGGAACACCCCTATTAAGATGGCCCCGTGGTGCAGGGAAGGCATCGCGCACAGAATTGGATAATGAAGACTGGCCGCGTTTAATGTCCGTTACGCATCACTTCCATTCCACGGAACGGCGCGCGCTCTCCACGGACATGGTCGAGGATTATCTAGGAAAGAATAAGCCATGCACCTGCATTGCTATTATGGCTGTAAAACTCGTGTCTTGCTTGAGCGGTGTTTTTCTCCCATCATTGCTTGCTCCCAAACTGATGGAAAAAGGTCAAGGTGATCACGAAGTCCATATGCGTATTCCTTAATGTCCAGATGTTTGACTGAAGTTTCTCCACCCTGGAAATGTATGAACTTTTATTTTTGCTTTTGTCTTTATAATTACGAAAACCCATCGGGGAAGAGTTTGAAGCGCATCCAGCCTGTTGTGTGTTGACCGTGTGTTTTGCATCAGGGCAGATGGACGAGAGCACGACACGGCCGGGACGGCCCATTAGGGAATCTTTACTGGCGCCCCACCCTCTTTCATGGCTAATGTGTCTAAAGGGTACCACTTTAGTCTAGTCAATGCGTGCGTGCACGCGCGCATGTGTACCGTAAGTGATCGAGTGAGTGAGTCGTGAAAGAGGGGGGTGGAGACAGAGAAAGCATCACTCTCCTCAGCCTCCTGCTATAATGCGATGGGATCATGGGACGCAAGACGTCCGGCACTGTCAGTGTGAAATCATGACATGACATAATGACATTCAGTATCACTTTACTTTAGGCCATGGCCATACATACTGAGCAATATCAGTATCACATGCAGTCACTAAACAATGAATTACAGGCCTAGTTGTTTTACTCCGATGCACTTGGAAGGCGAGTCTGGCAAGATGTGTTTTGATGATTCATTATTCATTCAAAGCATGTAGCCTACATATGATATATATATGCGCTGCTATGGTATTAATTGGTTTAAAATAGTTTGTTTGTTTTATTGAAAACGCATTCTCTCTCCTATCCTTATGTCATCCAAAAGTGTCAAACTTCTATTCTATTCTATTCTATTCTATTAACTGAAATGGTGTGAATAAAGTTTCCCAATGTACAACGTAGGCCTACTTACTGAGTCTACGTCCATGTTAGTAGTAGTACCAGCCTACCAGCTGTTAACTGCTGGAAAAAACGAAGACCAGTGAATGGTGTGACGGCCATCGTGCTTTCCCATTGGTCTCTGCTTGGTCCCCTAGCGCTCGGGCCATCCTCCAATCACCTCACCCACCAATCGGCACACAGCAGGGGGAGGTACAATCCGACCACATAGCCAGGCTGGCCTATCGGCGCTAAGGAACAAAGTGTCAGCTTTTGGTCCTGTATCGTCAATCGACTCTTGCATGCATTGCAAGCATGCTACCTACCGCTGTCTAACAACAAATAGATTGCGTGTAAAAGATAAAGTGCGACCCGCTAAAGAAATACGTTTACGGTTTGCGTAAATTGACAGCACTGCTACTGCGAGTACGAGGAAGGACTGACTGATATCGGAGCCGATCCGTCAGAAGCAATGGATCCATTATTGTATTTAGGTGCCTTGGCCGTCATGTTCTTATTGTGGATAAAAGTCAAAGGTCTGGATTATGTGATCGTCCACCAGAGGTGGATCTTTGTGTGTCTGTTCCTGCTTCCCCTGTCCGTGGTGTTTGATGTGTATTATTATCTGCGCGCATGGTTGATATTCAAGATGTGCTCTGCACCCAAGAAGCATGATGAGCGGGTCCGCGACATCCAACGACAGGTGAGCAGAGCTACTACTTAAAAGTGGTGTGTGTGTGTGTGTGTGTGTGTGCGTGTGTGTGTGCGCGCGCGTTGGCTTTGCCCATTTATTTTAAGTATTCATGCTATGTGGACTGAAATGATGACTGCACAATAAATCACTATAGCAACTGTTCAAACTCAACTGTGCCACAGTTGAGTTTGATTTGGTTTGATTGAGTTTCATTGTTAGGCCAATAGCATGTTTCCAGATGGCCCATCTGGAAACATGCTATTGGCCTAACAATGAAATGTATTAAATAGTATCTGTAGGCCAACTCTTCTACATAAGCCTTCATAAGGTCACTTTTTTAGCATCTTACCCTGTTCTCTGTCTCTGTTGGACGGTCGTCATATGACATCACATGGTGACATCATAGCTTATCACCACGTGGAGCTCAGCCTCTCATCATGTTTGTCATTTGTGTGTGATATGTTGACATACAGCCCAGAATTACAAGCGACTCCCCCAGAGCCCAGGGATAGAGACATTTAGAATTTTGTGTAGACCTATCATACTTTATCAAACACAACACAAACCCTTTCAAAGGAATACAAGAACGCTCGTATTCCCAAACGTAACCAACCTCAGTAAAACCTTATTCCTAATCTTAACCTCAGTAAAACTATGCCTAACACTGAAGTCCCTTAAACCAGAAACCTAACCTAACCTCAGTAAAACAAATACAACAATACAAGATCCGCTGGAGGCGAGCGGTATGCAAAAACAATGGGGTGAGTGTAAGGTGTTGGTGAATCTTAACACCCAGGGATGTCTTTACATTGATACATGCAGAAAGTCATTTCCTGGGTTTCAGGTGCGCGAGTGGAAAAAGGAAGGCGGCAAGAACCGCATGTGTACCGGCCGACCTGGCTGGCTGACGGTGTCTCTCCGGGTGGGAAAATACAAGAAGACCAGTAAGAACATAATGATCAACATGATGGACATTCTGGACGTGGACACAGACAGACAGGTAGGAAGTGGTGCCACCTAGCTCTGATCCATAGCTCTAATGCCGTTGCATTTAGAGCTATGTTACTGTCGACTTCCGGGGCTCGCATGAATGCAGATCAGCCTCTCGTCTGTAGCGTAATACAAAGGCGGCTTGTGTTATTAGAAAGCCTACTGTCTGCGGTGGATGCACTCTGAGCCCCCCACCACACGTATAAAATGCAATTTTTGTCCAGAAAGGGATTATTTCCACCTCATAGACAAGGCTTTTCCTCCGGTGAAAAAAATTCCCTTTCTGGCCAAAAAGTTATACGTGTGGTGGGGGGCTCAGAGTGCGTCAAACCGCGGAAAAGTAGGCTTTCTAATTACACAAGCCGCCTTTGTATTGGTGAGTAGTTAAAACGTTCTTTATTTACACTACAGATGCGAGCACCGGAAGTAACATAGCTCTAAATGCAACGACATTAGAGCTATGGACCAGAGCTAGGTGGCACCATGGTTTATATATCTTCTGCAAGACAAGAGACTGTACAGTATCATATGTTGGGTAAACAAATCTCTGAACCCACCCTAAACAGTGGATTTCCACAGCCTCGTGCAACCTTTGCTCTACTTTCTCTGTTCGACTGTTTGCAGCTACCCATGTGGACCCCAACGAGCTTTTTGAGAGTCCCATGCTTCATTTGCCGGGCAAAAAAAAGAACAACAAAAGCTTTAAAGTGAAAATTTAAAAAAATGTGTGCTTTGTTCTAAGCATGGTGCTTGAAGAAAGGCCATGGTGTCAAAATCAGTTGGGTTCATCCCTTGGGGAATGAGCATGCATTTACTCAACAAAGTTTCATTGCAATCTTCCCTATCGGTTTTCAGATTATTTTATGTGCAAGTGGAAATGTTGGCCTAATGGTAGCACTAGTGTAGCCTGGCTAATAAGCCAGACCGGATCAGCCGTTGGCAATTTTCTTTTTGGTGGATTACGGTCTGGAGAGGCTCAATTGTACGCCCATTTCCTAGCTCTGACCAATTGCGTCAAAGACACAGCATCTCCAGATTAAAATACCACACGACAGTGTGATTTGAGTCTGGCTTATTAGCACTAGTGTAGACTAGACAAGTCACCAAAAGAGTCATCATCAATCTGGGGAGCATGAACCTGGTAAACTGCATGGCAATCTAGTCTGTCGTGTTTGAAATGTCTTGTATGAGAGGATAATGTGAATAATTGAAACCTTGTGACTAGGGATCTATGGCTAGCCTGTGACCCAGTGGTGGCAATACAGGAAAGGCCTTGTATTGAGGTCACCAAAGTCAGTAGAGTCTACACTACAGGCCCAGGGATCATAAAAATGCACAACCAACCAATTCCATGGCAATCTAGGAGGAGGAGCAGTATGTTCGTATGTTTTTGGAAAGTCAAAGAAAAGTCAACACCCAACAGAAAATTGAGTGGTTTGCCCATAGGACCCAAACTAGTGAGAATACATCTACAAGCTCACTTTCAAGCTTGTGGATCTGTTATTTTCACTACTTCTTAAACATTCTTTAAATTAATTTATGGAAATCATTGAATTTTGTAGTTTAAACTTATTTATTTATTCAAATCTTTAGAAATCATGATGAATGTGTCTGTGGCTCTTTGACCTGATGGTAGATGTTTTTCACCAGCGATAGATCTCTGTTGGCAGGTGGTACGAGTTGAGCCCCTGGCCAACATGGGACAGTTGACCGCTCTCCTCACTTCCATTGGCTGGACGCTGCCAGTGCTGCCTGAACTGGATGACCTCACCGTGGGTATGTATTTAACCCATTAAAACCGGGAAAGCATCTGTGTCGTTTTAGATTTTAGCTGTTGCAGATCTAATCCTTGGACTCCTAGTTGTTTGGGTCTAGTTGGGTCTTCAACAAGTGGTCCATGGCCCCTAGTTGGTCCTACAGGGGGGTTGCCACATATTTGTGTGACTTTTGAGTGGTGCAACCACTCCCTTACGGAGTTATCTGTGTGGGTGGCTGGCTGGCTGGGTATGAGCACGAAAACAGCATGGTTGTTTTTCACCACCTGTGCGCAACCTAAAACACACACAAACACACACGCACATATTAGCTGTATATATGATGATTTCAGGTGTGCCAATACAGTACAGTGACAGTACAGTAGAGGGACCGGCACACGGTAACTCTGTCATTTCTTAACCGTTTCGGACAAGGGGCGGCACACCGGAACCGGCCCGGCCCCCTGGGTGCGTTCCTGGGGGTCTGTCTGGATCCCCCACCCCCGGGGACCTCCACATGGTAACTCTGTCATTTCTCTACCGTTTCGGATGCGGGGCGGCTTGCCAGAACCTGGCCGGCACCCTGGGTGCGTTCCTGTGGGTCTGAAACTCCCCCTCACCCCGGGAACCCCATACGGAGTTGCACCACTCACTTCACAGGGGTGTGATTTTTAAATTAATCTCATCCAGCATTCCTATTCTGAAGGGAACATTAGCTGAAAATAGCAGAGCATGAGGCATTGTGTAGCTTCACTTGTAGATCGGCTAAGAACAGAAAGGTCTAGTTTACTAATTATCGAGGGTTTAAGTGTTTCAATATGAATACAACATATTACCGGTAATAGAAAAGAGAATATGTAAACAAACATTAATTTACACAACACTGAATGATGATAGTACTGTAAAACATGTCTATCTATAAAATCCATGAAAATGTTTAATCTGCAACACGATTTTATACAGTATGTATGTAGTTGGGGTCCCTGCTTTATCTCTGTCTCAGCTAAGGGGTCCTCGTCCTGAGAAGACCCCTTGAAGAGCCACACATTGGGAGCCTGTAGATCCTTTTAGATCTGTTTCCCTATTACGACACCGTGCCCAGAATAGGGATGCTAGGGGTTCAAGTGGTCAATCAATGTATCCTGTGTGGAGCTTCGTCGACATCTCTAATTGGGTTAGAGGATTGATGTTGCAGCTCCAAAGACAAAACCAGGAGGAAATGGGCCTGCAGAGCCGTACGCACTCCTGGATCAGATTGCATAATGGGTTTCCTGATGCCATAAACTGGACATCAACAGCCTAATGTTGTCCCATTAGGGCGCCGTGCATTCATTCATCTCTTACACACACACACACACACACACACACACACACACACACACACACACACACAATCTCTTACACACACACACACACACACACACACACACACACACACACACACACACGTGCGTGCGCGCATACGCAGAGTGCACATGTACACAGACAGAAGGCAACTCTTTGAAAGAGTTGGAAAATGTTACCTTCTGCTTCTTGCTTAAAGGTATATTCTGTGATTTCACTTAATTCAAATATCACTTACTGTTTTGTTTTGTTGTGATAATCCTCTCTACTATAGAGTGTGCTGACCATATAAGGAGTTCCTCCCTGTCCCCAGTTAACTCATAGAATGCTGAAAGCGTTTTTAAACGTTTTATTATAGCCAAGCGCAAGAAGCGCATAACGTTTTTATACGTTTTATGGGCCAAAAAACGTTTTTTTATTGATTACTATGGTTCAACTATATTTGCGCCCGGACAACTCATAATGTAACACCGATCGGCTCTAAAAAGAGTTAAAACCCCCCCCTGCTGAAAAGAGGTGTTGGTCTGAGAAGCGTCTGGCACCGCCTATTGGTTGGTCTATGCGAGGACGTACGACGTAATGGATACGGCCGTCCGGCATAGACCAACGCAGATGTCAGGGGATCTAAAATGGATGGGACAATGCTCTTGTTTGTGTGAATACACTCGATTCCCCCTCCCCTCCTGTTTCTACATGGTTTCTCCCGAGGGAGAATGGTGGGGGGGGGGTCTCTTCCTCTTGGATCGCATTGGCAGTTCCCCCCCCACTCCCGAGTCCCCACTGCTTTCAACTGCAAGGCTTGCGCTCTCATTCTCGGAACAAGATACAACGCGATTTGCTCTCTGCCCGTATATAAACCTGCAACGATCGGCATTTGATTTCATAACGTAACGTTTGCCAGACACATGTGGAGTTAGTCATGGACAGATTGCACATCATTATCGAGGGCCCGCCATGATACGTTGGTCGCTGATCGCAAGCCGTACTGCTGCTGCGCTGCTGGCATCCAACCATCCAATCCATCCCCCTTTCTCGTTACAACAGGCTATTATAAACTCACCGTCGAGCAGCCTGCCCTGCACCTAATGTGATAAAATGAACGGCAGGACAAAATCGGATCGATTATTATCTGTCTATCAGCAACATACGGGTGTTTGTCTTGCAACGACAGGTGGTGCTTTCTCGTTTTTTTTCTTCCAAATACGTTGACGTGCTGCTGCCGCATCCATCTCGTTGTTTTTCTTGTTTTTTTCCCAAACATGTCCAGACACAATCCGATCCAGTCTCGCGTCTCACCTTATAGATACGCGAGACTGGATCGATGAGGTTAGTGGTATGTCTGGACATGTTTGGAGCGGCACACGACAATCGACAATAATGTTGATTATGCAAGATCATTTCCTCAAAGCCTAGTTGCCCCCCCCCCCCCCCCCCGTTACTGCGATTGTTTGTAGCTCGAATCACAGAATGAGTTCAATGAGCGTAGGGAAAGGGCACATATGGGGCTACGATTGAAGAAAGTTTCCAAGTCCGTTTTATGATCAGATAATGTGCATCAAGACTCTCTGCTTTCATAAGAAAAAAACTAATACTGTAATTGCGAATGCAATGAGCACTTACTATGAGACCTAGCAGATCACGTCTGTCTGTCTGTCTGTGTGTGTGTGTGTGTGTGTGTGTGTGTGTGTGTCTGTCTGTCCCGCTTACTGTATATGTGGACCTGGCCCTTTTGTGCCCATATATGGAGCTGAGTGATTTGTGAGTCATGGTGACATGAGTGTGATGGCGTGGTCCTGCTTTGGGGACTCCTTATATGGTTATGGCTGAGTCATGGTGACATGAGTGTGATGGCGTCTTTTGTGACCATATATGGAGCTGGCGTGGTCCAAGCACTAACTATGACACCCTGCAGATCATGTCTGTAATTTATTCTAATTGTTATTGCAATTTACGATCTGCGTTCGCCTTCCGCGTTCGCGCGTCTTACTCGTAATAATAAAAATCACACCCCTGTGAAGTGAGCAGTGCAATGTTGTGAAGTGAGCAGTGCAACATTGCACTGCTCACTTCACTGGGGTGTGATTTCTATTATTATTACAGTATTAGTATTTTTCTTATGAAAGCAGAGAGTATTCTGTTTCATACGGTATATAGTATGTACATGTCGCTATAGGCCTTATTTTGTGAATATTTAGTTGTTAGGTCCATGCTCTCTAAAATTATCTTTTTCAGAGAACTTTAGAGATGGCATGGGCCTGAATAACTATTATTCACAAAATAAGGCCTATAGCGACATGTACATACTATATACCGTATGAAACAGTCGACTCTCTGCTTTCATAAGAAAAATACTAATACTGTAATAATAATAAAAATCACACCCCTGTGAAGTGAGCAGTGCAATTGCACTGCTCACTTCACAGGGGTGTGATTTTTCTGGGTGGTATTTTTCTTATGAAAGCAGAGAGTCTACTGTTTCATACGGTATATAGTATGTACATGTCGCTATAGGCCTTATTTTGTGAATAATAGTTCTTCGGGTCCATGCCTTCTCTAAAGTTCTCTGGTGGGCGCAAGCTGCATTCAATAGCCAATTAGTGACAAACTGTATATGTGTACAATGTGTACTGTTTTCCTCCTAAAAGTAGACATTCAGGGCTTTCATTCGGTATATGGTTTGTATAGGATATTATTTGTGCTCAATTTTATATCGGTCTTTTGAACTAAAAAAACTGAACTGAAATGTCTGTCAACTTCAGGCCTCCATATCTCTGTTGTTTTTTTTCACAAGCAGCGTGCAGGCAAAAGCAGGTGTTAGAAAAAGGTCAATATCTCCAGAATGGAAGATGGTAGAATCATAATTTTTTTTTTAAATTGAAGTGGACAAGTTGGGCTTTCTTTTTATTTATGCGATTGTGATTCTCGCTATAAGAGGCCCCTCGCTGTGGGCCCCCCAAAAAGTTCAAAAAGCCCATGTTAAGCCTTCAGCACCAGTAAGCCAGGGTCCGCTAGAACCTGTAGCAGTCTATGTGTTAACAGGTTTCGTTTTTGGTTCTCTATCCTGATTGGATGAAAGCTTGGGTCCCAAGGCAAAAACGAAACCTAAGGGTTTTTTTTGTGAAATCACTGAATATACCTTTAATGTTGCAAATTCTCGCTCTATCATTATCTCTCACCATCCCCCCCCTCTATCACTCTCCCTCTCTCTATCATCCTCTCTCTCTCTCTCTCCTCTCTCCCAGGTGGTTTGGTGATGGGTACAGGCATTGAGTCATCGTCTCATATCTACGGGCTGTTTCAGCACATCTGTGTTGCATTTGAGCTGGTGCTGGCTGATGGCAGCCTGGTTCGCTGCACAGAGGTGAGCCATGATGAGCTCTATATGAAAAATATATTGTAATATAAACATTACTGGATTTGAATGACACCAGTACTAGCCAAAGCAACGTCAACAATCAGAATTACGGTATATATATTTTCTTACGGCGAAGCAGATGTGCTTCAAATAACTTTATTGACGCACCCTGGTATCCTTACTGACACCAGGGTCGGATTTCACAATGGAGGCCACCAACCACTGCGGATGTGCTAGTTATATTGTATCAACATACTCCACCATACAGATGTGCTAGTTATATTGAATCAACATACTCTACCATACAGATGTGCTAGTTATATTGTATCAACATACTCCACCATACAGATGTGCTAGTTATATTGTATCAACATACTCTACCATACAGATGTGCTAGTTATATTGTATCAACATACTCCACCATACAGATGTGCTAGTTATATTGTATCAACATACTCCACCATACAGATGTGCTAGTTATATTGTATCAACATACTCCACCATACAGATGTGCTAGTTATATTGTATCAACATACTCCACCATACAGATGTGCTAGTTATATTGTATCAACATACTCCACCATACAGATGTGCTAGTTATATTGAATCAACATACTCTACCATACAGATGTGCTAGTTATATTGTATCAACATACTCCACCATACAGATGTGCTAGTTATATTGTATCAACATACTCCACCATACAGATGTGCTAGTTATATTGTATCAACATACTCCACCATACAGATGTGCTAGTTATATTGTATCAACATACTCCACCATACAGATGTGCTAGTTATATTGAATCAACATACTCTACCATACAGATGTGCTAGTTATATTGTATCAACATACTCCACCATACAGATGTGCTAGGTATATTGTATCAACATAATCTACCATACAGATGTGCTAGTTATATTGTATCAACATACTCCACCATACAGATGTGCTAGTTATATTGTATCAACATTCTCTACCATACAGATGTGCTAGGTATATTGTATCAACATACTCCACCATACAGATGTGCTAGTTATATTGTATCAACATACTCCACCATACAGATGTGCTAGTTATATTGTATCAACATACTCTACCATACAGATGTGCTAGTTATATTGTATCAACATACTCCACCATACCGATGTGCTAGGTATATTGTATCAACATAATCTACCATACAGATGTGCTAGTTATATTGTATCAACATACTCCACCATACAGATGTGCTAGTTATATTGTATCAACATTCTCTACCATACAGATGTGCTAGGTATATTGTATCAACATACTCCACCATACAGATGTGCTAGTTATATTGTATCAACATACTCCACCATACAGATGTGCTAGTTATATTGTATCAACATACTCCACCATACAGATGTGCTAGTTATATTGTATCAACATACTCCACCATACAGATGTGCTAGTTATATTGAATCAACATACTCTACCATACAGATGTGCTAGTTATATTGTATCAACATACTCCACCATACAGATGTGCTAGGTATATTGTATCAACATAATCTACCATACAGATGTGCTAGTTATATTGTATCAACATACTCCACCATACAGATGTGCTAGTTATATTGTATCAACATTCTCTACCATACAGATGTGCTAGGTATATTGTATCAACATACTCCACCATACAGATGTGCTAGTTATATTGTATCAACATACTCCACCATACAGATGTGCTAGTTATATTGTATCAACATACTCTACCATACAGATGTGCTAGTTATATTGTATCAACATTCTCTACCATACCGATGTGCTAGGTATATTGTATCAACATACTCTACCATAGAGATGTGCTAGTTATATTGTATATACAACATACTCTACCATGCAGATGTGCTAGTTATATTGTATATACAACATACTCTACCATACAAACGGCTTACTAAATATCAAAGTATAATTCGTTCTCCGTGATTCTCTCCCAGGAGGAGAATTCGGACTTGTTCCACGCGGTCCCGTGGTCCTGTGGGACTCTGGGCTTCCTGGTTGCGGCTGAGATTAAGATCGTGCCGGCCAAGCCGTGGGTGAAGCTCACCTATGAGCCTGTCAGGGGCCTGGAGAACATCTGCCGGCGCTTCAGCGAGGCGTCGCGGAACAAGGAGAACGCGTTTGTGGAGGGTCTCCAGTACAGCCTGGACAGCGCCGTGGTCATGACGGGAACCATGACCGACCACGCGGAGCCTGACAAGGTAGGAAGAGGCTTGTGTGCCAGGGCTTGTTGATGGACGTTATATTGATTTAGCAATATGAGAGGATGTTGGATATCATAATGTCATGACATGGCATTAGTGTCTTTCCCTGGCTTTAAACACAGCATTAAAAGGTAATGTAATTTGATGAACTTGCTTGGCTGTTTTTTCTTCTATTATTTGCCTTTACCCTCTGCATTAAGTAAGCCTTACCGGGCCATGTGGTCCATACATAGCCAGGGAATTGAAACCGGACCTCTCAATATCAGGCCGGACACTCTAGCCACATTACTGATGATTATTGATCAAAAATCCAATTTTATATTATACATGCATTTAAAACCACACTGACCTGAGACCTGCTGTAGAGCTGTCCTCTTCTTCACTGTGTTCTGTCTGTCTTCTGGTTTCTCTGTGGAACATGCATGGAATTAAACTGATATATAACAAGATATATCGCTGCTGTCGGCTGGAAATGTCCAAAACTGTTACCTTTAAGAATTCTAATTCAAAAGTATAAAAAATAGTCAATCTACAAGCTCAAAATGCATCCCATAGTGACACATTTTGAGCTTGTAGATCTGTTATTACATTTGAGCTACTTTTGTGTGACACTGTAGTAAGACGACGAAGTAGGGCATTAAAAAAAACTAGATACGTTTCTGCCTGAAAGCAACTTTGCACATGGCTTTTTCTGGGGCAATTTAGAACCCTCAAGGTCCTTGCAGACTTATCTGACCTTTCACTTTTTTATTCTTCGGAAATAAATGAATGAGTGAACGTGTGTTCTGCTGAATGGTTTTACACAGTATTGATGTGATTCTGAGCTGTAATCAGGGCTCCTTTGTAAAAAATAGATCTTATCCCAGTGGGATCTCCCATTATATATAGATATGCATGTAAACATATTCTGTTACATATTGATCTATACACACAGGATTTATGTTTATGTGTGTGTGTGTGTGTGTGTGTGTGTGTGTGTGTGTGTGTGTGTGTGTGTGTGTGTGTGTGTGTGTGTGTGTGTGTGTGTGTTTCAGATCAACAGAATTGGCCTCCACTTTAAGCCGTGGTTCTTCAAGCATGTGGCGAGCTACCTGAAGAAGGACCTCAGTGCAGTGGAGTACATCCCCCTCAGACAGTACTACCACAGACACACACGCAGTATCTTCTGGGAGCTGCAGGTAGGCCTTGTCAACATCATGACATTTAATACTTTTACACTTCCAAATAACGGTATTAAAATAATAGGGGAAATAGCCGCTCGTCGTATTGCGCATCATGGCACGTTGTGAGTTTGTAGATCTGCTGTTTCTGCTGTTTTTGGAAGCTGTTTGTTATAATTTTCCCTTCGCCAAGTCTATCCCAACCCGTCCTTGTCCAATAGGCACGTTAGCAACGGTTAAGAGAGGAGAGATAGCAAGCTTTCCTTCTCACCCATTGTTAAATGACAGAATTTCTCCATATAAATAATCAGTAATTTCAGTAAGAGCTTCAAAATGTCTTCTAAATCTAGTCAACCAGGCCTGCAGTAGGCTATGCACTGCACAAATGTGCATGACAATATTTCAATAAACTAGAAATTCGAGGAAATGTTGGAGGGAGAAACGGTATCTATCTCAATCAACTGACGACCGTCCGACAGGAGTTTTCATGTAATGGACGGTAAGACTATGGTGATTAGTATCATTGCCATCACCTGGGTGGCTCAGTCGTGTAACTTTCCAGACGTTAAGCTGTGTATGTGTTCGACAACAACACACTACACAGCCATGCAAAATAACACTGACAGCTATGAGGTGACGAAAGCTTGACATCCTTCATTGGTCACGTCATTGGACAATTATTTCAAACACACACACACACACACACACACACACACACACACACACACACACACACACACACACACACACACACACACACACACGTAACGCAGAAGAGGTTTCCATGTGCATTAGAAAGATTATCATGAAAAAAACCTTTTATCTGCCTGTTAGTCATCATCTTCCCATTCCTCTTCCCTGCACATTTCTCTGCATTACACACACACACACACACACACACACACACACACACACACACACACACACACACACACACACACACACACACACACACACACACACACAGTACCATTAGCCATTAGTACACTGAATGCGTTTTGCTTTCCATAACCATAAACTCTGTGATGAATTATGCACACTATTGATTGGACACTACATCCTCTCGCTTTTGTTTCTTTGATTTTTTTGTTGTTGTTTCTTCATTTTCTCCCAAATGTAGTCTTTGCCAGTTTCCCCCATGAATACATACAGCAATACAGTGTGCCAAGTTTGAAATCGATCGGTTGTACGGTTCTTGAGACAAGCAGACACATACACAGAGATTCTGCTAATTTATAGACTAATCAGCAATACACACTGCAAGTCTGAAGTGAATTGAAAGCACAGATAAATTGAGTGGCCATTTCAGAAATGGAATGTTCATGGTTCACGCAGTGCCATTACCCACGGCACCACAGGTTATAATAATTACCCATTGAAGGCCAAACCCATGCCACCACGGGTTATAAGCTTTATATTAAAATCAAGGCACTACATCTTTAAGGCATAGTATGTACCTTTACCAAGCCCAGACTAATACTACTATAATAATATACATTATGAATGCTGTTGATCAAACAGTACACATGTAATTTAGGTTAACTAGGGTATGTCTAAATGGGTTTAATGTCTCTAGGACATCATTCCGTTTGGCAACAACCCTGTGTTCCGGTGGGTGTTTGGCTGGATGGTTCCCCCGAAGATCTCCCTGCTGAAGCTGACCCAGGGAGAGACCATCAGACGGCTGTATGAGCAGCATCATGTGGTTCAGGACATGCTGGTCCCCATGAAGCACATGGAGGCTGCTATCACACGCTTCCACGAGGACATCAATGTAAGATACACAACACACACACACACACACACACACACACACACACACACACACACACACACACACACACACACACACACACACACACACACACACACACACACACACACACACACTCACACACTCACGCACTCCAGAGAAGAAGGGAAGATATAACCTCATTGTCAGCTCTGTAGCAGTGGCCGGCAAACTGTGTTCTTCTGGATCAGACTAGTGAAGAAACACGGGGAAGGTTGCCGTATATTAGATTAGTCGATGGGTGGCTCTTCCAAGACAGATTTTGCGCTCTCATTAGAAGGCGGGTGTACTGTAAGTGCCATCCAACCGTTTCTCTAGTTTCTTTGAAAGTGTCCATGTCTCGGAGCCAGAGTAGAATCGGCTCAACGGTCGTCCTAAATATGTTTTACTTTTAACATCTTACTAAGCTGGGATGACCAGATCTTATGCATGTCATTGCAGGCTGACCAGGCCATACCCTTCCTAGTTTAAAAGTCCTTTTGGGAAGAAGATACTGTATATATGAACCCAAATACTTGTAGTCATCAACCTGTTTCAGAGGAGTGTTGTTAAGTGTTTTTATAATGTGGTTATTGTTGGATTTGCGCGCGCACACACACACACACACACACACACACACACACACACACACACACACACACACACACACACACACTAGGATCATTGTGGTTTTTATCTTATTCTATAACTACAATTTTTATTTTAGGTATTTTCTATCTAATCATAAAAAGTTCAAATATGGAGATACAAGGTTTCGCCCCGACAGCGACAAAGTTAATCCTACATTTTTCATTTGACATAATTGTTACATTTAAAAAAAATGCAATGATAAAATGTAATGTTACATTAATAGTTACATTAGTAATCCTGTCCTTATCTGTGTTCCCAGGTCTACCCTCTGTGGCTGTGTCCCTTCATGCTGTTCCCAGGCAGGGGCATGGTTCGGCCCAAAGGCCAGGAGGAGGAGCTGTATGTGGACATTGGAGCGTACGGAGAGCCAAGAGTCAAACACTTTGAGGCCAAGGCTTCCACACGTCAGCTGGAGAAGTTTGTCAGAGATGTACACGGGTAATAAAGCCTCGCCTCCATGCTCACAATTCAATCAGTGGCTCAACGGCTCACTGCACTGACGGAACAACTGGGGTCCGGCTGGTCCTTGAGGGGGTTCCAGGGGGTCCCCATCAAAATAAATAATACATTATTTGAACCACAATTGCCTATATGCATCAGCTTTTTGAAAATAGCCGCTCTACAAGCTCACAACACGTCACATTGTCATGTGTTGTGAGCTTGTAGATTTTCAAATAGTGAAACATTATAACAACAAATCTCTTGTATGGGGTCCTGTGGGACAAAATATTTATGAGGGACCTTGACATGAACATTTTTACCCAAGACCAATGGTCTAGGATATGCATGCATGCTGCTCAGGATTCATGTCTCTCCTGTTACTCCCCTCTCTATACACGATTCTGAAATTCAGATATGACTTAAATAGCCTCTGTTTTAAGAAGTAATAATGACTATTTGATTTAGTATTGTACTGATTATTCTCCTGTTGCTGTGCTCCCCCCCCCCCCCCCCCCCCCCCCCGCAGGTACCAGATGCTGTATGCAGATGTGTACATGGACCGAGAGGAGTTCTGGGAGATGTTCGACGGACAGCTGTATCACCGGCTGAGGGAGGAGCTGGGCTGCAAGGACGCCTTCCCCGAGGTTTACGACAAAATCTGCAAATCAGCACGACACTGACCGCTGGACTGCTCCCCCCCCGGCCGATACACCCACCAGTCTTAAACCACTTCAACCCCAGCATCCGCATAATCTGGGGGGAAACATTTGCAGAAAGTTGAACGACGATATTTAGTGTAGAGCGAAAAACACAATAGGTACTAGTGTAGAGCCCTGATGGACTCTGACGGTCTAGTCTACCAAGTGTGGTTCTCAACCTTTTCAGGCCACAACCTCCCAAAATAATCATATTTGAACTGGGGACCCCCCAAAATAATCATATTTGAACTTGGACTCTGTTCCATAGATAAATATTGTGAAAATAGCTATTTTTCTTTCTTTCTTATATTGGAACTTATATTGGAACCTCTTTCTTATATTGGAAAAGGGAGGTGATATAACTACAAATTGACATAATTCCAAACTTCTGATGGGTGGTCTTTTATCTCGGAACTCGTGCACGTCCAAGATATCCTGACTCTCTGAACTATAGTTCGGGAAAGCCTGTCCGAACCCCGACACGCAAAGGAGCAGGTATTGGCCTTTAGTAAACTGGACCGGAGTTGTTTCTGTACTTGGAACGATTTTGTCTACACCAAATCTCTTTGCCATAAATAGCCGCTCTACAAGCTTTCACCGCGTTTAAACTCGACGTGTTTGTGAGCCCAGAATATGGATGGTGGGGGTCAAGTGGTTAAACATGACTTCAGCCCCTGTTGTTTCTCTGCCAGAGATGGACTGAGGCACTGTGTGCCTGTGAAGTACTCCACTTATGTTGATACTGTATGTAGCAGTGTTTGTGTATGTTTTCTAAACATAACACAACAAAAAATGATTTGTGGTAAAACTATTTCTATAGCGTTGCAGTCTGTCCTCTTTGTGGCAATAAAAAGGCTCCCATAAAATCATTGCTAAAAACACCTAAAACACCTAAAGAAGTGCTTAGGTAAAAAATGAAATACATTTTTAAATAAAATACAGTTTTTACCCAAGGCAGTGCTTCATAGACTGCAATTAAACTTTGCACATACAGCAAATACTTGACGTTAGTTTTTGATAATAAGATTGTCTTGTGTGTGTGCCTGCCCTGAACTACAATATTAGTATTTTTTGTGATGCTGGCTGTAGCATGATCAAGTAGAGTAGACCGTTCATTTACGAGTAAGCACAAAAAGTTAGAATAAGGAGAAATGAGCTTTCTGCCCGACAACAGCGATATCCTGTCAGTGTGAATGAGATACATGCCGCTGTGAGAAGTACATACTCAAACCAATCCTTCAGCACAGCTCAGAAACAGCAACTTTGACTCACCAGCCCAACACAATGTCCTCTGCATTCGCTGTTTTAACTTTGGTGTCTGATTGAGTGTGAATGTATTATTCTTTCTTTTCTTTACTGACTACTATTAATGTCAAGATATTCATGTTTACCATTCGTGAAACTTTTAAATGCCCCTTTTATTAACCATCGGTTCCCAAGTGCCATTTGTCTTTGACAGTGACAGCATTTTCTATTTAATACCGTACAAATATTTCAGCATCTACAACTTTGTAGAGAACCTCTGTTTGAACATTGTGGACAGCAAACACAAACCGCCTTCAGAACTGTCTTTGTTGACACAGATGTAATTGTATATATGCAATAAATATCCTCTTTGCATTTTGTGTTGAATGTGGATGTTTTAATTGTGTTGACATAACAATCATGTCCTTTTGCACTGTGTGTCTGCTGTGTCCGAGCCGATTTCACCAGGAAATCCCTTCAACGAGACACCAGGAAACTCCGTCTGTCCACTGGAACATTCACCGCCCGCAGCCTCTCCCTGAAAAACACACACACACACACACACACACACACACACACACACACACACACATACACACATGCACGTGCAAGTCAGCTAGTGCGTTGACCTGGAATGTACAGTAAACTTAATAAAGGCATAGTATGTATCTTTGCTCTGTGTTTACATAAAACAATAATGATAATATTATTTACCATCCTTTCTCTGTATATACCATCTGTGATATATACACACCCCTGTCGCTGTATTTTTGGTGTTTTCACAGTTTGTCTTGGTAGATGGGGACGTTTTTGGGCTACCAAAACAAACAGTGAAAACACCAAAACACAGCAAGAGGGCACATAATAGTAGTAGTACTATAATACTAGTGTTTCTCTTACTGCATGTGTCTGTCTCGGTGTGGGAGAGACAGACATCTGTGTGTGTGGGATTTGAAGGGCGACGTGGGACCGCTGAGACTCCGCTCGTCCTTTTGGTCCATGTTATAGCGACCAGGGCCGATGATGTTCTGGGGGAAGGATGTAGCCATTATTATAATACAACTTATGATAATAGCATTCCTCTAAATAGGAGCAGCTGATATTCTGAAAGATCACCTGTTTAGTTCAACGGTAAACGTAGCTTTAGGCTCAACGATCCATTCCTTTTTAGGTTCACCAGGTGAACTTCAACTATTTTTTAATGTCTCATCTGCTCTAGCTGTTTCTTATAATGCAGATACTGTTATTTAATAAAAGCAAGGTTTAACCACTGGAACCCCAGCATCCCTAATGCGAGGGGGAACGTTCGCCAAAAATAGCTAGATCTACAACCTTGTAGATCAGCCATTTTGGGGGAGAGTTGCATCTCAGGTCCGATTTTACTAAGAATAGAAGGTTTTAGAGGTTTAAGGTTCACTTACATAGTTCCCATTCTGCTGCCTCTCTTGCTGTTTAGTCTGTCGGGGGGCGGAGGAGAGGAAGGGTGGAGCGTTGTGACTTCTAGGACGGGCTGGGACCCTCACCTCATGGGCTCCTGGTGCAGGTGAAGTCTGACCCCCCAAAATGGAATAGAGAGTTGATAGTATGCATGCATATAACGTGTTGTGTACTGTGTACAATATTATCTGTTGATATGATATGATATGATATGATACCAGGTATATTAAAAAAAAAAAAAAAAAAATCTTTTGTTTTTACAATTTAGGCATTTACCAGACACAAAAATAAAAAATTCAATGCACCTGTCTAAATAACATAATTTAATCCTTTAAATATACTAATTTGTTGTTTTGTATAAGTCGATGTGATGCCTGTAACTGACAGCTGGGCGAGGGCACTGGGCCAGGGTCGCGTGGAAGATCCTCTCAGTGGGTGTGGATGGATATTGATCTAACGAGCTGAACGCCCCGTGCTTTCTCTTCTCCCTTTGCTTCAGCTCGTCTCCGAAGCTGACCACCTTGTACTGTCCAGGAATCGGACCCTGCATGCGCTTCTGCAGGGACATACAGTATGCAACACAGAACGTACGTATGCATGCACGCACACACACACACACACACACACACACACACACACACACACACACACACACACACAATCACAACACACAGAATGTAGCAAGTTGCCTTGAAACAGTGAAAATATAAAAGCTTAACCAGTTAAAGTCTTAAACCCTATATAGGGTTTACATAATAGTAGGTGTGCTCCTTTTCCCCTTACTATACCAAATCTCTTCGCCAAAAACAGCTGATCTACAAGATCACAATTGAGGCATGATGCAAAGCGTTGTCAGCTTGTAGATTTGTTATTGCCCCAGAATAAGGATGCCTAGGGTTCATGTGGTTAATTCAAACATATCATTAGCAATTGTGCATGTACAGGATCTCTCTTCCGGTATGTGTGTGACATTCCATTTGATTTACCGGCGTAGCAGTGTGGCCAGAGGTGAGCGGCTTGTCCCTCTGGCCTGTGAAGAGGTCATAGGGTCCTCTTTTACTGACGGTCCTGTTCAGCAGGATGTCAACGCTACTCTTCAGGTTGTAGGAACAGGGGCTCGGACCGCTGTCCTGCACGCACGCACGTACGCACGCACGCACACACGCACGCACACACACACACACACACACACACACACACACACACACACACACACACACACACACACACATACACCCACACACATACACACACAGACACACACAACACAATACATAGTCTCTGCTTGAGCTTGGTGCATCACATGCATCATTTTATGCTTCGCTTTTTTATGAATGCCCTACTTGGCCATACAGTGTCGCACAAAGGTAGCAAAAATATCCGATCTA
This sequence comes from Protomyctophum bolini, assembly GCF_963924005.1. NCBI lineage: Eukaryota > Metazoa > Chordata > Actinopteri > Myctophiformes > Myctophidae > Protomyctophum > Protomyctophum bolini. The sequence continues at coordinate 25,042,005 of NC_137869.1, read as the reverse complement.
CAAGCTCAAAACACATCGCAAATGCAATTTTTACATTTGAATCCTTAAAAGTAAGTAAATTAAAAGTAAGTAAGTAAGTTACCACCCGAAAGTGACGATATGTACATAATAGGTTACTTATGTATAATCAAACATAATATCGTTTGTAGCCTGGGTAGGTGGAAACTGTGTACTGAATGTATAGCTGTGTCTAATGGAATGTACTTATTCTTTAGTCACAAGCTCTTGCTAATACCTTTTATTGGTTCAATAAGTATAAAACCCACAGAAAACATTTAAAAAATAGCAGATCTGCAAGCTCTGTGACACCTACAAGGTTTCTGCATGACAGCAAAGATTCATAGCATAGTATAGCCTGCTGTAATATTTCAATGCTACAGCAATACTTGAGTGTTTTCAGAGAAGCGTTTGACTGGACCACAGAGGTCCATTTGAAAGCATCGTGCTGACTCAGCCCTCCTCTCTTCCAGAGCAGCCCAGGGCACCCCTCCTCTGCCATAGCTGCCAGGGCCTGGCGTACAGCTCTACACACACACACACACACACACACACACACACACACACACACACACACACACACACACACACACACACACACACACACGCGCACGCACACACACACACACACACACACACACACACACACACACACACACACACACACACACACACACACACACACACACACACACACACACACACACACACACAGACAGACAGACAGACAGACAGACAGACAGACAGACAGGACAAAGGTTAACCACTTAAGCCCTATTTATCGTTGTACAACAGTGTATTTCAAAAATCTCGCTCACAATACTTATTTTCACTACATTTTCTTTAAAGATTTTTGAAAAATCATGATTTTTATCATTTACAATATAATTCAGTTTTTACCTAATAATGGCATGCCCACCAAAAGGGTAAAGTTACCGTGTGAGAGTAACATTGGGCTTCAGCTGCCTTTGGTTTGTGATGTAAACATACTGTAGTTGTCCCATGCTGAGCCTTTGTGAGAGCTGGCACCCTTTCACTGATGTAAACATACTGTAGTTGTCCCATGCTGAGCCTTTGTGAGAGCTGGCACCCTTTCACTGATGTAAATATACTGTAGTTGTCCCATGCTGAGCGGCAGTGATGATGACTCACCTTCGCCACCTTGAACCGTCTCTCCAGACTGTCACACACGCCTCGCGCGCTGCCCGGCTTGTTGGTCAGCTCCTGCATAAGGTCTCTGCTCTCATAGGTGCCAGGGCCCACTTTGGTTTTCTACACAAAAAGAAAGCAACGCTTAGCCTACATTTATTTGTCAGGAAGACCACATTTGGTCTAAGGCCGGGTCTTCAAAATGGGGTTGGGGTCAGGGGCCATAAAATCTTTTTGTGATAGGACCTTTATTTGAACCCTAGCATCCCTACATCCCAAGCTCATATAATGCCTCGCACTGCACATGAATGAATCCAGCACAACACTACACAATGACAGTGCTGTCGATACAAGTCTATGAGGGATGCACAAGCAGATTAGACACCAACGGACCGACATGCGGAAACATGCACTGCTCTCGTGCTTGCGGTTAGGGTATAGGTTAGGGTTTGAGGTAGGTTGGTTAGGGTTAGGTTAGGGTTTGAGGTAGGTTGGTTAGGGTATAGGTTAGGGTTTGAGGTAGGTTGGTTAGGGTATAGGTTAGGGTTTGAGGTAGGTTGTCGGTCTAATGACAGTCGGACCAATAGTATGTCCGTCTATGAAGCTATCTATAATGAAAAAGTATGATGGTTTATTCTGCAACTAAATCTGATACAATATCTAGTGGCAGTCCCTGCTTCATCTCTTTCTCTCAGATAAGGGGGTCCTTGGTGAAAGCAGCCAATAGAAAACAAACTGATTATTCACATTTGACTTTTGGCACTTCTCCACTCCACTCTTTAAGTTTTTACTACCCACCAGGAACTGTTTGTGTACCCAGGCATCTCTATAGAAGAGGTGGGGTCTCTGTGCTTCCCTGGATGCCTCCAGAGCTCTGTGCCAGCCGGGTCCTTTGGCTCTCTCTGCCACAGATTGTGCACTGAAATCACTTATTCTGTCAACGTTGTATGTTCCCGGGCCAAGGCGCCTCTCCTGAGTGTTTCATAGAATCAACAAGCATATTAAAATAAGAATTATAATAAATGCTGTTATGACTATATGATTAGGACTGACATTAATCTTACTAGTAAATACATTTATTGATTCACTCTTATCTGCGTGAAGCACTGATGCACTTGATGACCATGGTGTCAAAGTGTATCAGTAGAGTATATGAGTACAGTACAGATAAGAGTGAATCAACAAATGTCAAGCAGATAAACGTCAGTCCCAATCATCCCACACATCTGAAACATCACTCACCCATCTCCACAACAATGCCAAATTATGACCCCATGTTCTACAACTAAAACCCACATGTTTTATTTTCAAACATAGGCAACACCTACACCATTGTTTGTTACAGTCCGAAGTAGGTCATAAATCAAACCAGAATGTCATCCTAGCCTCCATTTAGGCCTAGAAATAGTAGCAGTGGTTCCTAAACCTAAGCTCAAGACCCACAAGAAAAATGTGATGTTTGCCCAGGATCCAAATTAGTGAAAATAGCGGGTCCCGACTCCCGACTCCCGACCCACTGTTTGGGAAACAATGACCTACAGTTCAGTCTACTCATGCCACCACACAAAACACTTAACAACAAAACACTTAAATGCCTACCATGTCACTGGTCATCCTCTTGCAGTAGGGGATCTGGGTGTATCCTCCCACTTTCTTGTTGGCAGGATGGACCCCGGACACATCAAACCTGCTTCAAACAGAGCAAAAATAGCAGATCTACTAGATCACAGAACATCTGCTATTTTAAACAATTTTTGAAAGAATCTCAAACTGAATAATTTGCCTTTTTAAATACAAAATTAGTTACAGTAGAGCTGTATACATCATGATGCGTGATGCCTATATTGTATAAGCTGAGAAGTTCAGATATCTAATAGACTATAGTGAAAAAGAAATGGCAGGGCCTGTCTCACCTTGCGGATTGTCTTCCGAATGGAGAGCCTTTGAATTTTTTCTCAGCCATTGTTTCACATTTCTTTCCTTTCCTGAGAAACAAATGAAAATCTTCTGTTGTTGCCAGAGACGTGACTATGGCAACACAAGCAAATCATAATATATTAATGATGTCCATTGTCCAACCTAGCTATCAGCACACCATGTAGCCTGAATGCAGCTAAACCAGCTGTTTTCCCTGTGCCATAAACTACTACTAGGCTATGCGATTACTACTACTACTAATACTACTACTACTACTATTACTACTACTATTACTAAATGACTGAAACAACAGAGCTTCTTAATATGGTACAGTTGAGGAGCAGGAGTTAAACTATTAATCTGGTGTCAGTGAGGTCAGTTGTAGAGTTGCTGGCCGGCTCCATATATGCATATCTAGTATGTCAAACCATATGTATGGCTATCCAGGGTTTGATGAGGTCAGTGTTGTGATCTTCAAATATTGAGATCTGATGATAGTCAGCGCTCCACATACAGTATATGTATATGGAGATCCATGTGTCATTTGCAAGTGTGACTTGCGTCGTGGGCGTGGCAACCACACTGGTTATCATGAGACTGTCACAATAATGGCCTATTGACATTCCCATATATCAGCAAATAAATGCCTGTGCTTAATGCCGGTATAGGGTTAGGTTTAGCCTTAGGCATAGTTTCACTGAGGTCATCATTTACTTAGGTTACTTTAGGAATAGGCCTACCTGTATGCCTGGGGCGAGTTGGTAAAGGGGCGAGTCGTTTGGTATTACAAGTCATACCAATAGCACATTTAAATTTAAATTTAGACTAAAGTAAATAACTTTTGTAATCATACATCTATAGTAACTAGATGTATGCTTACAACACAAGTTATATATATAACTAGATTCTAGTTAGTGTTAGTCCAAGATTAGTGGTTCCTCCCATCATGAACCCCACTTCACCCCAAATCACTTTCCCTCTTGAGTATTTAATTCAGAACGTTTTCCCACGCGATGGGTACATGTGCATCCTTGTTTTGGCTTTCCATTATTAAAGTGAGGAGAGTAAATACGTGGAGGATCATCCTAGTGGGCTGGGTATTTGGCGCCACCTGTTGTCCGATTTCGCCCCCACACACACACACACACACACACACACACACACACACACGCACACACAAGAAGCAAGGAACTGGAGGAGTATTTATTTTCTCCCCACGCCGTCCTGTGTCCAGATAGTCAGCAGAGTCAGAGTGGCGTAGCCTACTGAGCAGCTCTTCATGGGACAGAGACAGCACCTGCCCGGGGACCGCCTGTCCTCCACAGGTATGCTTGTTGTTGTATTATAGCCTACATTTATGCGCGTTTGAGCCATATGAAAGCCAGTGCTCACCAGGTGAGTAGGCCGTACGGGTTTATTTTTTCTTTACACATGCTCACACATCCTCCTTATTTGACTAGTAGCCTAGTTTGTCACTGCTGCTGGTTTTGTGGTGGACTGGTGGTTTGTTTTTGGTGAAATTATTCGTAGTTTTGTACTTTTTAGACCACAATACAATTTAATTAAACTAGTGAACTGATTGGTAAACGGTTCTCTATCACATAATTCTGTATTGCTTGGCAATGACACCTGTTTGAGTAGGTAATACAGGTACCTAACTGTATGAGGCAGGCAGGCTACTGTAGGCTACGATGTATCTTATAAGTTTTGCTCTCATTTGTCTTAATATCTTTCTTGTCCCCCTGCAGAGTTCACCTGGAGCCAGAGTTTATGAGGCTACCATGAAAAGTCTGAAGGCAAAATTCAAAAAGACTGAGGTAAGAAACCCACCACACTGTGTGTGGATGTACAACTATATTTTATTATTATTATTATTATTACCCTTATTATTATTTTTATTATTATTATTATTATTCAATAAGCCATACAAGACTCACATTACAGACTTCTCCTTGACATAATATTAACGAGTACAAGACAGACAGTATTCAAGTCAGTGGCAGGTGGTCATTGGTCAGGAAGTTGTGTGTGTGTGTGTGTGTGTGTGTGTGTGTGTGTGTGTGTGTGTGTGTGTGTGTGTGTGTGTGTGTGTGTGTGTGTGTGTGTGTGTGTGTGTGCGCGGGCCGGGGGTCTCTGGGATTTGGTGTCTGAGAGCAGCAGCAGGAGAGTAAGACCTCCAGGCTCGCCAGACCTGTGGGTTGTAACCAGAACTCTCAGGTAGCCTTTAATTATTCACGTGCACAGTGCATACATACACACACACACACACACACACACACACACACACACACACACACACACACACACACACACACACACACACACACACACACAGGCACGCACACTCACACACACACACACACACACACACACACACACACACACACACACACACACACACACACACACACACACACACACACACACACACACACACACACACACACACACACACACCTGAATCCCTAGTGCCCTGCTGTTGTTGCTGTCCCAGGGGGAAGACTTTATAAGAATGAATGGTGTTCAGACAAAACAAATACAGTAGTGACTAGAGACAGTGAGTAATCATCTCTGTCATCTTCAGCTGAGAGGAGCAGTCAATTCAGTCCCTCTACAAGAGGAAAGACATAACAGCAGGGGGTAGAGTGTCTCCTCTCCACCACACTGCCTCAGCAGCACCACATTCACTTGTTTATGTAGTACAGACAGCAGCTCTTCCTCTGTGAGGAGTCTAATTCCTCTTGTAGAGGGACTGATCTGACTGCTCCCCTCAGCTGAATATGACAGAGATGATTACTCACTGTCTCTAGTCACTACTGTATTTGTTTTAATTAGAGATGGAGAGTAAGACAGACAGACAGACAGACAGACAGACAGACAGACAGACAGACAGACAGACAGACAGACAGACAGACAGACAGACAGACAGACAGACATCTTTGTAGAAAGGTATGTACTTGGTAGGTACAGGTAGATTAGGTGGGTGGGTGAGTGGATAATGTATTAATAGATAATACAGTATAGACACAAGCATAGATGCATGCTGCAGTTTTGTACATGCATACTCATTTAGGTCTCTTCATGTATATGTGTGTGTATGCTTTTTAAGAAGTCATAACCGTCCCATACCATGCAGGGCTTTACAAACAAAACAACTTCTGTACGGTATGGTTCCAGGGTGCCACGCCACGCTGTCCCCTCTGCTCTGCCCTGTCACTGTGTGTATGCTATGTTAGCCGAGCAGAGCCAGCTCGCTTTCTCCTCTTTATTTGCTGACTACTTTAGATCCTGCACAGGGCCTGGTCTCTGCTTCAGCTGCAGAGTCCAGACTCCATAACACTGCCAAGAGAGAGAAGGAGGGGTGTGTGTGGGGGGCTGGTACCGTACTGTACAGTACAGCTATCCTGTGACCCAAACGAATGGAGACAGCAGGACTGGATGGAAGAGAGAGAGAGAGAGAGAGAGAGAGAGAGAGAGAGAGAGAGAAGACAGTATTGGGTTAGAAAAAGGAGGACACAGGGAGGAGGTGGCGGAGCGTGAGAGTGTGACAGTAGACTTATGCCTCTGCTAGGAGCAGCAGCAACGAGCACAGGGAAGAGGGATGTTTTTTTAATGTTTTGAGCTGCAGGAGCACTGCGTATGCTATGGATGGAGAGGGACGATGTTGTGAGGACAGGCTAGTGTGTGTCTGTGCGTCTGTGCGTGCGTGCGTGTGTGCGTGCATGTGTCTGCGTGCGGGATGTGTGTGCATGTGAGTGCGGTCGTCAGTATTGAATGTCATGGTGGATGTTTACATGGTCATTTAGGTAGTCAAGTAAGTGTGATGCTGTTTGGACTATGAGGTGACGTACGCTTCCTAAAATGTAGCGGCGGTTCGGTTGTCCTTGTTGTATCCTTCCATATATTGTTTGTATCCGCTTGTGTGGTCACTCTGACCTCTGAGGATGAGGATGTACAGTGTGGTTAGGGATTATGGGTAATAGAGTTCTAGAACTGGTGGGATGTGTGTGCGTTTATTTGTTAATTAAATAGGCAGTTGTTGTGACACAGTGGAGGGTAAATACTGTGTGTGCGGTGGTGGTGGTATAGGGATAATGGTGTGTGTGTTTATTATTTGTACACTGTGTCTGTGTACTGTACTGTCAAAACATGTACCTCGGTATACACAGAGATGAGCGTGTATACTGCATGTTTTTGTACAAGTTAGGGGAAACAAGTTCTATTTCTGCCTATACATTATGTAAGTATAATCAATCAGGTGCTACTGCACTGCACACACAGTAATGTGTGTATTCCGTAACACACTTGTATAAGCGTGTCCGTGTATAGTTGGTACACACAGAGGTGTGTGTTAAGCCTTTTATTAGGATGGACCCTAAACAGCCAGTGTTGAATAGCCTGGTGAACAGTATCTGTGCCTGCTTCAGCCTGCTGCCTCTAACAGTAGGTATCTGCCCCCCTGGCCAGCATGATGTATGCCAATAAATATGTATTAGATATGTTATGCAGCTATCTTTCGTATGGGCTAGGGGCACCAGGATGAAAGTGGTTAATACAGTTTCTGTGTGCATGTGCATGCATATGTGAGTGCGAGCGTGCACATGTGTGGTTGTGTATTGTATTCATGCATGCATGCGTTTACGTTGGTGCGTGCGTGTTTCTGTTGGGCAGATAGGACATTTAACATACAGTATATCATTGCATTTGTCTTTAATGTCAGAATGTCTGTCATCTCAACCTAACAGTAAAAAAAGACATTTCCATCTTCTTCATTTATCCTCTTTGTTTAACTGAATTCTGTTGTTTTTCATGTGTCTTTTCTGCTCTTATTACTGAAACGTGGACAGCCACTGTGACTCTTTTTTTTTTTGGGTGGAAATGTCCAACACTGCTGCTTTTCAGGATTCAAAAACATAAAAAGTAGCACATGGACAAGCTCAAAACGAGTCGCTTCGTGCCACATTTCAAGCTTGCAGAACTGCTACTTTTGATGCTTTTGTGTGACACTGTAGTAGTATGATCAATTTGGGCATCATTAACTTATGGGGGGAAAACAAGTTAGAACATGGAGATAAGAGGTTTCCACCCGACAGAAACTATATGATATAAAATTACATGTCATCCTCGTCCTTCGATCGATCGATGGCTCCATGGCAGGAAAAAAAAAGAGAAAGGAAAGCCACTCATTGTTGTGTATGTTATGAGATACGGGGGGGTCTGGTATCACTGCACAGTAGGGAGGATAGGGGGGTACGGTATCACTGGACAGTAGGGAGGATAGGGTTGTGAACTTGTGACCTATTCCCCCCCAGAGTCAGGACTGGAGTAAGAGTGATGAGAGGCTCCTGCAGGCCGTGGAGCAGAATGAGCCGGACAAGGTCACAGCACTCATGGTGAAGAAGGGCCTCTGCCCCACCAAGCTGGACGCTGAGGGCAAGTCAGCGTGAGTTCATCACTTCACCGCTGCTGTCTCTGTGGAGTTCTCTCTCCCTAGTTGAACATTCTGTTGACAAAAGAGCCGTGTAGAGAGATGGGGAGGACCCCTGTTACTGAACAAACACTATAGCAATGATTACTATGAGATTTATTATAGGAAGATAGAGCCTTTGAACATAAAACATATCCCTTACGTCCACTGTTGTCCTACACGTTCTGTGATTTATTTTCCTTCTACATTCGTATTATTGTGATGTAACATCGTTAATTACAGGGATTACAGGGAACAGACTTTAGACTTTATAACTTTCGAAAGTTTAGCATTTAATAAAATGAAGAGTGAAAACGTGAAGTAAAATGACAGTGGAAATGATACAACACTTTAGGACAGCTGATTAAAACCCATTCTGGGCGGGAACCCCTTTTGGTGTTAGCATTATGCTATGCTTTAGCTATTGAAAAATAGCAGATCTACAAGCTCATAGTGCGCCACCGAGTGGCGCGCTACGAGCTTGTAGGTCTGCTATTTCTTTTAAATTGAAGAACGACTGACATAGACATTTTTAGAATCTGATCTTAGGTCAGAATGGGTTAATTAAAGGTGTGTCTTCTGGACCGTCCTGCCGTTAGGTTCCACCTGTGTGTGACCCGGGGTCGGCTGGACTGCCTGGAGGCCGTCATCTCTCATGGAGCAGACATCACCGTCAACGATGGCGCCGGTATGGAAGTTCATAGGTCCATTAGTACATTCTATAACCACTTGAGCCCTATGTACTTCTTCGTATGTTTCCCCCCTTCGTAGGAATCCACGCGTGAATTCATTAATTTTATTGAATAAATAAAACCGACTTACGGGGCAACGGTGCCATTCCAAAATCTATACGTAAGAGTTAATTGGTCCCTGGGAAGGGAGAAGAAATATAGTTAGCATCTATTCAAAAATAAACAATATGTATGAAATAGTAATTTTCAGTCTCTCAAGAATAGTCTCCACTGAATGATTGTTATTATCACACGTTATCACACATCAATCATATCATCAACATTAAAATGCTACAGTTATGCATTTCCCCCCTCAAACCACCCTGTTGATCATCAAAACGGTCATTCTGCTGTCTCATTAACCAAGTTTGTTATATACTTAAGCTATACATATTATTTATTAATATGTAATATTGCAATTATACAGTTACCCTTAAAACAAAGAAAACCGCTGAAAAAATATATCTTTTTAATGACTACGACCACAAATGTCCCTAGAAACTAGCTAGCCTAGCAACTGAGTTTGCTGCGCTCTGGGAGAACAGAGCAGCTGAATTCTTTGTTTTGATTAGGTGGTGAATGGTGCTGGTTTATCCCACGGCTAGAAGGCTGTTTCAACCAATCAGATTGCTTCCTCGAAACGACCTGTGGTATAATTTAAATCTAATGTATTGTATCTTTGCACTAATATTGACTGTCTTCCTGTTCCTCTTTGTCTTGTTCAATCTGGTTTGGGTTGGCTGTATACTGACTCCAGGCTTCAGCGCCCTTCACCTAGCAGCCAAAAACAGCCAGCCTGAGTGCTTGAAGAGGTTACTACAGGTAAAACAGAATGAAACAGAGAAACAGAGCCTGGACGAGTTCCAAAATATCATCTAAAAACTGGGGTTGGGATCCGGAACCGAAGGAACCGGATCCAACATTGAGGTACCGGAATCAGTTCTATCACATTTGGAACTGTTTTTCGGAACCGGTTTATCACACTGTCAGAGCTGGTATGTGGACTTCACTGCCTGCTATGCTATACAATTACAATACCAGTGGTTCTCAAACAAGGACCACCATGACTCTGAGAATGTACTGCACAAATTAAACCAAATGGTCCATTTGGTTCCATTTGTACACTCTCAGAGTCACAGTCCTGTAATTGTCCATTTGGAACCCCCTATGGGAGTTGTTAAAGCGAAGGAACCGGACCGTTAAACAGAGGAGGAAGAAGGAAGTGGAATCATTGAAAATCGTTAAAAATGAATTCAAGGCTGTCATGCATATTAGTGTATATTCTCTTTGTTTACTTACTGCTGCTTCAACTGCCTATTCCCTCCACAACAGGAGCGATTGCCTGTAGACAACGTAGACGGTATTGGCAGAACAGCGCTGCATCATGCAGGTAACTACATCTAACTCTACACAGCAGACACTATAGAGAGAGTTCCCCAAATTGACCTTCATCAAGTCATGGACCCTCATTTAAAATGATTACTGTGAGGACTCTGACATTAAACAATAAGTAAACAACAAATAAGAATGCCAATTGAGCAATAGTTAAATTAAGCTACTCACATCGATGGGGAGTGGGTGCTGCTGAAAAGAGAGGGGGTGTCCTCGTACAACAATATCACTATGGTAAATGTTCTGTTACTGACACACATACGTACAGTACATCTACAGTTTGTTCTCGCTGTGTGTCCTGCAGCGGTTAGCGGCTGCTTGTCCTCCACCGAGACTCTGTGGGATTTCAAAGCTGATCTGGATTTACAGGATGGGGTAAGCACAGGGAACTCATTGAACTAACAACATAATGATCTCTGTGTCCGTCCTTCCCAAACATAGACCCACGACCGCACGACTCAGTAAATATCAAGGTATTGTAAAAAATAAAAGATTTTCAAAAATGTCCCCCGAAAAATTTAACATTTTAAAATACATTTTCAATGTAAACATTTAAATTGGGCTTAAGTGGTTAATTCATAACTATTTTTTTGTAATTTTGGAGACACAGAATTTGTCTTTTGGTTCTCGTGGTGAAAACGTTTGGGAACCCTTGGCCTGGGTTATATTTGTGCTTTTACGCAATGATCTTCTCTCTGGTCTCTGCTAAAAACAATCTATCAATCATCTACAGCTCATTCAGAATGCAGTTGCTAAGAGATGAAATTAGAACTAAGAACGCTGAATACAATTCTCATTGCTGCACACACAGGCTTCCAAGTGAGTCATAGAATAGATTTTGGCCGTCGTCTTTAAATCTCTATGGTTTGCGGCCAAAATACTGCTCTGAGTTGCTTTGACACTGTGAAGCCTTTAGATGTGCCAGGTCGTCCAGGACTGGTCTACTAACTGCCCCCAGAGTACAGAACATGATGAGGCAGCATTTAGTTAGTTTGACACGCATAACTGAAACAAGGCTTTGAGGCTTGCACCACACTTGCACCAAATCCATGTCCTCCACTGCCTTCTTATTAGAATGACATTTCACCTCAGATCTGTTTCTTTATGATCCTTTAATAATTTCCCCGCAATTACTTCCAATGAAAACTTCCGCGTAGCGATAGTTCATTATAGGCACGGAAGGCAGGAAGCTTACGTGGCTCACTCTCCGCGGACCCCCATTCATTCGCTAAATAGTTAATTCATAACTCCAGTCAGTCTGACTCTCTACGTTTTTAAACAGCTTCTATTCACTGCTCATTCTACGTGCTTCGGTCGTACAGCTGTCTGTGTCAAATGTTCTCCACCTCCCCGGCCTCCCCCTGTTCCATATTTTTACTAGGATGATTATGTGGATTGTACTGATTGTAATGATACGTGGTAGTTTCATTATGTAATTGAAGGTTCAATGTTATGTTCATGTAATAACTGTATCTTATGCTTGCGCCGGTAATCTGTAATATCACATGAGAGCCACACCGCCAAACTGAATGCAATATTACATTAATCAATTTTGGGGCAGGAACCCCTTTTGGTGTTTCAAGCATTCTGTTATACTTTAGCTAGTGGCACGCTATGAACTTGTAGGTCTGCTATTTTTGAAAAATCGTAAAAATGCGGCACAAATCTTTGAATAGGTATATATATTCTTTTTTTATTTCAATGTCAGGCCTAAATGGGTTAAATGGTAAATGGTTAATCCTGAGCTGAAGTGTCAGGATGAACCAAAACAGCAAAAGTAGCAGATCTACAAGCTCAAAACGCATCGCTTCACACTTGTGGTTTGGTACTTTTGTGTGACACTGTAGTATGATCAAGTAGGCCAGGGCATTGATTCATGAGAAAACACAGTTAGAATATGCGGATAACAGTGAAAAGTTCTCTTTCAGTATCTCAGTGAGCTTCATGATATGTGGTGTGTGTAGATGAACGCTGATGTGTGTGTGTGTGTGTGTGTGTGTGTGTGTGTGTGTGTGTGTGTGTGTGTGTGTGTGTTCTTCAGGAAGGGGCCACCCCTCTGATCCTAGCAGCTCAGATGAGCAGAGTGGAGCTGTGTGACTTTCTGTTGAGTCGAGGGGCCAACGCCAACATACAGGACAGCCAGGGGAGGTAACAGCCCGCTCTCATAACAGTACTGTGGTACTATTTTCAACAACAAAAGGTTCCATGATGTCATTTAAATTGTATTGTGCAGAAAAAACATTGTGTATAGCTTGAGGAACCAAAGAAGAGTGTGCCACTTCTCCATTGAACTTCAATGGACGCAGCCACCATTTTCAATTACTCTGAATGGTGATCTTCTTCTTGATAGAGCATTCATTTCATTTCCATGGGTGTGAAACGGAAATAAATGAACACTAGCCTTTCTGGTGTGTACAAAGAAAACCGAGCCAACTCCCTATTTATCACCATACCTCAGTGTGTTGTACTTTAGCTTGTTAATGTTCTCTGTTCACCCGGCCCAGGTCCGCCCTGATGCTGGCCTGTGAGAGTGACAGTGCTGAGACAGCGGAGGCTCTAGTGAGGGGCGGGGCCAATTCACAGCTGATCGACGCCCTCGGACACAACGCCACCCACTATGGCGCGGCCACAGGCAACCAGCGGCTCACCTACCTGCTGCAGAACGGAACTCTTCCAGCTCCAGGTACGTGTTCATTCCCTCGCCTCTGTGGCCGTCCACTCACAATTTACTCAATAACTCAACACACACTCACTGACACACTGAAGGTGAACGGAGCTTTTTACCCAAACTCTCAAACCTTTCTCGTTGAAGCTGCTCTGAACCGGTTCTATAGTTATGTGTCTGCGCTCACCAAAGAAATGACTCTAGAGCGAGGAAGTAGATCAAGGGAACAACTGGGGATGATGATAGTGGAGTTGGAAAGAAAAGAGATAAACGACTTGTTCCTCTTAACTTGAAACAAAACCTTGGTTGATTTATGAAGGAGGGATGTGTGACGGTTGCTTTAGAAAGGAAGATGAGGGGAAGAGAAGTATCATTTGTATGACAGTGTACAGATAGCTCTCACGTGTCATTTTTATACCGTTTGTCACTGTATTTGTGTGTTCTGAACCAGTGTATTGTCTTCTGTCTCCCTCCATGCACACACAGCCCCTGAGATCACAGTGGATGAGGTAACAAAGCAAGCACACACACACACCACTGAATGTTCACACAACATATCAACCACAACATGCACCACTGCACCAGCAACACACATGGGCTGCAAGTTAACTATCCATTATTTTATCCGTGATTATTCTTGATTACTTTTTCAATTAATCAAATAATCGTGACATTTATTTATATTTTTGTAAATGTCTTTCGTTTTTTAAATAGCAATGAATCAGTGAGTTTTTATAAACATCTAAATCCATCAGTCTGAATATCCACTTAAGGCCTATTTAATACTTCAGCATTACTTTGACGGTGTTGCGCGGAAATACCGTAGTCAAAATAGTAGATGTATATTAAGATCTTATACTGTAGATCTGCTATTTTGTCATTCCCCCCCCCCCTCAAAGTCGATGATTTTTTAGTAAAAATCGACGATGGATTAAATTGATTAGTTAAGTGAACTGTTACGCCCCTACCACTGAACACATTTACCAGTATGAGCTGATGGTTCTGGCTTGCCGTTATGTTTTGCTTGTGCTCCATCACTGACCATGAGCTTGACCCCCTCCCTCCCTGTGACCCCTCCCTCACCGCTCACCAGCTGCCCCCCCCTGCTCCCCCGCAAGTGCAAGGGGGCTCGACCCCCCGCAAGAGGAAAGCACCCCCGCCCCCTCGCTCCCCTGTCCAGGTACCGTCAGAGGTTGTGTGTGTTGTTGAACAACACAGAACATGAGCGCTACTCACGCCTCTTTGTTTCTATGTCCTTTGTGTTGACAGCATGCAGCTTTTAGGCTTAACAGTTTTGTCATATGATTGATAACTCTTGTCAGCCAACACATTTTATACTGTAGCATAAAGACCCCCCTCTATTAGACTGTATATATATTTTAGCATTTTACTGCAGTTTAATGTTTTCCTACGCCAACCTGTAGACAATGATTCCCGAGACTATACTGTAGAACATTTTTGTCAAATAAGTGCATTTTGAGCAGTAAACATTTTAAGACAGCCTTAAATGACATTTGTTATAACAATGTCATGTTCCTTGAGGGTGTTCCAAGTGGACAACCACTTGGAGAACCACTGCCCCTGCAAATAACGGTGAAAAACAAGAAATGGAATTAGCTGGAGGGGGGTGCTTTTCATTAATAATGGACATATTGAAGGCTTCATGTGATTCTGTTCTTCCACCACCGGTCCATGATCCAGGGTTTACAACCTTCTCCAGGGCCCTGCACTGCTGCTTCACCGGCCCCGTCCCCCGAGCCCCCCGACCCCAGCCCCCCTCCTCCTCCGTCCCCAGAACCACCGTACCCTGCCCAGGTAAGCCCCCCGACCCCAGTCCCCCTCCTCCTCCATCCCCAGAACCACCGCACCCTGCCCAGGTAAGCCCCCCGACCCCAGTCCCCCTCCTCCTCCGTCCCCAGAACCACCGTACCCTGCTCAGGTAAGCCCCCCGACCCCAGCCCCCCTCCTCCTCCGTCCCCAGAACCACCGCACCCTGCCCAGGTAAGCCCCCCGACCCCAGTCCCCCTCCTCCTCCATCCCCAGAACCACCGCACCCTGCCCAGGTAAGCCCCCCGACCCCAGTCCCCCTCCTCCTCCATCCCCAGAACCACCGCACCCTGCCCAGGTAAGCCCCCCGACCCCAGTCCCCCTCCTCCTCCGTCCCCAGAACCACCGTACCCTGCCCAGGTAAGCCCCCCGACCCCAGTCCCCCTCCTCCTCCATCCCCAGAACCACCACACCCTGCCCAGGTAAGCCCCCCGACCCCAGCCCCCCTCCTCCTCCGTCCCCAGAACCACCGCACCCTGCCCAGGTAAGCCCCCCGACCCCAGTCCCCCTCCTCCTCCGTCCCCAGAACCACCACACCCTGCCCAGGTAAGCCCCCCGACCCCAGCCCCCCTCCTCCTCCGTCCCCAGAACCACCGCACCCTGCCCAGGTAAGTTGTGTGAGTGTCTGCACGTGGTTCTTTGTTTGTGACGCTTTATGTCCTATCCGTTTGTGCTTGCCTTGTCTTGGCCTGTCCCCAACTAAGAATCAAGAAACAGTCGAATCAAGCAAAAAAAATGTTTTGTTGGCAGTCAATTGGCAGATTGTCAGTCGAATCAAACTCCCTGATTGATCTGTTGAATCATCGACTCTTTTCTTACTATGAAGAGTGTCGCATTGCGACACATTGAGAGCTTGTAGATCTTCTATTTTTGCTATTTTAGAAAGAAATTGAAAGTATAAATTCTGCGTTCCCAGAACTCAGGTTATGCCATCTCCAGAGCACGTTTCTGTTTCTGTTACAGCAGAAAAGAGCCAATAATTGCTATGGCCCATGAAACGTATAGCGATGTACTGTATGTCACACTTTTGTATATAAATTGTGTGTGTGTGATGTGTGTGTGTGTGTGTGTGTGTGTGTGTGTGCACGCGTGTATTTGAGGTGGAGGATGAGGAGGTGTTTGAGGAGATTCGAAAGCTGCGTCTAGAGAAGGGCCACCTGCTTCAGAAGATCAAAGGTCTGGAGCAGCAGCAGAGCGCCACCTCAGCCCTGGAGGTATAACAACAAGTTAAATGGAAGATAGATTTCATGTGCAACCAAAATAATGTACTTATGTATCGAATAATTTCCATACATTCCAAACTAAAGACTAAAACTAGGGACATTTTCTCCATGATATTAGTTAATTTTGTAAACACACACAAAATACAGTTTCAGTTAGATTACAAAGTACATTTATTTCAGTTAACTACAATTTGTTTTTCTTTTCACTGCTAGTTTGAGTTATTTTATTTAATAATTTTGTGTGTGTGTGTGTGTGTGTGTGTGTGTGTGTGTGTGTGTGTGTGTGTGTGTGTGTGTGTGCGCGCGCACACGACCAGATGTCCCAGCTGAAGCAGAGTCTGGAGCTTTCGGAGGCAGAGAAGGAACGACTGCAAGCAGAACTAGAGAGCCTGAGATCAGAAGGTCACGGGGTGGGAGCCAGTGACATGGAGGACATGGATGAGATGCTAGAATTCCCAGGTGTGTGTGTGTGTGTGTGTGTGTGTGTGTGTGTGTGTGTGTGTGTGTGTGTGTGTGTGTGTGTGTGTGTGTGCGTGTGTGTGTGTGTGTGTGTGTGTGTGTGTGTGTGTGTGTGAGAGAGAGAGAGAGAGAGAAAGTTTCATGAATACTGTGCAGTGGATATGCTGCATGCAATGGAAGCTATTCTATTGGGTTGTTAATTCTATTAATACTCCCCTCCAGAGAAGCTGCTCTCCAGGCATTCGAAGGCCTCTCCTGCCCAGGATCAGGCCACCTCAAATGGGGACACAGACTCAGCGGAGCTACGCAGACAAATAGAAGCGCTTACTTCACAGAACTCTGAGTTAGCTCTCAAAGTGAAGGTGAGGTTGCAGAACGATACAATGGCACCAATTGCACACTATTGCAAAAACACAAGCACACAAGCACAAATCCTTCCCTTTAACGGAAGTGAATTGATAGGGAACGGATCCTTTAATCAGCTGATGTGAAACGTCTTCAAGGCCAGCTGAGCGGTGCCTGACTGGATCATTAATCATGACCACTTTAGTGGTGGAGGGAAACAGCAGTGCTGTGCTACTGAAGCAGTAGCATCCAAACAAGCATAAATGGAAGACTTGCAGCTGCATGTGTATATTTGCAGACATGCAGCAGCCATTGTTTCACTAACTGGGTCAAGGTTTCTGGAGGTACATACGTAGATTATTATAATTTTCTCCATGCTGTTAAATAAATGTTGCTGTTGTGGTTTATCATTTACAGCTGGAGTGGTGTAGTTAGTATAAACCACAAGACCAGAAGAGTCTCGATACACCACAATAGCTGTAGAGACAGGGACGAAATCGTGCTTAAATCTCAACCTCAACTAGTCGCTTGAAGAGTAAAAGCCAACCCTAAAGGCTAAGAACACAAGAAGAGCCTAAGAAGCCAAGATGGGCCTAACTAACAGAACAGATCACACAGCAATAGAAAAGGAGAAGAACACTGTGTGGAAATGTGGATGTGGGGGTGGGAGAAAGAGACCACATTCAGGGGGTTGTGGAGGCGTTCATCCAGGGAATACCTGGGTGTCAGGCACTGGCGCTGGAATGGGTTGCATTGAGATCTCCCCACTTTTCAGTCTGGTTACCCTTGTTGTGTGCACGAAGATGCTCTAGCTCTCACTGATTTGATTGATTGATTGAAAGATTTATTAACAGTTTGCAGAATTACAGTACATTTCAAGCACAAACTCAATACAAAGACTGTTAACTGTGAGTGGACGACCCAATTAAGCTTTACTCTTGTTTACAAGAGGGTCCACCTTGTTCAATTCATCAAAACATTTGGAGACGTACAAATAGACACTTCTATATAGTCAAAGAACAGAACAGGAATTCATCATAAAGGAGGTAAAAAGGGAAAAGAAACAAATGCTGAATGCTGTCTCTCTGCTGCTCCGTCCCGGATTGTTTGAATAGCCCTGTCACACTGAACGTGTTTGATACGTGTAGAATCTACACTGTAGATGCACATGTTACTGATTCAGTGTTCATTGTACTGTGTGGTGTGTTACTGTGTAGATGCTGGAGATGTTTGAGAAGGACGACACGGACATGCTGAGCTCCAGTCCAGACGTTGTCCCTACTGAGAGGTACGAGACCTTGAGGAAGGAGTACGAATCCCTGCAGGAGCGCTACGCCCAAGCCCAGGCCTCAGACGGGGCCTCCAGCTTGGCAGAAGACGGGTTAGTTTGTTTGTTTGTTTGTTTGTTTGTTTGTTTGTTTGTTTGTTTGTTCGTTCATTCATTCATTCATTCATTCATTCATTCATTCATTCATTCATTCATTCAGTCAGTCAGTCAGTCAGTCAGTCAGTCAGTGTGTAGTTCAGACCATCAAACATCCTCAGAATTCATAATGTTTGTACTCGTGGACTTAATTTTGCCGTTCAGGAGTTCAGCAAATTACCTGAAAATATTGGTTTATACAGTAGTGAAAATATATATTCATTATTCAGATGTGTAATAGTTAGTTTTCATTTTATATAGGAATAGAAAACACTGATCCATTGTCTATTGTTGATCGTTTTATCTTTTGGATGAAATCTGGATTTCCTCCAACAATCTAGATGTGGAGAGTTGTTGGTACTGTACCTACAGTAACTGCATCTAGATGTGGAGAGTTGTTGGTGCTGTACCTACAGTAACTGCATCTAGATGTGGAGAGTTGTTGGTACTGTACCTACAGTAACTGCATCTCAATGCCTTCCAGATATGGAAGCAGTGCTCCTTTAATTAGCCTTTCTGGGGTTTTAGACTTCCTGGATGATGAGCATATGAGTATAATAATAGACATGATGATGTGTCTCCATCTTGGGTTCCAATCATATAGCTTTTGTTTTTAATATATATATATATATTTTTTCAAATATCTTAATTAAGAAATGTTGAAAGGCAAATCAGAGCAGTCAGACATTCCCCTTGTCCTACCTCCTTGAAATTAAACAGTCACAGCTCACAACGTGTCGATGTAGATCAGCATTTTTTTATAAAATAAAGAAGTGTAGGCAAGGCATACGGGGTACAAGACCGGGTCCAAATACTCTGTCTGTGTCTCATAGGAGAGCTGTGGGCAGTTCAGAAACCTGTCCACCAGTGACGTCATCGTCAGGCAGAATGTTTTTTAAACAGGATTTCTTTACAAAAATGCAACTTTTCAGGACTAGAAAGCCTGCAGTTTCTATTAGCTTGTATTCCATATCGATGATGTCACTGGTGGACAGGTTTCTGAACTGCCCCACAGCACTCCTATGAGACACAGACTGAGAAGAAAATCATGCTAAAATTGTGCAATTTTAGCATGATTATTAGTGAGGACCTATTATATGAAGATAGGTTGAAAAGTGGTGAAGTGGTCCTTTAAGCCACATACAGTATCTACAGAAGGAGGGACTGAACATTTCCATCCTAGCAATATTCTGCGTCTTGCTATAAGTGTGACAATTAACCACGACTGTAGTGTAGACCAAAAATGCACCAAAACATGAGTGTTATTAGCTGGTGAGAGGGCACATCTTTGTTTTTAAATGTAATAACATCTCTAAGAATGCCCTACAAGACGAGGGCTCCAGATGAACAGGAAAAAACATCTGACAACATGTCCAAGACTGTAGTAGACCAAAGATGCACCAAAACATGACTGTTATTATTAGCTGGTGAGAGGGCACATACCAGTATTTTTTTTTAAATGTAATAACATCTCTAAGAATGCTACATATTTATTTGATTCACATTAACAACAGCTGGCTGACAGCTTCATCGGCAGCTGTGGGAGCTTCACTCTCAGAGAGTGTAAATTCTGTCCCAGATCTGTGTTGAAAAGATCAAATAGCATAAGAGAGGATGATAGTCTGCATAAATCATGATTTATCTTGATCCATTTTTAGCCCTGCTAAAGGAAGGCAATATCAGTCAGTCGACCTTCTAGGCATCTGTCCATCCGTCCACCACTTTGGTCCCAAACGATATACAGTATCTCCAAACATTCAGAGTGTATTGTCATGGAATTTGTTGTGGTCTTTCATCCTCCCTGGAGGATGAAACCTTCCAATTATGATGACGCTATGGTCTCCCTTTCCTCTTGCGCCACCATTAGGCCACTTTCATATCAGATACATGTATGGCACAGGAATTTGATCTCACTCACTGTAGGTGTGAGACATTAATTCAATATCCATCGGAGAGAAGAGAGGTTTTCTTCACTCCTGAATGTCTCCCAAATGTGCTGCTTCGCAGGAGCGACACAAAGTCTCAAGGGGGAGGCGTGGAGGGAGAGGTTCTGAAGGAGAAGTTGCGCAGCTTAGAGGAGCAGCTGGCCTCCTCCCAGTCTGAGCTGGAGGAACTGAAGGAGAACATGCGCCTGGGGGTCCTCTCCGTGGAGCTATCCGGGGAGGAGGAGGAGGGGGAGGGGGACGGGGACGGGGCACGGCAGCAGCTGAGGGCCAGGGTGAGGCAGTTGGAGGTGGAGCTAGCCAAGAGGCAGGGCGACAGTGACACAGTCAAACAGCTGACAGCCAAAGTGGAGGAACTCCAAGCCGCCCTGCAGGCTGAGAAGGAGACGTCAAAGCAGCGAGGACAGAAGACTGACATCGGAGGAGGAGGAGGAGACGACGAGGGAGAGACAGTGGAGCGCCTCAGGGAGAAGGTGGCCGAGTTGGAGGGAGCTCTGGCGGAGAGCCGGACACATGGGAGGACGGATGGAGGAGGAGGAGGAGGAGGAGGGGGAGCAGTGGAAGGAGAGCTGGTGCGCCGACTCCAGGGCCGCGTGGGGGAGCTGGAGGCGGAGCTGAGGAGGTGCGTGCCGCGCTCGGAGCTGGAGGAGGTGCAGGTCAGCCTGGGGCTGCAGTGCGAGCAGCTGGCGAGGGAGAGGGCGGAGGCGTCGCTCCGGCTCAACCAGGCCCTGCTGGAGCTGGAGAGGCTCAGGCCTCCGCTGCACGACGACGAGGAGGAGGACGAGGAAGAGCGCTCCGATGGTTCGGAGCGCTCCGTCACGTCAGGTGAGTGAATTCATACGACGCTGCGTGGCGGTTCAGAATGTACAGTCGTTCTGTTGTTTGTTAGATAACGTTGCTGTCAGGCAGAAACCTCTCATCTCGCAAAAGGGCCTTTCTGTGTGGAGTTTGCATGTTCTCCCTTCGTGTGCCCTAGGGTAGGTACCCTCACAAAAAACATGCAGCAATTCTGGTCCGAGGCGCCGGATGGAAGGGAAAGGAACTGGTTGGAATAACGTGTTCCTTCCACCAGGGTTCTTGAACCAGCTAAGGAATAACTGTGTGGTTGAAATGCGTAACGCTTTGGTGCCTGAAATATCACTAATACGTTTTTATGAGAGTTTTTATGAGAGTGTGTGTGTGTGTGTGTGTGTGTGTGTGTGTGTGTGTGTGTGTGTGTGTGTGTGTGTGTGTGTGTGTGTGTGTGTGGTGTGTGTGTGCGCGCGCGCGTGTGTCCAGAGCTTACCTCACTAACCAATGTGAGTTTGTAGAACTGCTATTTTCAAAAGATTTGTATACATTTGAAACGTGTGAAATAAGACATTCTGTATTATGAGTAGTTTCTACTTTTCTTGGTACTTCATGTAGGCTACATTTTGATAGCCTGGCTTGGCCATACTAATGGCATACTAATCACACTGCGTAATCCGCCACGGGATCTTTTTTTTTTTTGCACTGGCAGATTCGTGTCTGGCCACTGTAAGGCTAACATTATGATACCAATTGTATTCTTACTCAAGTCAATTTTGAATTCCAGACTTTTACTTGAGTATTTCTACATTGCAGTATTCATACTTCGTATACTTTTCCCACCACTGGCGGTATATAAGCGACGTTATTTCTCTCTGGTCCAATCAGAGCGCGGCTCCAGCCGCACCGTGACGTCCATGAGGGAGGAGCTGGAGGTGGCGCGGCAGGAGGCGGCCCAGGCGCTGGACTGCCTGTGCGCCGAGCGGGAGGGCCGTGCGCAGGACGCCATGGAGCTGAGCGACGCCGTGCCGCTGTCCAAACACAAGGAGGCGCTGTCGGCCGTCTCGGAGCAGCTGGCGCAGGCGCTGCAGCAGCTCCAGGAGGAGAGGGGCTCGTCGCGGGGCCTGGCGCAGGAGCAGCTCCACACACTGCAGGACTCTGTGTCCAGGGAGGAGCACCGCAGAGCCACGGTCAGCCTGGATACATTCATTAACCCAATTTGACCTGAGAAGAGTTTTCTGAAAAAGCTATGTTTCTATGTCAGTCGTCAGTCATTTTTCTAAAATAGCTCGAAGCGCGCCACTTGGAGCTTGAGCTTGTAGATCTGCTAAAGCGTAACATAATGCTAACACCAAGTTCCACTCATGTAGCACAGGGATTCTCAATCTTTTAACCCCCCAAAATAATCATATTTGAACTGGGAACCCCTAAAAATAATCATATTTGAACTAATATATATTTGATACTAAATATTGTTTAAAAGAAAAAGCTCACAATGCCTCGCAGCTATTTTCACAATTTCTGTCTCTCTTCTTTTTTTCCCCCAATGTTGACAGTTTTTATAGTAGGCTACGGAGCCCCTGAGTGGCCATGGTGAAAAAAAGAAAATGATCTCGTCCGGACAAGATAACATCTTGTCCGGACGGACGAGATATTATCTTAGGCCATAGTAAGAAAAATAAATTATCTCGTCTGTGGACTTCTTTTTGAGATATTAACCCTAGAACACTAAACATCTTTTTTTTGTCACACCATCACTAAACTATACAATGTAAAATATTCCATAAAAATATTTCAGTACAGCAAGTACAGCAATACATGGCATTATTATTTCATCATGACTTTTCACACAAAAAAAGTAAAAAGTAAAAACATTGATATTATGGGTGGCCTATCAATCATAATTGGTGAAAAATGTGGGTATTATCTTCTCCTTTGGTCCACCCATTCCTGGGACATGTGAGAATTGTCCAGTGGAAAAAAAACCTATTCTGCTCTATCAGTCTATCACTAAACACGGGTGAAATTCTCCCAAATACCTGGTTATTAGTGTAGCACACTAACCAGTGAGTTTTGATTGATTGATTGGAAGATGTATTAACAGATTGGAGAATTACAGTACATTTCAAGCACAACTCAATACAAAACTGTTAACTATCTAAATAATAATTCAGCAAATGTCTGAATGTCTGTCTGAATGTCTGTCTGAATGTCACTGACAGCGCATTATCTCATCATTAACTGCACGAATCACTCCCACTTTTCACACAGGCATGGACCATCATTATATGGAGGACGTAACGGAGCCCTTTTTCCCAATTGACACATTAATGATTAATAATGAATTTATTAGTGAATTAATCTCGCACCTCCGTCCCATAGCACACCTGCATCACAGGCCACCGTTATCACCGTTACCCCACTGGCATGCTTCCTCTATAGCTACCGCTGCAACACAACAAAATGTGCCTATACAATTTGGCGCCGCGTGTGTGTGTGTGTCTCCTAATACACAGCACAGCCGTTGTCGTCTATCTCCGACCGAGCCACACTATTACCACACATCTCTCCATGCAAAACAAAATCTGCACGCTCCCAGAATGAACCTAGCCTACTTTTTACCGCCTCAACTGTCATATTTCACTGTTCAAATATTGTTTTTACATCACAATAAATCTACAATAAGCAACAATATAGCTGACTGTCAAACATCATTGTCCAATGTTTTCATGTCATGGACCACTAATATTCTATATATATATATATATATATATATATATATATATATATATATATATACTATATATATATTTGCTGTTCATATATTCAGAACGGGTAAGGACTAGTGTGGACAACACAATAAATCATCGCATGTCTTAATGACTGTTGGTAGGGCGTTCCACATTTTGGTGGCATAGCAGCGACATAAGTTAGTCCCTTGTTTGTGCCGAACGTGGGTTGCACATGGTTTGTGAGTCATCCTCGGGCTTGTCCCTATCCGTCAGGAGGAGCAGCAGCGCTCCCTGGAGGCCAGCGAGAGCAGAGCGGCGGCGGCGCAGGACGCTCTGAGCGAGAAGGAGATGGAGCTGAGGGAGCTGAAGTCCCACAAGGCGGCCGAGCAGGGCCTGATCTCCAAGGAGGACCACGAGACACAGAGGCTGTCGCTGCAGGCCGACATCAACGCCCTCACCGCCCGCTACAACGACCTGACGCGCAAACACGAGAAGACGTGCACCGAGGTGGGTGTACTGTGGCCAGGAGGAGTGCATATGGTGGTTAATGTGGACACTGTAATGTGGAAATACTCTGTTACAAGTAAATGTCCGGAATTCAACATTCCAGATGCTGCCCATCTGCTGATTGCTGGATGTCAATCACCAGAGCTTCCAGTGATTGGTCGGGGCTACCTACAGTATTTAACCACTTAAACCTCAGCAGCCAGGGAAAGCTTTCACAGAAAAAAGCCAATCTACAAGCGTTGCATTGCGTTGTCAGCTTGTAGATTTCAGCAAAGATATTTAATTTAGAGCAAACGTCACTAGTGCCCTGAGGGACTCCGGTTGAAGGGGTTAACAGTGCATACATACCTGTGGTCCCCACAGCAGCAACACTTGTTGTAATGCTGCCGCTGGCATGCTTGCCACACTCATATGTTTTGTTTGTATCACTTGCCATTTGTATCGGCCTTTCACATACATATATAAAGCATATAACCCCAAAATCCAACATATTTTGAGCACCAGATCAATCCCTGGTGCTCACTGCTTCAGTCAGGTCAGCCTTACCTCTGGCTGACCTGGTGGTCAGAGGCTCCTGGATACTGGTCAGTATCATACGTTTGAGAACCACAAGCCTCATCACACTGCAGGGTTGGGGGGGGGGGCCTGGGCATTGTGGCCCCATTGTCCCGGTCCGTAATCCATCCGTGTGCGTGTGTGTGTGCAGTGCACGCGTGCCTGTTTCTGTGGGTATTTCATTTTCTATTATCCCTGCCCATCGTTATGGCTCTCAAAGAGGGCCACGGTTCACTGAGGCCCTCTTTACCTCTCTCTCCATTATTCATGTGTGTATTACTTTCTCTAACTCTTCTCTTCTATAGACGTCCTCTCTATGTCTGCTCACTGAGGCGTTTACAATGCTGCATGTCCCTTGTCAACAGGTTCCTATCAATACATGTTCTGATCCCTGTGTGATGGAATTGTGTGATAACGTCACAATCAAGCTCTCTTTGTCCTCAATGCTCACATGGCATTTATTTCTTAAGCAAGTTGCGTTGTTTTCAGATTTTTGGGAGGGAAAATAGTCGACCTACAAAGCTCACAACATGTGCCTTTTGAGCTGGTAGATCTGCTATTTTTAGCAATTTATGAACAAATTGACATGCCAAATATAGGGACGCCAGGGTGAAAATGGTTCATGTTGGCAGCACTGGCTTCGGCACACCTCCATGCTTGAGATGCTCACTCTTGACAAAGCTTTCCACATTTGTACCCTGTGCTATTTCTATATCTCTGTTAGTTGGAAACCTACGTTTCAGGATTCAAATTCAAAAGTAACAAAAGTAGTAAATTGACAAGTGCGATGCTTTTGTGTGACGCTGTAGTGTAGAGCATTCATTTACGGAGAAAAACCTACAAAAAGTTAGAATATGGAGATAAGAGGTTTCTGCCCGACAGCAACGATATTTTCAGTCCAAAAGCGGGATAATTCTCCCACCACCGTTTGCACTATTCCAGGTTAGGGATGGGACGATGTGATATGCGAACAATGATATTATTGCGATAATCAAAATATGCTTAAAACTTTTATTGTTAACCACTTGAACCCTCAGCATCCCTATTCTGGGGGGATGTTCGTCAACGTGTTGTGAGCTTGTAGATCTGCTATTTTTGGCAAATCAATTTGTGTAGAGTGAAATGAGAGCGTACCAAATGCACAATTCTTTACAAGTCTGTTTGATCAATTACAGGTGGTTTAAGACAAGTGGTACTGAATTTGCAGCTCAACTAAAGCCAATTCATCCCAGTAGGAGTGCATGTGTTTGGTCCGACGGAGCATTGGTCCGATCGACAACCTACCTCAAACCCTCACCCTAACCCTAACCTCCCCCGGGGCAGCACACCTAAACCTAACCCCAACCCTCTCCCGACCCCCAGCGCAGACCCTCACCCTAACCCTAACCTCCCCCGGGGCAGCACACCTAAACCTAACCCCAACCCTCTCCTGACCCCCAGCGCAGACCCTCACCCTAACCCTAACCTCCCCCGGGGCAGCACACCTAAACCTAACCCCAACCCTCTCCCGACCCCCAGCGCAGACCCTCACCCTAACCCTAACCTCCCCCGGGGCAGCACACCTAAACCTAACCCCAACCCTCTCCCGACCCCCAGCGCAGACCCTCACCCTAACCCTAACCTCCCCCGAGGCAGCACACCTAACCCCAACCCTCTCCCGACCCCCAGCGCAGACCCTCACCCTAACCCTAACCTCCCCCGAGGCAGCACACCTAAACCTAACCCCAACCCTCTCCCGACCCCCAGCGCAGACCCTCACCCTAACCCTAACCTCCCCCGAGGCAGCACACCTAAACCTAAACCCAACCCTCTCCCGACCCCCAGCGCACCTCGGACCAATGCGCGTCGGATAATTGCTCCGTCGGATCATAGTATGCCTTCCCCCAGTAGTGTATGACGGAGGACAATTTGCACAACAAATTAAGAGCATTGTGAGCGGTGAACGATAAACAGCGCTAACCGTCCCAGTACATCCCTACACATCCAGGTGTTCCAGGTGCAGAGGGAGGCTCTGTTCAACAAGAGCGAGCGGCAGGTGGCCGAGTCCCAGCTGGCCACCGTGCAGCAGCAGATGGCCCAGCTGCAGGCCCAGTCCAGCCACGTCCAGGAGCTTCACAACGACATCCAGGACTCCCAGGGGCTCGTCAAGGAGAAGGACCGCAAGGTGAGGGAAGGGAGCAGTGGTGGACTTCACCCATTTAGGCCTGACGTCGAAATAAATAAAAAATCTTCTAAATTCTGACAGTTTTCTGAAATACCTATGTTTCTAGGCCTTTATCACTCAATATTTCATGTGAAGGACTCCAGGTTCTGGGAGGTTCCAGGGACCTCCCAGAAGCAAAGATTTGAGTTAAAATCGGTTGCTCTGAAAGAATATTCCAAGGTTTGCGCCACATTTTTCAAAAATAGCAGACCTACAAGCTCGGAGTGCGCCGCTCGGTGGAGCGCTATGAGCTTGTAGATCTGCTATTTTCAATAGCTAAATTCAATAGCTAAATTATAAATAATAATGTTTAAAACACCAAAAGGGGTTCCCGCCCAAAATGGGTTAAAGTACATTCAAACCCAGCCGAGCAGTGGCTCCCAAACTGAGGGAACAGTTTGAGGTCCCCAAATGATTTTTGCATTTCTTTATTGGAGCAAACAAAGAGGTAGGAGCGCACACCAATAGTGGGGAGCTGCTGACCACTGGAGATAAACTTGAACAAAGGAAGGAGAGATCACACAGCTCGTAGTCATGATGCAAAAAACGTTTTTATTTTAAAGATAGCCAATGTTTCGGCAACAAAATGCTTATGAACTCATGAAGTATTTGTATTTATTTATTTATTGACCTTTATTTAATCAGGGGAGACCATTGAGGGCATGCTCTCTTTTGCAAGGACGCCCTGAGTACAACATGATCACACGTGAAGTCCACATGCCAGCTCTGACCGTGTGATAAAACTGCTTCCATGAACTGTCCCAAATTTGATGGAACCGGTTCCGGTTCCTCAATGTTGAATCCAGTTCCTTTGATTCCTCCGGTTCCCGATCCCAATTAACCCTAATCATGAACTAATCAGAAATGCCAAAAAACTTTAGTTTCAAACCCTCCAGCAGTTGCTATTCATTTGCATGTCCATTTGCTCCAGTTCTGATGACGACACGACACGCGGTTTACAGATCTTCTGCCCCATAAGGACAATGCGAGACCTCTCAGGTCCTCTGACAAAGGCCTTCTAAACATTCCTGGGACCAAGCTAATAAAGACAAAGGGTGGCCAGGTCTTTGCAGTAGTTGCTCCTACACTATGGAATGCCCTACCTTTTTCCTTTAAAAAATGCTGAGTCAGTCGACATTTTTAAGAGCAGGTTAAAAAAAAAAGTTTCGTAAACATTTTCCCCATGTTGTTATCTGACCCTCTTGTTTATGTTTTGTTTTAATCCAGTTGTACTGTATTTTTTTGCATTATTACACTATTTTGTCTTGTTTGTTTTTTTACTTCGAAAGGTGTTTTATAAATAACATTACTTTCCTCTGTCTCCCTGCAGATAACAGAGCTTTCTAAGGAGATCTTTCGCCTGAAGGAGGCTCTGGGGGCTCTGTCTCCTCCCCTTGGCATCATCTCCTCTTCCACCACGACCTCCTCTCCCATGCACGTCAATAACCCTGGCCCTCAGATGGCCCTGCAGAACAGGGTGGCTGTACTGACACAGCAGCTCCAGGTGAGGGCAGCACTGAGTCGACACGACTGATTTCAGTCTCTTTTATTAAGTGCAACCACTTCAAGGATCAGCAATGTCTGTCTGTCCGTCACTCCCTATGTATGTATATTTAGGGTACCAACAGGTGCCCACGGGCGGGACTTGACAAAGGGTGAATTGGCAAAAACATGTCATGTTATTTTCTTTCTTTCGAAAATGAAGGTTTCCGATACTGTTAACTCCATTGATCCAACATGAAAAGCAACCGAACGACTCATTGAAACATACAACTTAACACGGCAGCCCTTTGGCTGTGTTGTCCATGAGTGTTGTCTGGTGTCCTAGCAAGATGTGAGCATGTGGATGAATGGTACTTTACATAGACTGTGCATTAATATTCACCAATGCACACACAGATGTCATACACCGATGGCGGAGCAAACCATGCAAGGCACAAGCTGCAGCAATTAGAGGTTCTGAGCACCGGGGATTCCTGTGGTGTGCCTGTGCTCTGACGTCACTCACTTTACCCCTCTGCTTTTTAAACTCAGCTTTTGCAGCTTCCACTTTTCAAATCCGTCATTACTCACTCCGTCCGCCTAAAAAGTATATTTCTGTTCAGAAGTGTAAATATTGTAACCTCGACACAGCATAACATACATAAAGCAACATTTAAATGCTTTTTTCCATGCACCATGCAGTTTGCATTGCAACATCAGTAACTATAATTCCCATCATGTATTTGACAATATCGTCAAAGTCGTACGATTTGTCACACACGTTACCACAGTGAAATTTGTTCTCCGCATTTGACCCATCTCTTTGAGCGGTGAGCCGCACCGTGCTCAAGAATCATTTGATCAGTTGGTTCCCATCATGCATCAGTAACTACAGGTCCCATCATGCATCAGTAACTACAGGTCCCATCATGCATCAGTAACTACAGGTCCCATCATGTATTTGACAGGACTGGGAACGAAAACACAGGCAGGTGGTGACGGTATACCGCTCTCATCTACTGGCAGCTGTGCAGGTCAGTCCAAGAAATTACTGATGAAGCTATGTGACTGTCTGTCTACACACATAGATATTTAGATACCATATAGCATGTCATACTGTAATAGCATTGGAGAGGTAAATTGTTGTCAGGAAATTATTGCTGAGGATATAAATACCTGTAAGAAAATGTTTGTGTGTCTGCATAATGAACAAACACATGTATACTGTGCGTGGAGTGCATGGTAATGCATACAGTACATACATGTACATGTACTTGTGTGAGTAATGTGCATGTGTTCTCCTGCAGGGTCGTATGGATGATGAGGTGCAGGGCTTGCTGCTTCAGATCCTGCAGATGACTCATAAGTAGTAGAAGGGTCATTGACACCCCCCTCCGCATACACACACACACACACACACACACACACACACACACACACACACACACTCTGTACCATGCTTCCTACCCCAGTGGTTCCCAAACATTTTAGTTAAAGACCCAAAAGAGAAATTTTATGTGTCCCTGGGACTCAAACTAGTACAAATAGCTGATGTATGAGCTCACAATGTTCTGTGATGTGACGCGTTGTGAGCCTGTTGATCTGCCATTTTTACTACTTCTCAAAAAGAAAAAACTAAATATACAATGTTCACATTTAATTTATTTATTTTGTAATCTTTTGAAATAATAAAAATGTAGATGCCTGAAGAAGGTCTATGTGACCCAAACATTGCTAAACAAAAGTGTTCCTATAGACGCCTTAACAGATGACGTCACACTGATAAACAACAGCATGCGCGCGCATACCGGCAGCACAAGAACCCTGCCTCTCATAAGATGCAGTTCTAACGGCACTCGCGTGTAAAAAATGCACCATCAAACTTTCAGATGCTGTTTTTCTCCCAGTGTGGAGGAAGAATGATTAGGATTTGTATTGTGATCTCCCGCCCTTGAAATATATAATCCTTGGTTTCTGTTTCTGAACAATAATAGCAATTATGGTCCTCAAAACCACACGTCCAGTCGCTGTCATAAGAACGGGAGGTGCGCTCATGATGGAGCCTGTTTGTGCACGGCTGCAAGTGCACCTGCAGCACATCAAGTATAATTTATGCTTCGTCCCGGGATGGTGTCATGCACGCAGACCTCTACGCTCACAACAGTCGCATCCGCGATGCGATGTGAGCTTGTATATCAGCTGTTCTCTGCGTGCAACACTGTTGCACTTTGAGGTATAAATGTCTCCTAGGGTGCACCTCACTAGTCAACACACAAGAGGAGGTTGAATGAATTGAATCCAGCGCTCCCCAAAACAACAGGTTTGGAGATCTGTTGGGAATTGTTTACATGAAACAGTCACCCGTGCGCCCAGTCCCAATGTTGGTTTTTCCCAATTTTGTTTTATTATCCAAAATAAATCTAAATTGCATAAAAATAGGGGATATTTACTTGTGAGTTGTGAGCCATAACAATGGGTCTGGAATGATTTGGAAACCACGGACTGTCCTACCCTGCCTCTTGCCCTTCTTCTGAACCAATATTATCTACGTATATGCAAACACTGACACAACTGAACACAAGCAATGTGTGTGTTCACGAGTAGCTGCATGAATACAGAACAGAACACTATACAGCCTACCAACTGGACTGAAGCAATACGACTAAGCAATGGACTAATGGAGTGCCTTCAGGGCTGAGCGATAGAGTATGATGATGTATGGTGGTGGTAGCTGGTTGGCATTTAGAAGAGTGAATCAGGTGTATTAATTGTGTGATGAGCCTATTGTTTTTGTATGATATTCTTATAATAAAGCTGAAAAAACCATACTGCCTTTTCTACCTTCGTGCAGTGTCCCCTCTGAAAGGATCACGCTGGCCTCTCCTCTGGAAGTGCAAAACATGACATGTGGTGGAATATTTATTTAATACACAAGGAGGGCCATGTTTTTTTTATATAACTTTTTTTCATTTATTTTATTGAATTTTTGTATTGTACACTTATCAGTACACCACAACCAAGGACCGGTGTTTTCATTGAATCTATCATGATTCAAATGGAGTTTGAAGTTAAAATGGAATTGTATTGGAAGGGTTGTCTGGGGTGGAGGGGGGGGGGGCTCACAAAAGCCTGAGTTCATTATAAATGGCCCCAAACATGTTAGAAAGTGAAATATCCCTTTATGTGCAGCCTCTCCCTTGCGCAATAACATCTTTTTATCAGGTGATTCGCCCAGGTTGGCATGGTTTTGAGGTTGGGTTTAGGCATACAGTAGTTCATGTGAATGTAGTAGGGTTAGGGATAGGCATATAACCACACCCAACTGGGCAAAACACCATGAAAGAGGCTGTCCCATTTCCTTGCAGTTCTCCTCAGTTGTTTTAGCCTGATGGTGAATTGGCTGCAGCAGGTGTTCCACTCACAAAGCAGGTGAGAGCCTCACCTAAAGAGAGCGGTGAAAACCACACCCATTATCTTTCACTATGGATGCCAAGAGGAAGAGACTGAGGACATGCCACTGTGGGTGGGAGAAGGTGACGACATACAGGGGGCTGCAAATCCACAGAAAAAGGTGGTGTCAGGTGAGAAGGGTCAACATCAACACTGCACTGCGTCCGGTCAGACAAGAGGGACAGAAAGCTGATTGAACCAGTGCTTTTATGAGCAGTTAATCACCTTCTGAATGTTACGTTCTCCTTTTGCAAAATGAAGATCATATACTGTATAGTCATATCTCAATGTGGGACCAAAGTGGAGGAAGGACGGACTGATATCACTATCCCATGCAGTTAGAGGCAAAAAATGCATGTTGTATGAGCACATCTTCTAATTCTCTGTGACTATCAACTGCTGATGAAGCTGTGAGCTGTGTTCCTACCTGGATTAGCCCCACAAGCAGAATCCAATGGTAGTAAAGTTTCTGACATTTTTAAGACTTTATACCATGGGGTCCTATTCCAGCGCCGGCTGCCACCTGGTATGCACACATAAATACAAACACGTTCGGATAAATGAATCTGCGCAGTTTTACGTTTTTTTCCTGTGATGGCTTCTGAATGTGCGAACTATAAGTACCTATACATACCTCTGAGAATATCTCCTGTGTCGCAGAAGCCGTTAAGTATTTTTAATCTATGTTTGATTAAAAATGTCGCTTCTTCCTACCTTGTTTATTGACACCTCATTGTACCGCCTATCTGGCTAGCTAGTGGCGCTATAGCTATGACGGAGCAGATCAGAGGCAGGGACGTAGCCGACAAAGCCAACCGCACATCGGGAGGCGGTACAATAAACGGTAAATAAACAAGAAGAATCAAAGCGACATTTTTTATCAAACATGGATTAAAAATACTTAACGGCTTCCGCGACACAGGAGATATTCTCAGAGGTATGTATAGGTACTTATAGTTCGCACATCCAGAAGCCATCACAAAAAAAAATCGTCAGAGTGCGCAGATCGACTTAATGCAGAGTTTGTTTATGTCCGCGTTCCAACAATCGCATTCGAAAATGAAGTAATGTACAGGAACCCTACTTAAAGCTTAAAATCCAAATTTCATAAAAGCTTTATGGAGGGTTCCGAGAGGGGCTATACCTGGATGTGAATGGCATATCTTGCATACTAACAGAAGTGGAATAACATTATCTGTGCACTGAAAAGCTCTAAACTGGTATGGTATTGATTCGTTGATATTGGTTGAATATTGAATAATCTACCAGAAGTGATTCTGGCCAAGGAGGTCAGCATTGTGTATTTTTCCCCCAATAGTAGATGAGATCAGAATTGGCAATCACTTAAAAGGGCTTTTCAGTTCTGTCCAAGAAAAGATGTTCACAAGCTCTTGCACTCTGACACCCCTTCATATCATTTGTACTTGACATGGGAAATGAATGTGACTGCGGTAAAACTAAAAATCACACTCGTGTGACGTAAGTGAGGGGGGGGGAACAGAGTGGCAATCTGCACCACCATTCCGTTAGGGTTAGGGACAGCAGGCTTCGGAATGCTGGTGTGTACCCAGTGTGGGGCGCTACATCATCATACATCATCATCATACATCACATTTTGTGCTCAGCCAATCAAATCATTTCTGTGGTACAAACAAAGCTGGGTATACAGTAAGAGGAGCTAGCGCTCCTCAAAAATGGAACGGTGGATGGTGGGATCTACATGGAAACATGGTGGCTCCGATGTGGACTTCACATGACCAGCCTGTGATGCCTGTCAGCTATGACGTCAGTCTGTGACATATCTATGGCATACTATGACGTATTACTCCCAATCAGAGCCCCATTGACTTGTATTATAAAATCAAAGTTAATACATTTTTCAAGAGGTACAACGATTATTGGACACTGATCGGAAATGGGTGACCAAGGTCTTGCACATGAATCAGATTTGAAGAGATATTCGAACATGGAAGGTCTTGCAAGAGGGCAGCCATGGGGAAAGCTGGTGAAAGTGGATTCCCCCGAAACACAAGTGTTGCTCATCAAGAAGGAATGTCTGGTTGGTCGGAATAAAAGATGTGATCTATCTCTTCCCGCTAACCACATGGTCTCGGGATATCACTGCAAGATTATACAAGACGAGCGCTCGGGGCAGGTATCGCTGGAAGACATGAGCACCCATGGCACTGTCATCAACATGTCCACGGTGGTGAAGAAGCAGACCTACATGCTGCAAAATGGAGATGTCATCTACTTTGTGTACAGGAAAAATATGCCAGAACTAGATGTCGCCTATGTTTACCATTCCATTGAAGTGGAACACACCGATTCACACGATATTGGTAGTGTTGGACCAAATTCAGCTGGTGTTTTGATTGATCCATCACCAAACCTCTGTGTGGGGCCAGCAGTACTGCCAGGAACCCCAAGGCAACCGACTCGGGAGGTATTCCAGCCCTGTAGCTCCTCCACCCATCAGCACATGAGTTGCCCTGCGGCAGCTGGCCCTGTTTTACACACTAACCCCTTTGCCCCAGGCCAAGCTAAAAAACGTGTCCCTACTAAAGAGAAATGCACCCAGGAGCCAGAGGGGAAGAAGAAAAAAACAAAATACGACAATTGTGATTTGAGCCTTCCAAACCCGTCTAGATCTGAAGCTGCAGGTCCACCCAGGGGAGGCCCTCAGGACCCGCTGGGTAAGGCTCCTCCTGTGGGAGGCACCAAAACAGACAAGATGGAGGAATCTCTAACATGTATCATCTGTCAGGACCTGCTATACGACTGTGTCAGCCTGCAGCCCTGCATGCATACCTTCTGTGCAGCCTGCTACTCGGGCTGGATGGAGCGCTCGGCTCTGTGCCCCACCTGCCGCTGCCCAGTGGAGAGGATCAACAGGAACCACATCCTCAACAACCTGGTGGAGGCCTACCTCATCCAGCACCCCGAGAAGTGTCGCAGCGAGGAGGACAAGAAGAGCATGGACGGCAGGAACAAGATAACGCGGGACATGCTGCAGCCGAAGGTGGAGCGCTTCCCCTCCGATGCAGAAGAGATCTCTGACGAGAGCTCCGACGAGCTCTTTGACGACCTCTTTGAAGACCTCTTTGAAGACCTTCTTGAGCTCCCAGACGTCGACGACGACAGTTGCTGGGTGGAGGAGGATATCTCTGAGCTCTCTGACGATGACACTAGTGACCACAGCTCTCTGTCTGAGCTCTCTGACAGCGACGGTAACACCTCAGACACCAGTCAGACATTTGTGACAACATGCAGACAGTGTCTTGGCTACAGGAAGGAGGACAGTCGGCCCACACCTGCAACACAAGACCCCGAGGCTGGAGAAGAGCCCTCAACGTCTTCCATGGTCGACCCTGCAGTAACGGGTCCTTCGGGGTACAGGTGTCCTGCCCAGGGCGGCCACATCATGTGCACCTGCTGCCTCCAGCCAATGCCAGACCGGCATGGTGAACGCGGCAGCCAGCAGGAGGTCCCTGCTCAGCAGTGCATGCTGTGCCAGCGGCCGTTCTGTCATCTGTACTGGGGCTGCCAGAGGTCTGGCTGCCGAGGTTGCCTGGCGCATTTCAACAAGCTCAATCTAACGGACAAATGCCTAGATGGTGTTCTGAACAGCAATAAACAAGAGTCTGAGATCCTACGGAACTACCTGTCCTCCAGAGGCATGTCTTGGAAGGACATGCTTCAGGAAGCCCTGCAGGGCTTACAACAAGGAACCTTCTATCTGTCTGATTATCGCATCAATGCAGACGTCGTTGTCTGCTTCTCCTGTGGCCTGCGATGCTTCAAGGAGCTGGCCTACAAATACAGACAGAACATCCCTGCATCGGACCTGCCGGCGTCTGTAACATCTCGTCCTGACTGTTACTGGGGGAGGAACTGTCGTACGCAGTCGAAGAAGCTGAATCATGCCATGAAATTCAACCATATATGTGAGCAGACTCGCTTCAAGAGATGAAGGGACAAGAAGACCTATCCCAATGCAAACATGAAGGAGACCTTGTAAGAATCTCAAGTATCATCCACTAATCATTAGAAGAGATATTTCATCCAGTCAGAAGGCACTTGACAAGCAAGATATTTTTTATGAATGTAATTCCAAATCTTATTTATTTTTTTTATTTTTTTTGACCTATAATATATACCTTTTGTAAGCCTGTTACACTTCAAGACTCCACAATAACCACATTATCAAAAACACATCTTTGTTGTTGACTGATTAACAATGAATGAGCTCTGAGACGTCCATTTTTCTTTGATGTCTTAACACCTGTTGAAGGGGAACAGATTAAATTAATATTTAACATTTACATTACTCTAATAAAAATCACACTTGTGTGAAGTGTGGGGTGCCCAATGCATTTATATCGACCGCATGCGGCATGATGTCTTATGCAATTTAGTGCCCTAAACAAACTTTAAAGTCCATAGACTTGGCTGGCAAATTATTTAGTGCTCTAACCAACTATTATTATTATTATTGGTTTATAATCCATAGTTACTATGTATAATATTATTATTATTATACATAGTAACTATGGATGATGTCAACCACATCATCTTGGTTTCTATTCCTTATTTATAACTCTAGTTAATGTTCTATTCAGATATTCAATGCATCATGGCCAGCATACTCAAACTACTATTATTATTTTAATATCCGGAATCCCCCCGCGCACGCACGCACGCACGCACACACACACACACACACACACACCGCAACGATCCTGTTGCAACGTTAGCTTGCTAGCCTAGCAAGGTTGTGTTTACTGTTGATTGCTTTAGCAGCTATCGCTAACATGAGGAACAGCAACAACAAGTCCTCTTTGGCTCTCCGTGTTCATCGGATTCTTTATCTTACATAAAGAAATACGAGCGACCTGTTAAAGAAGTTAAGAACACAGCGTGGGGACAGAAGTCACAGTGAGTCAACGAGACAGACTTGTACTGAGCGTGCCGTATGTCAGATGTTCCCAAACATTTTTGGACCAGGTACCCCTTTTGGGGTAGATATTTTTAGGTACCCCCTCATCCTCGCAACACGGATAACAATATATTTACAACCACAAGCAGTGTTTCCTGCAGGAAAAAGCTTTGGCATGGTCCTGGGCACAGGCCGCAATTTTGATTAATTAATTAATTTGATTAATTAATTAATAAGATTAATACATTAAGAAAAAAAATTGTATTATTGCTCTTGTATTGCTATTGGAGACACTGGGGGGACACTGGGCAGGCACTGAGGAGGCACTGGGGAGACACTGGGGAGGCACTCAGGGGCACACTGGGGAGGCACTCGGTGGGCACACTGGGGAGGCATTGGGGAGGCACTCGGGGGGACACTGGGGAGGCACTCGGGGGGACACTGGGGAGGCACTCGGGGGGACACTGTCTAAATGTATACGTCTAAATGTAGACGTCTAAATGTATACGGACGTCTAAATGTAGACGTCTAAATGTAGACGTCTAAATGTGTACGTCTTCTCTTATGGGGGTCCCTGGCATATCTTTTCAAATGGGGGTCCACACTAAGTAGTGTCCATTTGGGGGTCCTTGACATGAAAAAGTTTGGGAACCACTGCTTTAAACGCTTTAGCACTTTATGAACATGAACAAAATAGATGGGTCCCCCCTGGAACTCCCTCAGGTACCCCTGGGGGTCCCCGGACCCCACTTTGGGAACCACTGCCGTATGTGACTGTGAGGCTGTGACCACTGCGGGCTGAGAGGACTCCCCCCTCCGCTTCCAAGGCTCAGGAGGGAGGGGGCTGTTTGACTGTACTGTGCGCTGGGCAGGAGCATGTCTTAACGGTAGAACGGAGCGGCACTAAAAGTCAGGATATGGATTTCAGCATTCCAAAAATAAAAAGAATGATTTTATAGTAATGATTTATATAAAAGTAAGTCAATTCTGTCTTTCATATATTTTATTTATTCCATGAATATTTTTCATCACAGTTAGGTGTGTGGGCAGGGGGTGCTTAGGGGGTGCTGAGCCTCCAGCAAGGGGGACTAAAGCCCCCCCCAGCCCCCCCCTGGCGCCGTCGCTGATTCAGCATCATGGAAAACCCCCTAGTTTGACACATCACATGCTAGATAAAGCATGATGAAAATTTGAATATTTTGCCTTCTATGGGTCACGTGTTATGAAAATTGGCTCAACATTGTGCAAGTTAGCATCGGGCAGTTTCTACATGCTGCATGGGACCCATTCTAAACATTTATAACATAAAACGTTGGTAGTTTTTACATTGTGTTAAGAAGTGTAACTCTGTCTCTATAGCTCCGTCGTCCCAGTGAAAAGCCTCTCCTCTCTCTCTCTCCTCCAGGTAAGGCGGTTGGTATCGTGACCACCACCAGGGTGCAGCATGCCACCCCAGCCACCACCTACGCCCACAGCGCCAGCAGGAAGTGGTACAGCGACGCGGACATGCCCGCCTCGGCCAAGCGGGACAACTGTACGGACATCTCCTCTCAGCTCCTCAACAACACCGACATCGACGTAAGCCCCCCCCCCGTACACACACACACACACACACACACACATTCACACACCTTTACATAGATTGTGCATGACATTCACTCATTCACACACACATTCACACACCTTGCATTACATTCACCCATTCACTTTCACACACACACACACACACACACACACACACACACACACACACACACACACACCCACACACACACACACACACACACCTTTACATAGATTGTGCATTACATTCACCCATTCACACACACATTCACACACCTTGCATTACATTCACCCATTCACACACACACACATTCACACAACTTTACATAGATTGTGCATTACATTCACCCATTCACACACACACACACACACACACACACACACACACACACACACACACACACACACATTCACACACCTTTACATAGATTGTGCATTACATTCACCCATTCACATACACATTCACACACCGATGGCGGTGGAAACCATGCAAGGTACTACCAACCAGCACATCAGGAGCAATCAGGGGTCCAGTGTCTTGCTCAAGGACACTTTCGACACTAACTCTGGTTGGAGCCCACAGGGTTCGAACTGGCAACCTTGCGGTTACCATCCAGCCACTCTACCGCTGAGCCACCGGCGTGCGTGCGTGCGTATGGGCATAATGGCTGACCTGTTGATTCCATAATTTTGATCCGCATACACCGCAAAGTAACCACAGTATACCACTAATCAATTTACAAATTACATATACATATACATAGAGGCAGTTCCTTTAATCCACCCGGCACTGGTATAACTAGCTGGTATAACTAGCTGGTATAACTAGCTGGTATAACTAACTGGTATAACTAGCTGGTATAACTAGCTGGTATAACTAACTGGTATAACTAGCTGGTATAACTAGCTCTCAATGATGACGTAATAAAGATGTGGATTAAAGGACCCAATGCCACAGTGTAATTGGTTTTCGATGGTGATGTAATGACGATATGTTTTAGTGTCGAGAGGATTAAAGGTAATGCTCCTATGTACTGTATACATGTATGTAATCTGGCACCACTGCCGTATCAGGCACAAGTATCATTACGTGATTTGCACACGCATCGAATATGCTGGGACGGTGCACACACATGAAAAGTGATGCAAAGTAATTTTTTACATGCATAGAACAAGTAGAGGCAGGTAGCAAATAGTTAAACCTAATAATTCAACATTTCAAACGTCCTTCACAGAGAAAAGTGAGATTTGACAGCTTGTAGCGGTCGACAGTACTTGCGCGCTCTGCTTGCGCACTAGTAGGCCATTCATGGCCTACTAGTGTGCAACAAGCAAGTATGCACTCGACAGAGTGCAGTTCTAGTTTATTTACTATTATGTCAAAGAACCAAAACCAAATAACTACTCTTGGTAAATCTAGCAGGTAACTAATACAAATCTTGAATTGTGAATAAAACAAAAAGTTTGGAAACTTATACTTTGGTCGATTATTTCTCTGCTTAAATAATACCAATTGGTATTGTATAATTTATATATCTTTATTGTCAATTAGTAACCTTTACAACGAGGTATAACTTGTAAGGAGTGTATAATCGTGGAATGAGCAACACAGCTAAATAGTAGGGCAGGGGAGAGGCTAACAGAACACCTGAGTGAAAGCATCCTGGCTACCTACTAGCGACCGTAGTAGACACTTTTTCATGATTGGCTGCCTTATCTCTAGGCTTATCTCTAACCCATACTCTGAACGCCGCAACATGAAGCTGTGAGCTGAGGCAGAGGCTGCGGCACACACACTGATTATAGATAGACAGACAGATCTGCACCTGGCAGTTATGACATTCTTGTTTTGGGACCATTATGGTGTCCAGTTAAGATTTCTTCTTGTTGCCCTTGTCCCATCAACAGTGTCAATCAAAATAGAATGAGGCCAAACGATCAGAATTATTATCTCACATGATAAAAACAAAACATACCGTATACATTTACACACATTCTTTTTCTCATGCAGTTTCAAATGAAACCTACCTAGGGGTACAGCACACAGCAAGTACAGATTTTATAGTTCAATCAATCAATCAATCAATCAATCTTTATTTGTCACATACATATTAAAAAAGTAGTATCTTTAAAATGCAGTAAAATGTACGTAGGTCAGCCCCACAGAAGTGAACATTAAAACAGGACAAGAGGACTAAAGCTAAAAATAAATCTACCATTTAAAACACTTCCAACCCTAAAAATAGCATGACTATAATACATTATTAAGTTAGACTACAATAAATAATGTCCATAGAGGTATTATGCCCTGCACTGCCAGACTGGATTACCAGCCACGGTGCCTGGACCGCTGAGCCACGGGCCATGCCGACTCAGTCATTTTATCTAAAGACTGAATAATTGATAAGATTCCTATCATCAAAGAACTCACTTTTGCAGCATGGCTTTCATGAATGGTAAATATTTTAGCAATTAAACTAAAAAGAAGGTGTGTTTCTGCTGAAATCATGGCACGGAACAGGTGACGCCAGCGTCTTCAGAATGGTCACAGTTGTGATCATCCATGGATACATGGGAACACTCCCCAAGTGAGGCCTCTCCACCACTACACTTAAGATTGTCCATGAGGATTGTTCCTGTGCCTGGGCCAAAGGTGGGCCCTTTCCAGGCTTTTGTAGCCTCTCCACAGCCAACGTTGCGACACACAACCCGGGCATCTGGGAGGTCCCAAGCATCATCACACACCGTTCCCCATTCGTTCGCATAGAAGATCTCCACCCGACCCTCACAAGGATGCGAGCCACCCACTAGTCTCACTGGTCCTGTCAAATACCATATAGAAAAAGCTGATATTTACGTTCACATATGGTGCAATTCGATTAATACTGTACTGTGTCTTAGTTTCTATTTTTTGTTCTGCCTTTAATTCGATGAAGACATTATTTTGAAAACTTCGGGCTTAACAGCGGTAGCCTCGGTTCTTATATAGACGGACCACGTAAAATCAATCCACAAATGTGAGTGGAAATATATCTGATTAACTTTTACTATTATTGTATGAGAATGGGAAAAAAAGGAAAGTATACAAATTACAATAATAGACATTCATCACATTTATTGACCACAAAATACTGACTTTTACCCTTTTTCAGAAGGTTAAAACATTCAGAAGATCACAGTATCTACTGAATGTGAAGGTAGCCTACTGGGGGAAGGCTTATAATGTGTGTATACTGTATAGGCTCAATATGTCAGTTTGTCACATTCAATAGATCCTGTGATCTTTTGTGGCCAGATGTAATTTCTTGGGGTCTAGTAGGACTATAGTAAATAATACAAAAATAAATCACCATACATTTCTGTAAAAAAATACATATTTAGCCCCATGCTCGAATGCCCCCGCCCCCTGTCAAAAAGAGCTAAAATCCATAAAACGAAAGAAAGCTGAAAATGAAAGAAAATTAACATTCACCTTTTAGTTTCTCTAATAACAACCTAAAACATGAACCTTGGTTGAAAAAAACTAAAAGCAGAAATAGGACATTTAATGAAACAAACATAATGTCAAAACAAACAAACACATGGCTGCTTACCAGACGGTTGTGGAAAAGAGCCTGAAATTCAAAATTAAGGAAGACATTAGACAAATTCTGAAAAAACATACAGTAGACTAGAGTAGCTTCACAATGGCAGAGCAAAGTATGCTCATTTTGTAATTGGTCATGTTAAAAGTAAAAACTTTATTAAACAAAATATATATGACAATATAGTTATCCTGTATCACTTAAAGGCTATATAAGAAATGCCAAATACGATTGTAACTAAGCAGGCCATCCTAGTAACAAAAGAAAGTTGTATAATTGTTCCGTTTTTGCTGTCTTTTCTTACCTTTAAGCTGCAGGACGAGCATGAGAGATATCCCACACAGCTGCTTGTGGATGGCCATTTTTGTATCCATTTCACCTCATCAGCACCGTTAAATAGCTTTGTCCTCAACTCCTCCCATACAGTGGCACCTGACATCAAACTGTTTTAACATGTCACTGGTTTCCTCATTCCTCTCTGATACTGTATTTCCAATTTTTTGTACTTTTACCACACACACACACACACACACACACACACACACACACACACACACACACACACACCCTTCCCTTCCTTCAGGTAAGTAAAATAAAACCCTTTAAAGTAACAGGTAAGTAACATTACAGATAAATAAAAGGTGAGTATACATTTCTTTTGTTTGTTTTTTTCTTTTGTTTTCAACCAGTAAATATGAAACCAGAACTTATATAATACCCAACCGGGTTACACAACGATGGCACTCCTCAGTCTACGCCCCACCCTGGATTGGATCTATAAGTGCGTTTGTGTGTATGCGCACAACGCACACTTTATAAAGGGTATTGTGCATGCATGTGAGTGGCAAAGTGAGTTTAACGTCGTTTAACATTGTTTAATGCAATCAGATATGACTTTTGCTTTTGGACATATGGGCTGACAAGGCCAGAAAGTCGTGTTTTTGCCACTCAGTAGGCAAAATATATAATGTTGAATTAAGTTGACTTGATTGATTGGCATAAAAAATGACCTGTCAGCTCAAACCCACAAAGCAATACTTTGTTTTCAAGAGTGTTGCACACAAACATTAGCATTACAAAGTTATATAGACGGCACCCGGGTGAGCATTATGGGTTAGAGCCCCAGCCTGTGTCCTCCGTCGGGAGGAAGCCCAA
Organism: Protomyctophum bolini; assembly: GCF_963924005.1. Classification (NCBI taxonomy): domain Eukaryota; kingdom Metazoa; phylum Chordata; class Actinopteri; order Myctophiformes; family Myctophidae; genus Protomyctophum; species Protomyctophum bolini. The sequence goes on along the minus strand of NC_137869.1, from coordinate 24,998,508 downwards.
CACACCTCGGTGAGGCCTTTAGGAGGGCCATTATAATCCACCACTCCTGAATGGAGTGCCTGGTGCTGGGAGTCTGGTGCAATGCACAGGTCCTGGGCCTGGTGAGAGCAGGAGTGGACCTGGTGAGACGTAGGAAGGGCCCGGATAGGAGTCAACCCACAGAGCCCTATATTCCTTCCACGTGCCAGAATTTGGTTCTCCCAGTCCCGGTAGAGTAGTTCCGGAGCAACGGATTGTGTGGCCTTGCTCATTCCCTGATGGACTGATCGATGGTAGCTGCTGGGACGTAAATCGGGATTTGATCAACCACGGCTGGGTCGCCTGAGTGAAGGGGTTTTAAGGTCTGCAAATGATGAATTACTTCATTTTAGAAATGTTTCTTAGTTGAAAGAAACTACTTTGGTTACTTCAGGACAAATCAGAGTCAAACATCACACCCAGGTTGCAGGTCCTTACATTATTTAATGTGGGATGGGCCAAATAGAAGGATTTAATAAGGTCCTTACATTATTTAATGTGGGATGGGCCAAATAGAAGGATTTAATAAGGTCCTTACATTATTTAATGTGGGATGGGCCAAATAGAAGGATTTAATAAGGTCCTTACATTATTTAATGTGGGATGGGCCAAATAGAAGGATTTAATGTCATTAAGTTGAGAATTCAGGGACATCCAATATTTGATTTCTGAGAGACAGGTGAGGATTCGGGTCATGTTACTTGTGTCACCAGGTAAGGTTAAGTGGGATACGTGTGCCGTCTGTATAACAATGGAAATTGGTGTTGTGTTTGCGTTTTGTGACCTACATAGGAAGCATGTAAATTGAGAACAGTAATGGAACCAGAATTGAGCCCTGGGGGAGACTAGACAGGACAGGGGACCTGAGAAGATGATGCATCCCCAATGACCATCCGTGAGATAGGAGCGGAACCAGTCAAGTGCCTGGTCCCTGATGCAGACCCAAAAAACCTCTGGATGGGATAATGTCCAGCAGGCAAGTGGAGGATTTAATCTGAGAAGTTATTATTATTCGAACAAGAAAGCAATGGAGCAGCTCAGACGATTTAGGCCCTTAGTTTATTATAACAGTAAAAAGTGACAACGTTTCGATGTGTAAGTTACATCTTCGTCAGGTCATAGCCCGAGGGGGCAACACAGTAAGGCTTAAGTATATGGTGCAGGGGGCAGGCCCTTAGTTAACCAATGTCACACAGCCAGCTGCAATCATTAGTTCATACATATCTTTCACGTGGAACCTACAAGTGAGGAATTATCCAGATGAAAGTTAAAGTATATTGAGACTATAAATATACATACTATAAATACACAGATTGTTGGAAGGATAGTACAAAGATTATTATTTTGGGTCCAGTGTAGGTTCCAACTCACCTTCCCTCAAAATATTTGTATGTGATTTATTGTTTTAAAACAATCTTTCCTTTCCCCTTACAAAACAAAAAACGAGAAAACAAACCCTTACTCCATTTCAACTTTAAGTACAGGTTTTAAAGGATTAAAATTACCTGGCTCTGTGATTGCCAACCTAAGTGGCCAATCAGTGAGCCTTGTAAGTGTTTATGTCCAGCCTACCACCAGTGATTCTACTTCCTGTCAGTATTTAAGCAGGAACATTTCCTTTTCCTGTTTAATTGAACACATGGCTGGTTCTTCATGTGCTGTTGTAAACAAACAGAGACAATCTTTTGCAATCCGCTTGGTAAGACTAAAACATAATCATCCACATTCTTAAAGATGGAGTGCCACCATTTTTGTATTTTTCTAGTTTTTCATGTGTCTATGAGGGGACAGTACTTCATTAGACACCCTGGAGTCATTTTATATTTAAAGAAATATATATATATATCTTATATAACAATAAGACCTGATGATCATGTTTTGCTGGATGTTTTAGGGTGGAAAAAATCATGGCACTCCATCTTTAATGTTGTTAGACAACTCCTGATTTGTTACTTGTGTCACTTTGCAGAGCAGTGTGAGAGCTAGCTCTGGTCCATAGCCTTCTACTGCTTCGATTCTGCCCTGCAGTAAGGCTATGGGACTTTCAGTTTTAAATCTCAAATCGAAATCAGACCAACCTCTCCTCTTTTGTGGAAATCTCACGAACGTTTCTATTGACGGGTTGTGTCAATAGAAAGACTACTTTCCTTAGTGGACGCACTCTGAGCCCCCACCACACGTATAAACGGTACTTTTTGAGAAGGGGAATTTTTTTCACCGGAGGAAAAATATTCTCTATGAGGCAGTTCTCTGGGCAATATCGGTAGAGGGCGCAGCGGAGTAACTAAAAGTATTTTTTTCCCGGTGGAAACAAAATCCCTTTTTGGCGAAAAAGTACCGTTTATATGGTACACCAGAGCTATGTGAGAGCGAGTGTTGAAAATCACTAATAGTAAGGGCATTTTATCAGGTATTTGACCAATCTGGGAACTAAATCGTTACCAAGAACTTTCTTCACCAATGTGTTTCTAAAGGTGTCTAATAACATGTACTAAAAGTTTGAAATTCAACTCCCGGGGGAAATTGAGTTATTAGCATAATATGTGACCATACCCATAACATCCTATATAAAGAAAAAAAGTCCAAATTTCATCATTCTTTCAGTAGCATGTGACATATGAAACTAGGGGGTTTTCATGATTCTGAATCCATTCCAAGCATTAGTTTTGCACAAAAGAGTTTTTGGGTATGGTCACATATTATGCTAATAACTCAATTTCCCAAGGAGTTGAATTTCAAACTTTTAGTACATGTTATTAGACACATTTAGAAACACATTGGTGAAGAAATTTCTTGGTAACGATTTAGTTCCCAGATTTTCATAGATTTCTCGGTGATGTTGCAGTCTCAGCATTCATGAAGTGGTGAGTGATCAATGTAGAACAAAGATGGTTATCTTAAATGGTGTTTAGCCATAATACATCCTGCCAATGATTTATTGTAAGTTCATGTTACATTTTGAAACACAGTTTGTTAGCCTACTGAAGAAATACAATATTCCTGTACATGAGAATTCTGGGTTATAGTGATTGAAGGTACATATTAAGGGTACTGTGGTGTCTCACTCGTCAATCCCCGCCCAATAAGCAAGTGCCACTCTGGAGAGAGAGGGAGGAAGAGCAAGGCAGGGACTCGCCAGGCTTTGAGACACGTGATTGATCACAGGTACATTGCTAATTACCTGTTGGACCAACTCAATGCACCTGTGCTCATCAACACACCTGAGCTCACCAGTATAAAAGGAAGAACTCTCTGCCTCACCAACAGATCCACTCTCCAGAGACGAGGCGAGGCTGTGGGCAAGCAAGTTGGGCGGTAAGAGAGACGACCACTATTTCATATACCATTCTATGTTATATCATGAAATCCGTATATTGACATCGATCTCTACTGTACATCTGTTATTTAAAAACGCATTGAGAATAAATCGAAATATTTTGAATATTTTTTTAAACATTTTAATAAAAAAGGCACAAAATATTTTCAGATGTCTGTGGACAATTGCATATTAATCTGGGGTTCTTTGACGTGAAGAGATGTAGGAATCACTGTTTTAAACATTAAGTCCAAATAAGCAACTACGTACACTTTAGAATCAAGCCCAAAACAACATCAACCAACAACTACCAATAATTTATTTGCAAGTGACTTTACAGAAAAAGCAAATGAAAGGTTGCTTATTATAATAAGCAGACATGGCCAGGGACGTGCAGAGAGTGAAATCCTGTAAGAGGGAACTTTTGGACAAAAATAGCAAACAGCACCTCTACAAGCTGTGAGCTTGTAGATCAGCTATTTTCGGGGTGCAACCCAGCACTCTTTAGCATAGTGGAGATGCGGTGTAACGGCATGGAACGTAAAATGCTGCGTTCAAGTTCAAGAGACTTCGGGGGAAAAAAGCAATTCTCCTGAATGCTGCCTTCCGGCATGGCATGGAAAGGAGTGGCATTTGCATTTCTTTCACTGTAGTAAATGGCAACAATGACTGAAGGAAGCAAAGCACACACACAAGGAGCCCCAGTAGTACCGTGGCGGGGAAAAGGTGGATATAGAAGCCAGCGTGTCTTCTATGGAAGCATGTTGCACAGCAAAAGTAGCCAATCTACAAGCTATCGGCGCATTGAGGGCTTGTAGATAGGCAACTTACGGTTATTATTTTAATATTAGAGCATCGGAAATAGTCAAACTGTCAATGTAGAGAAGGATCTTCCATAAAATCCTAATGGTCTGGGATATTTCATAAAAGCAAATGTTAACGCCGCAATCTGTGATTTGTTCAGGTTGTCAGTATGTAGAACAGTAGGATCAATAATACTAAAACATTTTAGATAGTGGGTTTTTTAAAGAAACAGCTTGCACTAGTGTTTCACACCGTTTCATAAATCTCACATTGGGTCACAAATTTTCAGTCTTGAGATTTTATTTTTTATTTAATCCGTGCAGTTGTATTTGTTAATTGGCATGCCTGGTCAACCTGGTCCCGGGGAATTGAACCCTCGGTTTCCACGGTGAGAGACACTTTAAAAGTGTTGTGCTGTTGAGTGAAATGATGTTGTGATAACGTTTAAATCATGTTGAAAATAAACCCAAATTAATGAAAAATGTATTTCTTAGTTTCTACAATAATATATTTTGGTCATTGCTACCACAGGTCGCACTTACTATGAAATTGTGCATTTCCCGTCAGACAGTCAGTTGTTTCGTTGGTTGGTTGACTGGTCACCCCATGCATGACCATATATGGTCAGTAGGTAGGTTACCTGAAGAGACAGAGACAGATGATTTCTCTTTTTGACATAAAATTGTGTAATTTATTTACACCCAACAGCACCCTCGGGTAGAGGCTTAGCCCCCCCTTCATGATTTTCATTTTATTTTATTTTATTGTTAAACCATAAAAACCTATACACTATACTAACTACAGTATGTTGATTTTCATGTTTTTCATCTTTTTTTAAAATCTGCAAACCATATAAAAGTAAGGTCAGCCCAGTTAGGGCCCAGGTAGAGCCGGGCCTTAATTTTCGGGCATGTTGAGAACTTTTTTTGCGGCTGCCAGGTGCAGCTGTGCTTAGTGCTAATGACTTTGGGGGCAGGTCCGTCTAGAGTTTGAATGGGCAGGAGTCAAAAGGGAGACATCGAAGAGGGTGGGGAAGGCTCAACATAATGGAATGTCAGGTCAGCTCAGGCTACAAAAATCCCAGGAGTGGTTAGAGTGGATCATATAATTCATATAATTGTGAGATCTAAAGGTCAGAGATGATAAGAGTGCCCCTCACTTCACACGGGTGTGATTTTGTTGTTGTTTGTTTAATGTTTTAGTTGCACTGGTCTTCATTCACAGCTTTGGCATCTCTTTATGTAGCTTTTCCAGGTACGGATGATCCTTCCCATGAGTAACCTCCATGATGGATATTGCCTGTAAATTCACATCCACAGTTTGAACAGCGCCAGAGCAATGTGCACACACAATGTATCATTCTTCATGTTTGTTCATAACAATTTGTGGCTACATGGTTTAACGTTTTCATGACATATGGTTTTACAAAACATTAAACGTCTTTATCATGGCCCTTCCCTGTGTAGGTTTAATAATCCACTCTCTTATTTTCAGCTGCAATGAATAGAAACGTATTTGCCTGCGGGTGTCGCTGTTGAGGGATATGTATAGCAACTGTATAACTGATGCACTGTATTTCGAAATGACCACTGGTGGAAAGTAACTAAGTACTTATGTACTAAAGTACTGTACTTAAGTACAATTCCATAAATTAGGAAGTGGTGACCTACAAGCTTACAACGCAGCGTGAAGCGAGGTGTTGTGAGCTTTTAGAATGTTATTTCCAGTAGTTTGGGTCCCGGGGGGAAACATCAAATTTAACTTTTGGGTCACTGTAAGTAAATAATTATGAATTTCTGTACCTTCTTGAGAGAACTGGCGCACGTGAGTGGCTTCTCCACAGTCTCGTAGAGTCTGGCCAGCTTCAGGTAGATGGAGGACACGTTCAGAGAGTACGGTGGATACAGCTCACTGCACAGCACAAAGGACGGAGAGTAACTCTTCCGGGTTTTTAGACAGCTGGTGGATGGAAATGAAGCTCCACCCACATGGCAGAGTGCCGCGCGTCGGCCAGATTCCCGGAAAAGCTTGCCCCAGCGGCTTCATTTCCATCCAATTCATTGACATCCGTCAGTCTCGAGAGACTATGGAGTCGCGCTTTGATTTTAGTCATAGTCTTGTAGTCCATGTAGTCTTCAATAGTTTTCATTTAGTTTCAGTCACATTTTAGTCACCTGGAATGTTTTAGTGTTAGTCTAGATTTAGTCGACTAAAATGTGTTTTGGTGGACCGTCGTAATGACTCTTTTTACACTATAAATAGCAGAACTACAAGCACACAACGCGTCGATCTGCAATGTGTTGTGAGCCATAGAGTTTTAATACTCCATAGAGTTTTAAACTCTATGGTTTACAACCAGTGGTCCTTGAGGGGGATCCAGGTGGTCCCCAGCTAAATGAGGAGTTGGTAATCAAATGCACCTTTTGTGGCCCCTGAAAGATCTTTTTTTTTTTGAGAATAATAAGAGGGCTGATAAAAGTTACAGGTATGGTGTGTGCGATATTAATTGTGAGATTACCATAATGACGGTAATCATTAAAGGACCACTTTTCAACCCATCTTCATATAGCAGGATAATGTCTATACAGCTCATTACTGTGCGGAAATATGCATTCGTGTTTGAGCACAAAAAGCATTTTGAGAACCCACAAATTTCAGCGCTTCGCGCGCACACTGTGTGGCCCCCCACACACAATCATTCTACATTTGTGGCCCCCGGCCAAATCTAATTGAATACCCCTGCCCTAGCGGGTCCATTTGGTTTCATTTTACGCTCTCAAGCGTTATGTTATTCTTAATTATCTGCATTACTTCATTTACAAGAAGTCTTCACATTTTATTTTATTGCATTTTATTTCGTGGTCGACTACAGTATACAGCTAAAGCACACAGGGTATCTTAAAAGTCCAACTAGGCAAATGCCTATATCCATCTTATCCAACGACAACAAAATATTCAAAGTTTTGGTTCCAATAAGAGACTACGGGCTGTATTTTGCGTGTCTTAAGTACCAGGTAATATTACTTAACTTAAGACCTGGAGGAGTGATCAATGCCATTTGGCTATTCTGAGTGGCCAAAGAGCATTGACCACGCCTCCAGGTCTTAAGTTAAGTAATAAGACCTGGTACACGCAAAATACAGCCCTAAATCTCATCAAATGGTGATCTGTGGCTCAAATGCAGAATAAATAATGGCCTTGAAAACCACTGGTCTAGTGCATTGTAACAGGGACAGAGTGTTACCGGCTGATACTGATATAAGCCCCTCTCAACCTACTATTATGTCTGTAAATATCTGTATTACTGTATTATGTGTTTTCGGTTCCAGACAACTTCCAGTACCTGTAAGGTTTTACAATCTTCTCGCCATAGCTGATTGCACCATTCCAATCGCCCAAGTAGAGGCACACCCCCATGGCCTGGTACATCATGTGGAGCATGTACGCGTTGGAGTCATCAAACACAGCTCCCATCTTGTCAAGGGACAGTTCACACATATCCAGCAATGCGCTAGGGGGTGCACGAGAGTCAAGGATGCAATGGCACAGGCCTGAAAAGCTATTGGCGTTCAAATAAATAATATGCATTTGTGTACTGAATCATTAGAGCATTTGGGTGTCATATGGTAACAGACAAAACATACCATATTAATAGAACGCACGCACACACGGTTTTGAGAGGACATTTTCTGAACAAAAGCGAGATGCTCTTGCAGAACATGTACAGGTCGTCTCAGTGGGTCAGTGTGCATACAGGTTGTTCAGTACTTTGCTGACAATACACAGTGTATCATTTGTTCAAGCCCTCATACTCTTAACTTAAAACAATGGCTGGGTTTCCCAGCCATTCCCTCAGAGGCCGCACACAGAAGCCTGTGTGAACATAGACATTCCGTGCATAGATGTGCCACGCAATGGTAGGCCTCAGGTCTACCATTCTGAAATTGAATTTAATAATATGACAGTAGGCTCTCTTTACTCTTTAAAAAAAATATATATATATATATAAAGTAAAGAGAGCCTGCTGTCCAGCAGTCCAAATATTATTAAATTAAATTTCAGAATGGTAGACCTGAGGCCTATCATTGCGTGGCACATCTATGCACGAAATGTCTATGTTCACACAGGCTTCTGTGTTGCGGCCTAGAGGGTATCTGAGCATGTGCAGCACTACAAGTCTTACACCATATGCGTTTGGGAAACCCAGCCAATGTCTTGACAGTCAATGCAAAAGGGGAACGCTTGATAGGCTTTTCAAGAACAGGTACAGCATGTCTCTAGGTGCTTTTAGAATGATGATCAATGGCAGAAAGAGGTGCATGGTCTGAAAGTCAGGGCGTTTAGGTAAAGGATATATTTGTCGTTCTTTGCTGCTCGGAACTGTCCCATGAGCTTCCTAGCGTGGCGGACTGTGTTACTGATGACGTCTGGCTCAATGGGAGGACTCCGCTTACGCACTTTGAGCTTGGCCTGGTCCTGAGACCAAGGAGACAAGATGGCATGTTAGAGTTGAGGAACATTAAAGCTGCTTGTGAACTAGGATAATTCTGTTGTCAATGATCTATCAATACTGCTGCGCACGTGTGTGTGTGTGTGTGTGTGTGTGTGTGTGTGTGTGTGTGTGTGTGTGTGTGATGTTGAGGTGATGATTGATCTATCAGTAGCCTACTGATGTGTGATGTTGAGGTGATGATTGATTCATCAGTAGCCTACTGATGCCTTCTTGCATTTGATATTGAGGTGATGATTTTGTTTGTTTGTTTTTTTTCCCGAAAATGTTTCAAAACATATTCACAATTTTCATAAAAATATGCCTGAAGTGATTGAAAAGGTTAGGGAATACCAGGGTTACAGTGTTTACTCATGTTCTTATAGGCTTTTATCTGTGTTTACAACCCTTCACATCCAAATTAAACCAAGTAATCACTGAATTTGATTATAATTTTAGCCCCTCCTATTTACAGGTTTAATATAATATTAGTATTAATTAATTAAATATTATTAATATTAGTTATATTAATATTATTATATAATGTTTGTTTTTAGTTCAATGTTTGTTTTAAAAACGCCATTGACAATAAAGATAATTTAATGTGGTCACAGTTTGTTTTACATCATTACATCACTGTAAGATGATAAGAGGCCCCCTCACTTCACATGGGTGTGATTTTTCAAGTTTTTTCAGTCTTGGTTTTTCAGTACTTACTTTGGACTTAGTTTTACATTCCTGGCAATCACAGGTGAAGTAGTAACAGTCTCTTAACCGGTCGTTTCTGTCTTCTGTTGGGTATAGGAGGTCTATGTAGCTGATCAGCACCTTTCAAAGGCACAGGAACACACAAAAATACATTGTGAATAGTGCTTCAGGTTTCCACATCTACTTCTGTGTGGTCAAGGAGTTGTCTCTGAGACTGATTCCTTAATTCTTAATGTCAACGAAGTCCACACCCACAACACCAGACCAGAGGGAGTTCAACAAACCATGTGCAACCTAGATTCAGCACAAACAAGGGACAAAATTAATTTCGCTCCTATGCCACCAAAATGTGGAACGCCCTACCAACAGTCATTAAGACATGATAATCCCATGACTTCTTCAAAACTGCTCTCAAAGGGCACCTACGGACGGCTGCAATTTGAAACTGAGGGGGGGGGGGGGGGGGGCTCCACTTCCGCTTTTACTGTAGTAAACAGTCTGGCTTCCCTAACCCCCTTGTAACTCGTAGACTACCTCGTTTCCCATCCACACATAAAGCACAGCAGGCGGCGGCTCTCCTCTCACCTCATCACCAGGCTTCATGTCCTGTACTGCCCGGATTCCTGCTGCCACTCCCTTGTATGTGACAATGGCGCTGGGTAGACAGCTGTGGTTTATGAGGGCAACACTGAGGGGAGAGAGGGTGATGCGGAGAGAAGCTTAAAGGGCCACTGTTTGGGAGACAAGAAACACTTTCCTGTGTGTGTGTGCGTGTGTGTGTGTGTGTGTGTGTGTGTGTGTGTGTGTGTGTGTGTGAGTGACGTGTTACTGAACTTATTCATGCCTTGCTCTTCCATGTTTCCTTGTGTTAAAAATAACCCATGAAGACAGTCACAATGTCTTGTAGTTGTAATGTATGTAGGTTATGTAACAGTGACATGAAACATGCTACCCATTCTAGAAAGTTCACCACTGACCCTGTGGTTAGAGCAATTAAGGGTTCCCAACCTTTCTATTACCACCACAGACCGGCTGACATAAAATGTGCGTGCGTGAGTGAGTGCATCCATGTGTGCGTGTGCATCCGTGTGCGCGCACACTTCTGTGTTCTTACTCTGGGTAGACTGAAGTACCCATAATGTACAATTCCTCATCCTCCACTGTGAAGCCATTACAGCTAACCTGTTGCACAGAAAGAGGAATCATTACTAATCCTACTAATTTATTCACAGTTGGATAAGAATTTGGTTGTTATTCTTGTCATCGAGAGACTTCATCGCCTTACGTACGAGACAGGATGTTACACAGGCCTTACAAGCCAGACATCATTGTGTCAAAGATTTCGGTTCTAATCGGACACCACTGCGGCGGGTCCTAACCTAGACAACCAGCACTAGTTTGAGCTATTTAATATGGTCCTTTCACCTAGAGCTCCATATGTCGGGCCAGAAGGCTCTGGTAAATATCATGAGAGCATCGTCAGGACAGCATGACGTGCAAGGGCACTGGGGGTATACCAACCCTTCCATAGATGATGGAGTAATCGGGGGACGACAGAGGTTTCGTTCATCAATAGCATGTACCCATGGCGAGAGAGGACATGGTCACCTCCCTGATAATAGCCACCAGGTGAACGGTCACTGCCTTAAGGGCTTTTCAAACAGGAAGCGAGGAACGCAGGCGTTGTTGCCTGGATCAACAACAGGTCTCCTCCATTTGTCTGTAATAGCATGCCCAAAATAGGGATGCCAGGTTAAGTGGTAAAGTCTGTCCATGGGGTTGATCAACTTTCAACCCTTGTGACCTAAAGCAAAACTACATTGGATCAACTGGAACAGAAGTTCCTTTTCACATTCCCTGTAAAGTAACAGTTTTGGACATAGTTTCTGCTGGACAACTACTTGTGTGTGTGTTCACATTACCTGGGAGAAGAGTGAAAGCAGGTCTTGGTGATCAGGGAAGTCCAGGTGTTTGGAATAGAAGTGATGCAGGCTGGCAATGTCAGCCTCGTTAATCAATTTCCTCTTGTTGTCCGCATCCTCCACATCTGGTTTGTATAGTTTTGTTTTTAAGACAAAACAAAACAAAATATTCCTCCTCGTATAATCATAATACCTGATGATCATGTTTTGGGTGGAAAATCACGTTACCCCATCTTTAAGTTGCTGAAAGTATACTGTATGTGTTATTTATTCAAAGATTAATGGTGCAGCTGGTTTATGAAGAATAGGATCCAGCCCAAATGAACACACAGATTTTACGGTGTGTGTGTGTGTGTGTGTGCGTGCATGTTTGTGTGTTTCTGTTGAGTCATCCCTTACGTGATTGCAGCTCTCCAATCAACATGAGCTTCTCAGATGCAGATCTTTCCTTCTGTGCCTTTTGTAGACAGAAGAATTAGCAAACGATTAAGCATATAGGCAAAGATTCTACACATCTTAATATCTTGATTAAATAAATGCACACAGGTTACTTCTATATACAGCAGTTGGTACAATACAGTTATCAGTTTGTTTTCAGGTTTGTACTTTACTTGAGCATTTCCAATTTCCAGTACTTCTACTTCTACTCCACTTCAATATTTGAAAACTTTAGTTTCTAGTTACTTTGTAGATTCACATTATTATTACAAAACATACATTAACCACTTCAGCCCTATCTACATTTCAGTCATTTGAAAATAGCTGATCTACAAGCTCACATTGTGCAGATAGGACTTTTCTGTTTGGATGAATGGGCTGTCAATGGGAAGTTGCACCTAGCTAGCACCTTGCTGGCAGGCATAAGGTCAATTCCACAACATCAGAATGTTATATACCGTAGTCTGGAACTACACCTCCCAAAAGCAGATAACGAAAGCTCATGTGTTCGTAATTTCCGTTCACGAAAACACATTTTATTAAATTGTATGATGGAAGCATTTGGAATGTGTGGGAGGCAACAGTCTGTCTCGCGAGACTATAGACCCAACAACTTGTATTTCATGATTATGAACAGTGTTGGAAAAATTATCAAAAAGATCACCTTTTTGGCAAGGATCCTGGCTACCAGGCGGACTGACTCTGATGGACACCATTTCGGACCATACGCAATCATTGCTGAGCACTCCAGCTTATGCATAGCCCAATCCCCTTTCTGACACATGCACGCATGCACGTGTGCCACACACACACACACACACACACACACACACACACACACACACACACACACACACACACACACACACACACACACACACACTTTGATTACGCAAATTAAAATAAATTTTACAGGGAAACAAATATAACAGGGTTGAGAATTCATGGATACACATGGCACCTTCTCCTCCACACAGACAAACTGCCTATAACAGCTGAAACAGAACAGTATTTGGCAAGTTGTTTGCCTTTGCTCTTTGTCACGCCAGTTTATGTACATGATGGCCCAGCTAGCTTCCAAATATCAGTATGACGAAACTACATCGATACCCAAGGTTTGTTATGATTCCAAGTATGGTTGGTACTTCGAATGTTTATCTTGGAATGCCTGGTCCATGTACAAATCAAAGATATGTAAGCACCTCCAAAATCAGGACTTCCTTGTGGCTGGTGTCAACAAAAACAACATCAGGTGCACATTTAGGTGCATTTGGGATGTTAGCAAAGACATCGCATGCACAACCAATCCGGTAACACTCTTGAACATACATTGCTGCAGTGGTTGGCAACAGCTACACGCACACGCACGCAAGTTGCGCTTTGTTACTCAATGATCCTGTTAGGTGCTTGCACATATGCACACATGGCATCAACCGCATGGTGTTCTGTTCTCATACTCATCTGTCTACTGTAGTGCCTGTGATATTGCTGACCTCTGCTGGTCTAAACAGACACCTGTCAATCACCTGATGACTCTGGCTGCCACACCCTGTGTCAGCTGTTCCTTGATTGAGTGATTAGTAGCAGGCTATAAAGAGGAGCTGTGGAGAGCAGCTCATTGGCCACGTTTACATGCAGGCTGATCATTCAGAATAAATACTTCCGAATAAAATACATCCGATGTAATGTTTTTGCGTGCGTGTTTACCAAGGGGCCAGCTATGCACTCCAATGTTGAAGCGCTGGTCCCTAGTGGCCAAGTTTGGGACTGCAGGCGGATGAAATTCATGCACGAGCACAAGAAAGCGCGCCGCTGGTTTGCTTCGTGGACGCGCACAGGGCAGTTTGTGTTTACATTCTGTTTTCTGGAGGATAAAGCAGCCTTTTTGTTAAACACGACTCGAGTGCTCGCATCATGTACCACATCTCAAAACATAACTGATTTATTATATTACAGATAAGAAGCCCACCGTAAACCGGAGTTTGGTTTGGTTTACCAGCTAATAGTACTAAAACTGACACGTTGCTGTGTTGTGGGAGCTCGTGTTTTTGAATACCGGACTTCTCGCCTCGGCGTTAGAATATACAGAGCACATATTCCCTTTACTCAGCCTATAATAAAGATTGCTGACTGAGCTTTTTCACATTGATCACAAAGCTGATTGTGTGACATACCTGACTTCCATACATTTATACTGTAATGAGGACACAAATTGTACACCGTTTTTAAATGCACAATACCTTTTTTTATTTTACATAATAGGTAGTTAAACAACTAGTCAACTAGTAAAAATCACTAGAAGTGAAAGCCCTAGTGTGCAGTACTGTAACTTTATGTATTTGAAAATAAATCCATTTATGTTGTCACTAGGAAGGGGTTAGGCTAAATAAACTACCCTGTTTAGTTTGAGAACCACTCCTGTAGGGTAGGTAATTAAAGAAAAGTAATGTATAGCCTATTTTCTGATGGGAACGATATTTTCCTGGGATCACTACATGGTGTTTTTTTTTAACTACCGTAATTTTATAATTTTCCCACATTGAGTTTGTTGATTGTGTTGCATCTTTACACAACTGGTGAGGTACTGAGTTTAAAAAACAGAAGATGTTCAAAGATTGTGGTTTTAATTTAGTCTGTAATTTATGAATTCATACACAGTAAATGTCTTTTAGTGTTAATCTAATTCAAGTCAGTGTACAATGGAACCAAATGCACCCATCATGTCATGTGTACACGTACAGTACACTGTAACATTAAACATTGCCCAGATGGAACTGTTTTTATTATATTGATACATTTTAGGGGTAAAATAGACCACCTAGTTGCTAAGTCTTTACTAACATTTCGATATAAATCCCTAGATAATGTCAGAATTCTCAAGTTTCTGGTTCAGCGCCTGTGCGCTATGTAAACAGACGAAAATCTATGTATTGTTTTTTCTTTTTTGTCTTTGCTCGTACTCGACACGGAGCGCATTCATGAATGGATTCAGGCTTCAGGCGCGTTCACATGGCGTTCACGGCCGAGGTGCACTCTGGGTGCACTTCCGCATTTGGACACCAAATTTTGGTGTCCAAATGCGGAAGTGCACCCAGAGTGCACCTCGGTGAAATGCTGAATCAGCGAAAAGACGGTACTTCCGGCAGCCTTCCGGGTGCTTCAAAACGCCACTGAGCAACTTCCACTGACATGAATAGCAGAGGGGGCGGAGCTTCGCGTTAGTTTAGTCTCTATCCTTTTAATACTCTATGGTGTTTACATTGGAAATGGTCATTCCGAATGATTGTTTACATGGACGAAACTTTTAGATCCCATAATTTCATTCCGCATTAGCGTCGGGGCAGGGAAGGCTTCTGATTGGATAGGGGCGGTGCGGGCATATATGTTTAGTGTTTACCGTCTTTTTTCCCCCACCCGCTTTCGGCTCCGCTTCTCCGCTGGGAAGTTGATCATCTCGTTTTTATTTGTAGGCCTACTACTATACTTTGTATCTACAGCACGGCCAGGGCACGCAACGCAACACTGATGATTATTATTGTATCGGGTCGCTCGTTATTTTTGAGAGAGAGAGAGAGAGACCGTTGAACACACACACACACACACACACACACACACACACACACAGATCAGGGGTATCTCATCTGCTGCTGCTCCACGTTTTTTTTGTGGATTTCGGATCTGAAAAAAGGAACGAAATAACGCGCTCTATGTGCAAACTCCTCGGCGCCGACGGCGCGCCTTGGATTATATGAGCGCCTTGGAGCATGCTCAGAAAGACCAGAAGCAGTGTATACATGAGTCAAATTTCTTTCAATCGCATTGAAAATCGGAGTAATCCGGCCAGTGACATCGGAATGGTTTTTAGATCGCATCGAGCGTTTTCATTTGGATGTAAGTTTTTGTAGGTGTTTACATAACAACGTTTAATAGGATTGAACTTCTATTCGGAATGAAAAGGGGATTTAACTGCTCATGTAAACGTAGCCATTGTCTCCCCAACACCCAACTTGAATAGTTGTGTTCCCTTGTTTTCTAATGATCTTGTTATTCTTTATTTCAGTTACTGGGCTGGTTGTATGTATTTGTTTACCCTTTGGTTTTTGGTTAGTTTAGGTCTTTATGTTGTTTTGGTAGTTTATGGGGAGTCTGGGGACTCCGACATGCACATAGTGCATAGCTCCCCAGGCTCCCCCACTTATTAGTTTGCCAGCCCATATCTTTGTTAGTTAGGATGCCTAGTTAGGTTTTGATTTTCTTTATTATTGTTTTCGGCATTTATTAAGTTAACTCCTTTATTTATTCTGCTGTTCAGTGTGTTCTTGTGTGTTACATTCCTGGCTTGTTTGGGGTTGATTATTTATTGCCTGATTTCAATTTTAAATAAATTTGTTAAATTTTTGGTAAACTTTTAACCTGACTTTGTGTCCTTTATGATATGGTCCTCGGTGTTCGAGCCAATTTGAAAGGGCCGTAACAGATCCAGTCTGCTTTTTTCTTACTGTACCATATGTGCTGTTTACATTTCCGACTAAGTATTTAAACAATCAATAAAAAAAAGTAACTAGGAACGAATTAACAATCAGATGTTAGAGAACTAATGCTAGCAACGTCACCCTTCTTCCTCCTCATCCACTCGTTTCCTACCTGGCAGTTGACATTGCAATATAAGGCTCTCTTGCACTTTCCACATTTTGCCAAGCCCTGTTTCCTATGAATACACAAACAAACAACGTTTTAATGAGCAACTGTATGTCACAACATACTGTATGCTATTTGATGGATATATTGATTGCACGCACACACACACACACCTCTGCCAGATGCATCATAATACATAGTATACAGTAGATGTCTTAAAAGCATGTAAACATGGATTTAAACGCTTGTTTCAACCCGTGAAAAGACATAACATCTTAGCGCATGTCCCCTGACCTTTACTTTTTAGAAAAAGTATTGTTTATCTCTGCCAGCACCCGATGAGTAGGCTAGTATGTGAGTAGGCTACATGTTCACAAAACAAAACAATAACACACTTGTATGTGAGCGTGTTAGATATCTTGTGGGGTTTGTAATTAAAAGTGAAGATGCATTTAAAAACCTAAAATGAGGACACGAGAGAGCAATAAAATAGGTTAAGATAGTAACCATTACTACAGTATTTATTCAATAACGGTATGTTCAGATTGTAACCAACTAACCATTATTACTACAGACAGTGTTTGTTCAATAAACAATATTTGCAGCTAGGTGGGTTGAACATTTCAGCCAATCAGGAAAGAGTATAAAGTTATAGAGTTCTAGAGTTTAAATTGTGTCATCACTTAAAAGTTCACTTGTTTACCCTGGCCTCTCCTGATTGGATACAATTGGTAGATATAGCATACCAACCTGGAAATACATTTTCTGTTATAGAGTTAGTTATTTAACTAAATAAATTGTAGCTTAATGACATTTAATAGGCTGGAGTCAACTACACGTACGGGCCACAGTGAAAGATGAGCCACATCTCCTAAATAGATTTATGCGTAATGTTTTGGTTTTTGGAATGCGGGGGTTGCTACTAGCTGTAGTCTATATTAAGAATCACTCGCAAATGTACTGGCTTGACAGTGAAGCAGTCTGTACTATCGAATGCCTTTTCTGTCTGCATGGTGGTGTGCTATCTGGACTGAAATTAACTCAGTCTCATACAATGAACTGCATTAGCGGTCCATTGCGCACATGTAAAGAATGCACTGCGCAAGTGCCCATGCATAGCCTAGCCTACTACATATAGGCCTATTAATGCACACAGAAAGGGAATAACTAAGTTGGAATATAGGCTACATGCCACATTATTGCTCCTTTGAAATAAATACCTAGCAAAGCAGAACTCGCAGTAGTTTCCCCTCTCTTTAACCGAGAGGACCCAAGAGTACGCCGGGCAGGAGAAGAGAAGATCTCCAACTTTGAATGCTTTGGTCACCCGGAGACCTCGTCCTTTAGCAGGACTGTCAAACCTCTCGATTCCCTCGATTCCCTCAGTCATTGTGCTTCCAATCCAAGGTCTTCCGACTGCCCTTCGAAGACTCACATGCCCGCCTGGCCCTATAGCCTGGGTAAACCCCTCCCCCCTCGCCAGATTTGCATTCTGCCTGAATGGAGAATGCCAGTCAGATGACTAGTCCACTAGACTGGCCCGCCTGGCCCTGTTTATTGAAATGCCCCAGTGTCCCCCCCCCCGATTGAGTCTGGTCGTGCATGCGCAGACCGTCGCTTTGTATTCAGACAGTCTCAGATGCCCTTACGCCAGGTCTCCACTGGGAGCGTCTGCGTCGCGTCAGCGTCACCGTCACAGAATGTTCCCTTTTTAATCAATGAAGGGTGGCTCCACTGCCCGCGTTGCGTGTGCGTGCGTCACCATTCAAATTGAACCGGTTCGTTTTTTGACGCAATTGCGGAAATTGCGGATTTTTTTTTTCATTTCGTCATTTTTTTCAAATCCTCAAAAATGATGAAAAACTGCGCGCTATAGTATGCCGTACGATATGGGCTATAGCCCACGGTCCAAAATGATGAGGCTAACTTTTTTTTCCAAAATTTCAAAAAACATGGGCTATAACCCATCGTTTTTGTCATTTCGTCATTTTTTTCAAATCCTCAAAAATGATGAAAAACTGCGCGCTATAGTATGCCGTACGATATGGGCTATAGCCCACGGTCCAA
This sequence comes from Protomyctophum bolini, assembly GCF_963924005.1. NCBI lineage: Eukaryota > Metazoa > Chordata > Actinopteri > Myctophiformes > Myctophidae > Protomyctophum > Protomyctophum bolini. The sequence goes on along the minus strand of NC_137869.1, from coordinate 24,980,108 downwards.
AATGATGAGAAACGAGGCTAACTTTTTTTTCCAAAATTTCAAAAAACATGGGCTATAACCCATCGTTTTTGTCATTTCGTCACTTTTTTTCAAATCCTCAAAAATGATGAAAAACTGCGCGCTATAGTATGCCGTACGATATGGGCTATAGCCCACGGTCCAAAATGATGAGAAACGAGGCTAACTTTTTTTTCCAAAATTTCAAAAAACATGGGCTATAACCCATCGTTTTTGTCATTTCGTCATTTTTTTCAAATCCTCAAAAATGATGAAAAACTGCGCGCTATAGTATGCCGTACGATATGGGCTATAGCCCACGGTCCAAAATGATGAGAAACGAGGCTAACTTTTTTTTCCAAAATTTCAAAAAACATGGGCTATAACCCATCGTTTTTGTCATTTCGTAATTTTTTTCAAATCCTCAAAAATTATGACAAACTGCGCGCTATAGTATGCCGTACGATATGGGCTATAGCCCACGGTCCAAAATGATGAGAAACGAGGCTAACTTTTTTTTCCAAAATTTCAAAAAACATGGGCTATAACCCATCGTTTTTGTCATTTCGTCATTTTTTTCAAATCCTCAAAAATGATGAAAAACTGCGCGCTATAGTATGCCGTACGATATGGGCTATAGCCCACGGTCCAAAATGATGAGAAACGAGGCTAACTTTTTTTTCCAAAATTTCAAAAAACATGGGCTATAACCCATCGTTTTTGTCATTTCGTCATTTTTTTCAAATCCTCAAAAATGATGAAAAACTGCGCGCTATAGTATGCCGTACGATATGGGCTATAGCCCACGGTCCAAAATGATGAGAAACGAGGCTAACTTTTTTTTCCAAAATTTCAAAAAACATAGGCTATAACCCATCGTTTTTGTCATTTCGTCATTTTTTTCAAATCCTCAAAAATGATGAAAAACTGCGCGCTATAGTATCCCGTACGATATGGGCTATAGCCCACGGTCCAAAATGATGAGAAACGAGGCTAACTTTTTTTTCCAAAATTTCAAAAAACATGGGCTATAACCCATCGTTTTTGTCATTTCGTCATTTTTTTCAAATCCTCAAAAATGATGAAAAACTGCGCGCTATAGTATGCCGTACGATATGGGCTATAGCCCACGGTCCAAAATGATGAGAAACGAGGCTAACTTTTTTTTCCCAAATTTCAAAAAACATGGGCTATAACCCATCGTTTTTGTCATTTCGTCATTTTTTTCAAATCCTCAAAAATGATGAAAAACTGCGCGCTATAGTGTGCCGTACGATATGGGCTATAGCCCACGGTCCAAAATGATGAGAAACGAGGCTAACTTTTTTTTCCAAAATTTCAAAAAACATGGGCTATAAACCATCGTTTTTGTCATTTCGTCATTTTTTTCAAATCCTCAAAAATGATGAAAAACTGCGCGCTATAGTATGCCGTACGATATGGGCTATAGCCCACGGTCCAAAATGATGAGAAACGAGGCTAACTTTTTTTCCCAAAATTTCAAAAAACATGGGCTATAACCCATCGTTTTTGTCATTTCGTCATTTTTTTCAAATCCTCAAAAATGATGAAAAACTGCGCGCTATAGTATGCCGTACGATATGGGCTATAGCCCACGGTCCAAATTGATGAGAAACGAGGCTAACTTTTTTTTCCAAAATTTAAAAAAACATTGGCTATAACCCATCGTTTTTGTCATTTCGTCATTTTTTTCAAATCCTCAAAAATGATGAAAAACTGCGCGCTATAGTATGCCGTACGATATGGGCTATAGCCCACGGTCCAAAATGATGAGAAACGAGGCTAACTTTTTTTTCCAAAATTTCAAAAAACATGGGCAATAACCCATCGTTTTTGTCATTTCGTCATTTTTTTCAAATCCTCAAAAATGATGAAAAACTGCGCGCTATAGTATGCCGTACGATATGGGCTATAGCCCACGGTCCAAAATGATGAGAAACGAGGCTAACTTTTTTTTCCAAAATTTAAAAAACCATGGGCTATAACCCATCGTTTTTGTCATTTCGTCATTTTTTTCAAATCCTCAAAAATGATGAAAAACTGCGCGCTATAGTATGCTGTACGATATGGGCTATAGCCCACGGTCCAAAATGATGAGAAACGAGGCTAACTTTTTTTTCCAAAATTTAAAAAAAACATGGGCTATAACCCATCATTTTTGTCATTTCGTCATTTTTTTCAAATCCTCAAAAATGATGAAAAACTGCGCGCTATAGTATGCCGTACGATATGGGCTATAGCCCACGGTCCAAAATGATGAGAAACGAGGCTAACTTTTTTTTCCAAAATTTCAAAAAACATGGGCAATAACCCATCGTTTTTGTCATTTCGTCATTTTTTTCAAATCCTCAAAAATGATGAAAAACTGCGCGCTATAGTATGCCGTACGATATGGGCTATAGCCCACGGTCCAAAATGATGAGAAACGAGGCTAACTTTTTTTTCCAAAATTTAAAAAAACATGGGCTATAACCCATCGTTTTTGTCATTTCGTCATTTTTTTCAAATCCTCAAAAATGATGAAAAACTGCGCGCTATAGTATGCTGTACGATATGGGCTATAGCCCACGGTCCAAAATGATGAGAAACGAGGCTAACTTTTTTTTCCAAAATTTAAAAAAAACATGGGCTATAACCCATCATTTTTGTCATTTCGTCATTTTTTTCAAATCCTCAAAAATGATGAAAAACTGCGCGCTATAGTATGCCGTACGATATGGGCTATAGCCCACGGTCCAAAATGATGAGAAACGAGGCTAACTTTTTTTTCCACAATTTCAAAAAACATGGGCTATCGTTTTTGTCATTTCGTCATTTTTTTCAAATCCTCAAAAATGATGAAAAACTGCGCGCTATAGTATGCCGTACGATATGGGCTATAGCCCACGGTCCAAAATGATGAGAAACGAGGCTAACTTTTTTTTCCAAAATTTCAAAAAACATGGGCTATAACCCATCGTTTTTGTCATTTCGTCATTTTTTTCAAATCCTAAAAAATGATGACAAACTGCGCGCTATAGTATGCCGTACGATATGGGCTATAGCCCACGGTCCAAAATGATGAGAAACGAGGCTAACTTTTTTTTCCCAAATTTCAAAAAACATGGGCTATAACCCATCGTTTTTGTCATTTCGTCATTTTTTTCAAATCCTCAAAAATGATGAAAAACTGCGCGCTATAGTATGCCGTACGATATGGGCTATAGCCCACGGTCCAAAATGATGAGAAACGAGGCTAACTTTTTTTTCCAAAATTTCAAAAAACATGGGCTATAACCCATCGTTTTTGTCATTTCGTCATTTTTTTCAAATCCTCAAAAATGATGAAAAACTGCGCGCTATAGTATGCCGTACGATATGGGCTATAGCCCACGGTCCAAAATGATGAGAAACGAGGCTAACTTTTTTTTCCAAAATTAAAAAAAACATGGGCTATAACCCATCGTTTTTGTCATTTTTTTCAAATCCTCAAAAATGATGAAAAACTGCGCGCTATAGTATGCCGTACGATATGGGCTATAGCCCAGGGTCCAAAATGATGAGAAACGAGGCTAACTTTTTTTTCCAAAATTTCAAAAAACATGGGCTATAACCCATCGTTTTTGTCATTTCGTCATTTTTTTCAAATCCTCAAAAATGATGAAAAACTGCGCGCTATAGTATGCCGTACGATATGGGCTATAGCCCACGGTCCAAAATGATGAGAAACGAGGCTAACTTTTTTTTCCAAAATTTCAAAAAACATGGGCTATAACCCATCGTTTTTGTCATTTCGTCATTTTTTTCAAATCCTCAAAAATGATGAAAAACTGCGCGCTATAGTATGCCGTACGATATGGGCTATAGCCCACTGTCCAAAATGATGAGAAACGAGGCTAACTTTTTTTTCCAAAATTTAAAAAAACATGGGCTATAACCCATCGTTTTTGTCATTTCGTCATTTTTTTCAAATCCTCAAAAATGATGAAAAACTGCGCGCTATAGTATGCCGTACGATATGGGCTATAGCCCACGGTCCAAAATGATGAGAAACGAGGCTAACTTTTTTTCCCAAAATTTCAAAAAACATGGGCTATAACCCATCGTTTTTGTCATTTCGTCATTTTTTTCAAATCCTCAAAAATGATGAAAAACTGTGCGCTATAGTATGCCGTACGATATGGGCTATAGCCCACGGTCCAAAATGATGAGAAACGAGGCTAACTTTTTTTTCCAAAATTTCAAAAAACATGGGCTATAATAACCCATCGTTTTTGTCATTTCGTCATTTTTTTCAAATCCTCAAAAATGATGAAAAACTGCGCGCTATAGTATGCCGTACGATATGGGCTATAGCCCACGGTCCAAAATGATGAGAAACGAGGCTAACTTTTTTTTCCAAAATTTCAAAAAACATGGGCAATAACCCATCGTTTTTGTCATTTCGTCATTTTTTTCAAATCCTCAAAAATGATGAAAAACTGCGCGCTATAGTATGCCGTACGATATGGGCTATAGCCCACGGTCCAAAATGATGAGAAACGAGGCTAACTTTTTTTTCCAAAATTTAAAAAACCATGGGCTATAACCCATCGTTTTTGTCATTTCGTCATTTTTTTCAAATCCTCAAAAATGATGAAAAACTGCGCGCTATAGTATGCTGTACGATATGGGCTATAGCCCACGGTCCAAAATGATGAGAAACGAGGCTAACTTTTTTTTCCAAAATTTAAAAAAAACATGGGCTATAACCCATCATTTTTGTCATTTCGTCATTTTTTTCAAATCCTCAAAAATGATGAAAAACTGCGCGCTATAGTATGCCGTACGATATGGGCTATAGCCCACGGTCCAAAATGATGAGAAACGAGGCTAACTTTTTTTTCCAAAATTTCAAAAAACATGGGCAATAACCCATCGTTTTTGTCATTTCGTCATTTTTTTCAAATCCTCAAAAATGATGAAAAACTGCGCGCTATAGTATGCCGTACGATATGGGCTATAGCCCACGGTCCAAAATGATGAGAAACGAGGCTAACTTTTTTTTCCAAAATTTAAAAAAACATGGGCTATAACCCATCGTTTTTGTCATTTCGTCATTTTTTTCAAATCCTCAAAAATGATGAAAAACTGCGCGCTATAGTATGCTGTACGATATGGGCTATAGCCCACGGTCCAAAATGATGAGAAACGAGGCTAACTTTTTTTTCCAAAATTTAAAAAAAACATGGGCTATAACCCATCATTTTTGTCATTTCGTCATTTTTTTCAAATCCTCAAAAATGATGAAAAACTGCGCGCTATAGTATGCCGTACGATATGGGCTATAGCCCACGGTCCAAAATGATGAGAAACGAGGCTAACTTTTTTTTCCACAATTTCAAAAAACATGGGCTATCGTTTTTGTCATTTCGTCATTTTTTTCAAATCCTCAAAAATGATGAAAAACTGCGCGCTATAGTATGCCGTACGATATGGGCTATAGCCCACGGTCCAAAATGATGAGAAACGAGGCTAACTTTTTTTTCCAAAATTTCAAAAAACATGGGCTATAACCCATCGTTTTTGTCATTTCGTCATTTTTTTCAAATCCTAAAAAATGATGACAAACTGCGCGCTATAGTATGCCGTACGATATGGGCTATAGCCCACGGTCCAAAATGATGAGAAACGAGGCTAACTTTTTTTTCCCAAATTTCAAAAAACATGGGCTATAACCCATCGTTTTTGTCATTTCGTCATTTTTTTCAAATCCTCAAAAATGATGAAAAACTGCGCGCTATAGTATGCCGTACGATATGGGCTATAGCCCACGGTCCAAAATGATGAGAAACGAGGCTAACTTTTTTTTCCAAAATTTCAAAAAACATGGGCTATAACCCATCGTTTTTGTCATTTCGTCATTTTTTTCAAATCCTCAAAAATGATGAAAAACTGCGCGCTATAGTATGCCGTACGATATGGGCTATAGCCCACGGTCCAAAATGATGAGAAACGAGGCTAACTTTTTTTTCCAAAATTAAAAAAAACATGGGCTATAACCCATCGTTTTTGTCATTTTTTTCAAATCCTCAAAAATGATGAAAAACTGCGCGCTATAGTATGCCGTACGATATGGGCTATAGCCCAGGGTCCAAAATGATGAGAAACGAGGCTAACTTTTTTTTCCAAAATTTCAAAAAACATGGGCTATAACCCATCGTTTTTGTCATTTCGTCATTTTTTTCAAATCCTCAAAAATGATGAAAAACTGCGCGCTATAGTATGCCGTACGATATGGGCTATAGCCCACGGTCCAAAATGATGAGAAACGAGGCTAACTTTTTTTTCCAAAATTTCAAAAAACATGGGCTATAACCCATCGTTTTTGTCATTTCGTCATTTTTTTCAAATCCTCAAAAATGATGAAAAACTGCGCGCTATAGTATGCCGTACGATATGGGCTATAGCCCACTGTCCAAAATGATGAGAAACGAGGCTAACTTTTTTTTCCAAAATTTAAAAAAACATGGGCTATAACCCATCGTTTTTGTCATTTCGTCATTTTTTTCAAATCCTCAAAAATGATGAAAAACTGCGCGCTATAGTATGCCGTACGATATGGGCTATAGCCCACGGTCCAAAATGATGAGAAACGAGGCTAACTTTTTTTCCCAAAATTTCAAAAAACATGGGCTATAACCCATCGTTTTTGTCATTTCGTCATTTTTTTCAAATCCTCAAAAATGATGAAAAACTGTGCGCTATAGTATGCCGTACGATATGGGCTATAGCCCACGGTCCAAAATGATGAGAAACGAGGCTAACTTTTTTTTCCAAAATTTCAAAAAACATGGGCTATAATAACCCATCGTTTTTGTCATTTCGTCATTTTTTTCAAATCCTCAAAAATGATGAAAAACTGCGCGCTATAGTATGCCGTACGATATGGGCTATAGCCCACGGTCCAAAATGATGAGAAACGAGGCTAACTTTTTTTTCCAAAATTTCAAAAAACATGGGCTATAACCCATCGTTTTTGTCATTTCGTCATTTTTTTCAAATCCTCAAAAATGATGAAAAACTGCGCGCTATAGTATGCCGTACGATATGGGCTATAGCCCACGGTCCAAAATGATGAGAAACGAGGCTAACTTTTTTTTCCAAAATTTCAAAAAACATGGGCTATAACCCATCGTTTTTGTCATTTTGTCATTTTTTTCAAATCCTCAAAAATGATGAAAAACTGCGCGCTATAGTATGCCGTACGATATGGGCTATAGCCCACGGTCCAAAATGATGAGAAACGAGGCTAACTTTTTTTTCCAAAATTTCAAAAAACATGGGCTATAACCCATCGTTTTTGTCATTTCGTCATTTTTTTCGAATCCTCAAAAATGATGAAAAACTGCGCGCTATAGAATGCCGTACGATATGGGCTATAGCCCACGGTCCAAAATGATGAGAAACGAGGCTAACTTTTTTTTCCAAAATTTCAAAAAACATGGGCTATAACCCATCGTTTTTGTCATTTCGTCATTTTTTTCAAATCCTCAAAAATGATGAAAAACTGCGCGCTATAGTATGCCGTACGATATGGGCTATAGCCCACGGTCCAAAATGATGAGAAACGAGGCTAACTTTTTTTTCCAAAATTTCAAAAAACATGGGCTATAACCCATCGTTTTTGTCATTTCGTCATTTTTTTCAAATCCTCAAAAATGATGAAAAACTGCGCGCTATAGTATGCCGTACGATATGGGCTATAGCCCACGGTCCAAAATGATGAGAAACGAGGCTAACTTTTTTTCCCAAAATTTCAAAAAACATGGGCTATAACCCATCGTTTTTGTCATTTCGTCATTTTTTTCAAATCCTCAAAAATGATGAAAAACTGCGCGCTATAGTATGCCGTACGATATGGGCTATAGCCCACGGTCCAAATTGATGAGAAACGAGGCTAACTTTTTTTTCCAAAATTTAAAAAAACATTGGCTATAACCCATCGTTTTTGTCATTTCGTCATTTTTTTCAAATCCTCAAAAATGATGAAAAACTGCGCGCTATAGTATGCCGTACGATATGGGCTATAGCCCACGGTCCAAAATGATGAGAAACGAGGCTAACTTTTTTTTCCAAAATTTCAAAAAACATGGGCAATAACCCATCGTTTTTGTCATTTCGTCATTTTTTTCAAATCCTCAAAAATGATGAAAAACTGCGCGCTATAGTATGCCGTACGATATGGGCTATAGCCCACGGTCCAAAATGATGAGAAACGAGGCTAACTTTTTTTTCCAAAATTTAAAAAACCATGGGCTATAACCCATCGTTTTTGTCATTTCGTCATTTTTTTCAAATCCTCAAAAATGATGAAAAACTGCGCGCTATAGTATGCTGTACGATATGGGCTATAGCCCACGGTCCAAAATGATGAGAAACGAGGCTAACTTTTTTTTCCAAAATTTAAAAAAAACATGGGCTATAACCCATCATTTTTGTCATTTCGTCATTTTTTTCAAATCCTCAAAAATGATGAAAAACTGCGCGCTATAGTATGCCGTACGATATGGGCTATAGCCCACGGTCCAAAATGATGAGAAACGAGGCTAACTTTTTTTTCCAAAATTTCAAAAAACATGGGCAATAACCCATCGTTTTTGTCATTTCGTCATTTTTTTCAAATCCTCAAAAATGATGAAAAACTGCGCGCTATAGTATGCCGTACGATATGGGCTATAGCCCACGGTCCAAAATGATGAGAAACGAGGCTAACTTTTTTTTCCAAAATTTAAAAAAACATGGGCTATAACCCATCGTTTTTGTCATTTCGTCATTTTTTTCAAATCCTCAAAAATGATGAAAAACTGCGCGCTATAGTATGCTGTACGATATGGGCTATAGCCCACGGTCCAAAATGATGAGAAACGAGGCTAACTTTTTTTTCCAAAATTTAAAAAAAACATGGGCTATAACCCATCATTTTTGTCATTTCGTCATTTTTTTCAAATCCTCAAAAATGATGAAAAACTGCGCGCTATAGTATGCCGTACGATATGGGCTATAGCCCACGGTCCAAAATGATGAGAAACGAGGCTAACTTTTTTTTCCACAATTTCAAAAAACATGGGCTATCGTTTTTGTCATTTCGTCATTTTTTTCAAATCCTCAAAAATGATGAAAAACTGCGCGCTATAGTATGCCGTACGATATGGGCTATAGCCCACGGTCCAAAATGATGAGAAACGAGGCTAACTTTTTTTTCCAAAATTTCAAAAAACATGGGCTATAACCCATCGTTTTTGTCATTTCGTCATTTTTTTCAAATCCTCAAAAATGATGAAAAACTGCGCGCTATAGTATGCCGTACGATATGGGCTATAGCCCACGGTCCAAAATGATGAGAAACGAGGCTAACTTTTTTTTCCAAAATTTCAAAAAACATGGGCTATAACCCATCGTTTTTGTCATTTCGTCATTTTTTTCAAATCCTCAAAAATGATGAAAAACTGCGCGCTATAGTATGCCGTACGATATGGGCTATAGCCCACTGTCCAAAATGATGAGAAACGAGGCTAACTTTTTTTTCCAAAATTTAAAAAAACATGGGCTATAACCCATCGTTTTTGTCATTTCGTCATTTTTTTCAAATCCTCAAAAATGATGAAAAACTGCGCGCTATAGTATGCCGTACGATATGGGCTATAGCCCACGGTCCAAAATGATGAGAAACGAGGCTAACTTTTTTTCCCAAAATTTCAAAAAACATGGGCTATAACCCATCGTTTTTGTCATTTCGTCATTTTTTTCAAATCCTCAAAAATGATGAAAAACTGTGCGCTATAGTATGCCGTACGATATGGGCTATAGCCCACGGTCCAAAATGATGAGAAACGAGGCTAACTTTTTTTTCCAAAATTTCAAAAAACATGGGCTATAACCCATCGTTTTTGTCATTTCGTCATTTTTTTCAAATCCTCAAAAATGATGAAAAACTGCGCGCTATAGTATGCCGTACGATATGGGCTATAGCCCACGGTCCAAAATGATGAGAAACGAGGCTAACTTTTTTTTCCAAAATTTCAAAAAACATGGGCTATAACCCATCGTTTTTGTCATTTCGTCATTTTTTTCAAATCCTCAAAAATGATGAAAAACTGCGCGCTATAGTATGCCGTACGATATGGGCTATAGCCCACGGTCCAAAATGATGAGAAACGAGGCTAACTTTTTTTTCCAAAATTTCAAAAAACATGGGCTATAACCCATCGTTTTTGTCATTTTGTCATTTTTTTCAAATCCTCAAAAATGATGAAAAACTGCGCGCTATAGTATGCCGTACGATATGGGCTATAGCCCACGGTCCAAAATGATGAGAAACGAGGCTAACTTTTTTTTCCAAAATTTCAAAAAACATGGGCTATAACCCATCGTTTTTGTCATTTCGTCATTTTTTTCGAATCCTCAAAAATGATGAAAAACTGCGCGCTATAGAATGCCGTACGATATGGGCTATAGCCCACGGTCCAAAATGATGAGAAACGAGGCTAACTTTTTTTTCCAAAATTTCAAAAAACATGGGCTATAACCCATCGTTTTTGTCATTTCGTCATTTTTTTCAAATCCTCAAAAATGATGAAAAACTGCGCGCTATAGTATGCCGTACGATATGGGCTATAGCCCACGGTCCAAAATGATGAGAAACGAGGCTAACTTTTTTTTCCAAAATTTCAAAAAACATGGGCTATAACCCATCGTTTTTGTCATTTCGTCATTTTTTTCAAATCCTCAAAAATGATGAAAAACTGCGCGCTATAGTATGCCGTACGATATGGGCTATAGCCCACGGTCCAAAATGATGAGAAACGAGGCTAACTTTTTTTTCCAAAATTTAAAAACACATGGGCTATAACCCATCGTTTTTGTCATTTCGTCATTTTTTTCAAATCCTCAAAAATGATGAAAAACTGCGCGCTATAGTATGCCGTACGATATGGGCTATAGCCCACGGTCCAAAATGATGAGAAACGAGGCTAACTTTTTTTTCCAAAATTTCAAAAAACATGGGCTATAACCCATCGTTTTTGTCATTTCGTCATTTTTTTCAAATCCTCAAAAATGATGAAAAACTGCGCGCTATAGTATGCCGTACGATATGGGCTATAGCCCACGGTCCAAAATGATGAGAAACGAGGCTAACTTTTTTTCCCAAAATTTCAAAAAACATGGGCTATAACCCATCGTTTTTGTCATTTCGTCATTTTTTTCAAATCCTCAAAAATGATGAAAAACTGCGCGCTATTGTATGCCGTACGATATGGGCTATAGCCCACGGTCCAAAATGATGAGAAACGAGGCTAACTTTTTTTTCCAAAATTAAAAAAAACATGGGCTATAACCCATCGTTTTTGTCATTTCGTCATTTTTTTAAAATCCTCAAAAATGATGAAAAACTGCGCGCTATAGTATGCCGTACGATATGGGCTATAGCCCACGGTCCAAAATGATGAGAAACGAGGCTAACTTTTTTTTCCAAAATTTAAAAAAACATGGGCTATAACCCATCGTTTTTGTCATTTTGTCATTTTTTTCAAATCCTCAAAAATGATGAAAAACTGCGCGCTATAGTATGCCGTACGATATGGGCTATAGCCCACGGTCCAAAATGATGAGAAACGAGGCTAACTTTTTTTTCCAAAATTTCAAAAAACATGGGCTATAACCCATCGTTTTTGTCATTTCGTCATTTTTTTCAAATCCTCAAAAATGATGAAAAACTGCGCGCTATAGTATGCCGTACGATATGGGCTATAGCCCACGGTCCAAAATGATGAGAAACGAGGCTAACTTTTTTTTCCAAAATTTCAAAAAACATGGGCTATAACCCATCGTTTTTGTCATTTCGTCATTTTTTTCAAATCCTCAAAAATGATGAAAAACTGCGCGCTATAGTATGCCGTACGATATGGGCTATAGCCCACGGTCCAAAATGATGAGAAACGAGGCTAACTTTTTTTTCCAAAATTTCAAAAAACATGGGCTATAACCCATCGTTTTTGTCATTTCGTCATTTTTTTCAAATCCTCAAAAATGATGAAAAACTGCGCGCTATAGTATGCCGTACGATATGGGCTATAGCCCACGGTCCAAAATGATGAGAAACGAGGCTAACTTTTTTTTCCAAAATTTCAAAAAACATGGGCTATAACCCATCGTTTTTGTCATTTCGTCATTTTTTTCAAATCCTCAAAAATGATGAAAAACTGCGCGCTATAGTATGCCGTACGATATGGGCTATAGCCCACGGTCCAAAATGATGAGAAACGAGGCTAACTTTTTTTTCCCAAATTTCAAAAAACATGGGCTATAACCCATCGTTTTTGTCATTTCGTCATTTTTTTCAAATCCTCAAAAATGATGAAAAACTGCGCGCTATAGTATGCCGTACGATATGGGCTATAGCCCACGGTCCAAAATGATGAGAAACGAGGCTAACTTTTTTTTCCAAAATTTCAAAAAACATGGGCTATAACCCATCGTTTTTGTCATTTCGTCATTTTTTTCAAATCCTCAAAAATGATGAAAAACGGCGCGCTATAGTATGCCGTACGATATGGGCTATAGCCCATGGTCCAAAATGATGATGATTTTTAATTTTGGAAAAAAAAGTTAGCCTCGTTTCTCATCATTTTGGACCGTGGGCTATAGCCCATATCGTACGGCATACTATAGCGCGCAGTTTTTCATCATTTTTGAGGATTTGAAAAAAATGACGAAATGACAAAAACGATGGGTTATAGCCCATGTTTTTTTACATTTTGGAAAAAAAAGTTAGCCTCGTTTCTCATCATTTTGGACCGTGGGCTATAGGCCATATCGTACGGCATACTATAGCGCGTAGTTTTTCATCATTTTTGAGGATTTGAAAAAAATGACGAAATGACAAAAACGATGGATTATAGCCCATGTTTTTTGAAATTTTGGAAAAAAAAGTTAGCCTCGTTTCTCATCATTTTGGACCGTGGGCTATAGCCCATATCGTACGGCATACTATAGCGCGCAGTTTTTCATCATTTTTGAGGATTTGAAAAAAATGACGAAATGACAAAAACGATGGGTTATAGCCCATGTTTTTTGAAATTTTGGAAAAAAAAGTTAGCCTCGTTTCTCATCATTTTGGACCGTGGGCTATAGCCCATATCGTACGGCATTCTATAGCGCGCAGTTTATCATCATTTTTGAGGATTTGAAAAAAATGACGAAATGACAAAAACGATGGGTTATAGCCCATGTTTTTTGAAATTTGGGAAAAAAAAGTTAGCCTCGTTTCTCATCATTTTGGACCCTGGGCTATAGCCCATATCGTACGGCATACTATAGCGCGAAGTTTTTCATCATTTTTGAGGATTTGAAAAAAATGACGAAATGACAAAAACGATGGGTTATAGCCCATGTTTTTTTGAAATTTTGGAAAAAAAAGTTAGCCTCGTTTCTCATCATTTTGGACCGTGGGCTATAGCCCATATCGTACGGCATACTATAGCGCACAGTTTTTCATCATTTTTGAGGATTTGAAAAAAATGACGAAATGACAAAAACGATGGGTTATAGCCCATGTTTTTTGAAATTTTGGAAAAAAAAGTTAGCCTCGTTTCTCATCATTTTGGACCGTGGGCTATAGCCCATATCGTACGGCATACTATAGCGCGCAGTTTTTCATCATTTTTGAGGATTTGAAAAAAATGACGAAATGACAAAAACGATGGGTTATAGCCCATGTTTTTTGAAATTTTGGAAAAAAAAGTTAGCCTCGTTTCTCATCATTTTGGACCGTGGGCTATAGCCCATATCGTACGGCATACTATAGCGCGCAGTTTGTCATCATTTTTGAGGATTTGAAAAAAATGACGAAATGACAAAAACGATGGGTTATAGCCCATGTTTTTTGAAATTTTGGAAAAAAAAGTTAGCCTCGTTTCTCATCATTTTGGACCGTGGGCTATAGCCCATATCGTACGGCATACTATAGCGCGCAGTTTTTCATCATTTTTGATGATTTGAAAAAAATGACGAAATGACAAAAACGATGGGTTATAGCCCATGTTTTTTGAAATTTGGGAAAAAAAAGTTAGCCTCGTTTCTCATCATTTTGGACCGTGGGCTATAGCCCATATCGTACGGCATACTATAGCGCGCAGTTTGTCATCATTTTTGAGGATTTGAAAAAAATGACGAAATGACAAAAACGATGGGTTATAGCCCATGTTTTTTGAAATTTTGGAAAAAAAAGTTAGCCTCGTTTCTCATCATTTTGGACCGTGGGCTATAGCCCATATCGTACGGCATACTATAGCGCGCAGTTTTTCATCATTTTTGAGGATTTGAAAAAAATGACAAAATGACAAAAACGATGGGTTATAGCCCATGTTTTTTGAAATTTTGGAAAAAAAAGTTACCCTCGTTTCTCATCATTTTGGACCGTGGGCTATAGCCCATATCGTACGGCATACTATAGCGCGCAGTTTTTCATCATTTTTGAGGATTTGAAAAAAATGACGAAATGACAAAAACGATGGGTTATAGCCCATGTTTTTTGAAATTTTGGAAAAAAAAGTTAGCCTCGTTTCTCATCATTTTGGACCGTGGGCTATAGCCCATATCGTACGGCATACTATAGCGCGCAGTTTTTCATCATTTTTGAGGATTTGAAAAAAATGACGAAATGACAAAAACGATGGGTTATAGCCCATGTTTTTTGAAATTTTGGAAAAAAAAGTTAGCCTCGTTTCTCATCATTTTGGACCGGGGGCTATAGCCCATATCGTACGGCATACTATAGCGCGCAGTTTTTCATCATTTTTGAGGATTTGAAAAAAATGACGAAATGACAAAAACGATGGGTTATAGCCCATGTTTTTTGAAATTTTGGAAAAAAAAGTTAGCCTCGTTTCTCATCATTTTGGACCGTGGGCTATAACCCATATCGTACGGCATACTATAGCGCGCAGTTTTTCATCATTTTTGAGGATTTGAAAAAAATGACGAAATGACAAAAACGATGGGTTATAGCCCATGTTTTTTGAAATTTTGGAAAAAAAAGTTAGCCTCGTTTCTCATCATTTTGGACCGTGGGCTATAGCCCATATCGTACGGCATACTATAGCGCGCAGTTTTTCATCATTTTTGAGGATTTGAAAAAAATGACGAAATGACAAAAACGATGGGTTATAGCCCATGTTTTTTGAAATTTTGGAAAAAAAAGTTAGCCTCGTTTCTCATCATTTTGGACCCTGGGCTATAGCCCATATCGTACGGCATACTATAGCGCGCAGTTTTTCATCATTTTTGAGGATTTGAAAAAAATGACAAAAACGATGGGTTATAGCCCATGTTTTTTTTAATTTTGGAAAAAAAAGTTAGCCTCGTTTCTCATCATTTTGGACCGTGGGCTATAGCCCATATCGTACGGCATACTATAGCGCGCAGTTTTTCATCATTTTTGAGGATTTGAAAAAAATGACGAAATGACAAAAACGATGGGTTATAGCCCATGTTTTTTGAAATTTTGGAAAAAAAAGTTAGCCTCGTTTCTCATCATTTTGGACCGTGGGCTATAGCCCATATCGTACGGCATACTATAGCGCGCAGTTTTTCATCATTTTTGAGGATTTGAAAAAAATGACGAAATGACAAAAACGATGGGTTATAGCCCATGTTTATTGAAATTTTGGGAAAAAAAGTTAGCCTCGTTTCTCATCATTTTGGACCGTGGGCTATAGCCCATATCGTACGGCATACTATAGCGCGCAGTTTGTCATCATTTTTGAGGATTTGAAAAAAATGACGAAATGACAAAAACGATGGGTTATAGCCCATGTTTTTTGAAATTTTGGAAAAAAAAGTTAGCCTCGTTTCTCATCATTTTGGACCGTGGGCTATAGCCCATATCGTACGGCATACTATAGCGCGCAGTTTGTCATCATTTTTGAGGATTTGAAAAAAATGACGAAATGACAAAAACGATGGGTTATAGCCCATGTTTTTTGAAATTTTGGAAAAAAAAGTTAGCCTCGTTTCTCATCATTTTGGACCGTGGGCTATAGCCCATATCGTACGGCATACTATAGCGCGCAGTTTTTCATCATTTTTGAGGATTTTAAAAAAATGACGAAATGACAAAAACGATGGGTTATAGCCCATGTTTTTTGAAATTTTGGAAAAAAAAGTTAGCCTCGTTTCTCATCATTTTGGACCGTGGGCTATAGCCCATATCGTACGGCATACTATAGCGCGCAGTTTTTCATCATTTTTGAGGATTTGAAAAAAATGACGAAATGACAAAAACGATGGGTTATAGCCCATGTTTTTTGAAATTTTGGAAAAAAAAGTTAGCCTCGTTTCTCATCATTTTGGACCGTGGGCTATAGCCCATATCGTACGGCATACTATAGCGCGCAGTTTTTCATCATTTTTGAGGATTTGAAAAAAATGACGAAATGACAAAAACGATGGGTTATAGCCCATGTTTATTGAAATTTTGGGAAAAAAAGTTAGCCTCGTTTCTCATCATTTTGGACCGTGGGCTATAGCCCATATCGTACGGCATACTATAGCGCGCAGTTTGTCATCATTTTTGAGGATTTGAAAAAAATGACGAAATGACAAAAACGATGGGTTATAGCCCATGTTTTTTGAAATTTTGGAAAAAAAAGTTAGCCTCGGTTCTCATCATTTTGGACCGTGGGCTATAGCCCATATCGTACGGCATACTATAGCGCGCAGTTTGTCATCATTTTTGAGGATTTGAAAAAAATGACGAAATGACAAAAACGATGGGTTATAGCCCATGTTTTTTGAAATTTTGGAAAAAAAAGTTAGCCTCGTTTCTCATCATTTTGGACCGTGGGCTATAGCCCATATCGTACGGCATACTATAGCGCGCAGTTTTTCATCATTTTTGAGGATTTGAAAAAAATGACGAAATGACAAAAACGATGGGTTATAGCCCATGTTTTTTGAAATTTTGGAAAAAAAAGTTAGCCTCGTTTCTCATCATTTTGGACCGTGGGCTATAGCCCATATCGTACGGCATACTATAGCGCGCAGTTTTTCATCATTTTTGAGGATTTGAAAAAAATGACGAAATGACAAAAACGATGGGTTATAGCCCATGTTTTTTGAAATTTTGGAAAAAAAAGTTAGCCTCGTTTCTCATCATTTTGGACCGTGGGCTATAGCCCATATCGTACGGCATACTATAGCGCACAGTTTTTCATCATTTTTGAGGATTTGAAAAAAATGACGAAATGACAAAAACGATGGGTTATAGCCCATGTTTTTTGAAATTTTGGAAAAAAAAGTTAGCCTCGTTTCTCATCATTTTGGACCGTGGGCTATAGCCCATATCGTACGGCATACTATAGCGCGCAGTTTTTCATCATTTTTGAGGATTTGAAAAAAATGACGAAATGACAAAAACGATGGGTTATAGCCCATGTTTTTTGAAATTTTGGAAAAAAAAGTTAGCCTCGTTTCTCATCATTTTGGACCGTGGGCTATAGCCCATATCGTACGGCATACTATAGCGCGCAGTTTTTCATCATTTTTGAGGATTTGAAAAAAATGACGAAATGACAAAAACGATGGGTTATAGCCCATGTTTTTTGAAATTTTGGAAAAAAAAGTTAGCCTCGTTTCTCATCATTTTGGACCGTGGGCTATAACCCATATCGTACGGCATACTATAGCGCGCAGTTTTTCATCATTTTTGAGGATTTGAAAAAAATGACGAAATGACAAAAACGATGGGTTATAGCCCATGTTTTTTGAAATTTTGGAAAAAAAAGTTAGCCTCGTTTCTCATCATTTTGGACCGTGGGCTATAGCCCATATCGTACGGCATACTATAGCGCGCAGTTTTTCATCATTTTTGAGGATTTGAAAAAAATGACGAAATGACAAAAACGATGGGTTATAGCCCATGTTTTTTGAAATTTTGGAAAAAAAAGTTAGCCTCGTTTCTCATCATTTTGGACCGTGGGCTATAGCCGATATCGTACGGCATACTATAGCGCGCAGTTTGTCATCATTTTTGAGGATTTGAAAAAAATGACGAAATGACAAAAACGATGGGTTATAGCCCATGTTTTTTGAAATTTTGGAAAAAAAAGTTAGCCTCGTTTCTCATCATTTTGGACCGTGGGCTATAGCCCATATCGTACGGCATACTATAGCGCGCAGTTTTTCATCATTTTTGATGATTTGAAAAAAATGACGAAATGACAAAAACGATGGGTTATAGCCCATGTTTTTTGAAATTTGGGAAAAAAAAGTTAGCCTCGTTTCTCATCATTTTGGACCGTGGGCTATAGCCCATATCGTACGGCATACTATAGCGCGCAGTTTGTCATCATTTTTGAGGATTTGAAAAAAATGACGAAATGACAAAAACGATGGGTTATAGCCCATGTTTTTTGAAATTTTGGAAAAAAAAGTTAGCCTCGTTTCTCATCATTTTGGACCGTGGGCTATAGCCCATATCGTACGGCATACTATAGCGCGCAGTTTTTCATCATTTTTGAGGATTTGAAAAAAATGACAAAATGACAAAAACGATGGGTTATAGCCCATGTTTTTTGAAATTTTGGAAAAAAAAGTTAGCCTCGTTTCTCATCATTTTGGACCGTGGGCTATAGCCCATATCGTACGGCATACTATAGCGCGCAGTTTTTCATCATTTTTGAGGATTTGAAAAAAATGACAAAATGACAAAAACGATGGGTTATAGCCCATGTTTTTTGAAATTTTGGAAAAAAAAGTTAGCCTCGTTTCTCATCATTTTGGACCGTGGGCTATAGCCCATATCGTACGGCATACTATAGCGCGCAGTTTTTCATCATTTTTGAGGATTTGAAAAAAATGACGAAATGACAAAAACGATGGGTTATAGCCCATGTTTTTTGAAATTTTGGAAAAAAAAGTTAGCCTCGTTTCTCATCATTTTGGACCGTGGGCTATAGCCCATATCGTACGGCATACTATAGCGCGCAGTTTTTCATCATTTTTGAGGATTTGAAAAAAATGACGAAATGACAAAAACGATGGGTTATAGCCCATGTTTTTTGAAATTTTGGAAAAAAAAGTTAGCCTCGTTTCTCATCATTTTGGACCGTGGGCTATAGCCCATATCGTACGGCATACTATAGCGCGCAGTTTTTCATCATTTTTGAGGATTTGAAAAAAATGACGAAATGACAAAAACGATGGGTTATAGCCCATGTTTTTTGAAATTTTGGAAAAAAAAGTTAGCCTCGTTTCTCATCATTTTGGACCGTGGGCTATAACCCATATCGTACGGCATACTATAGCGCGCAGTTTTTCATCATTTTTGAGGATTTGAAAAAAATGACGAAATGACAAAAACGATGGGTTATAGCCCATGTTTTTTGAAATTTTGGAAAAAAAAGTTAGCCTCGTTTCTCATCATTTTGGACCGTGGGCTATAGCCCATATCGTACGGCATACTATAGCGCGCAGTTTTTCATCATTTTTGAGGATTTGAAAAAAATGACGAAATGACAAAAACGATGGGTTATAGCCCATGTTTTTTGAAATTTTGGAAAAAAAAGTTAGCCTCGTTTCTCATCATTTTGGACCCTGGGCTATAGCCCATATCGTACGGCATACTATAGCGCGCAGTTTTTCATCATTTTTGAGGATTTGAAAAAAATGACAAAAACGATGGGTTATAGCCATGTTTTTTTTAATTTTGGAAAAAAAAGTTAGCCTCGTTTCTCATCATTTTGGACCGTGGGCTATAGCCCATATCGTACGGCATACTATAGCGCGCAGTTTTTCATCATTTTTGAGGATTTGAAAAAAATGACGAAATGACAAAAACGATGGGTTATAGCCCATGTTTTTTGAAATTTTGGAAAAAAAAGTTAGCCTCGTTTCTCATCATTTTGGACCGTGGGCTATAGCCCATATCGTACGGCATACTATAGCGCGCAGTTTTTCATCATTTTTGAGGATTTGAAAAAAATGACGAAATGACAAAAACGATGGGTTATAGCCCATGTTTATTGAAATTTTGGGAAAAAAAGTTAGCCTCGTTTCTCATCATTTTGGACCGTGGGCTATAGCCCATATCGTACGGCATACTATAGCGCGCAGTTTGTCATCATTTTTGAGGATTTGAAAAAAATGACGAAATGACAAAAACGATGGGTTATAGCCCATGTTTTTTGAAATTTTGGAAAAAAAAGTTAGCCTCGTTTCTCATCATTTTGGACCGTGGGCTATAGCCCATATCGTACGGCATACTATAGCGCGCAGTTTGTCATCATTTTTGAGGATTTGAAAAAAATGACGAAATGACAAAAACGATGGGTTATAGCCCATGTTTTTTGAAATTTTGGAAAAAAAAGTTAGCCTCGTTTCTCATCATTTTGGACCGTGGGCTATAGCCCATATCGTACGGCATACTATAGCGCGCAGTTTTTCATCATTTTTGAGGATTTAAAAAAAATGACGAAATGACAAAAACGATGGGTTATAGCCCATGTTTTTTGAAATTTTGGAAAAAAAAGTTAGCCTCGTTTCTCATCATTTTGGACCGTGGGCTATAGCCCATATCGTACGGCATACTATAGCGCGCAGTTTTTCATCATTTTTGAGGATTTGAAAAAAATGACGAAATGACAAAAACGATGGGTTATAGCCCATGTTTTTTGAAATTTTGGAAAAAAAAGTTAGCCTCGTTTCTCATCATTTTGGACCGTGGGCTATAGCCCATATCGTACGGCATACTATAGCGCGCAGTTTTTCATCATTTTTGAGGATTTGAAAAAAATGACGAAATGACAAAAACGATGGGTTATAGCCCATGTTTATTGAAATTTTGGGAAAAAAGGTTAGCCTCGTTTCTCATCATTTTGGACCGTGGGCTATAGCCCATATCGTACGGCATACTATAGCGCGCAGTTTGTCATCATTTTTGAGGATTTGAAAAAAATGACGAAATGACAAAAACGATGGGTTATAGCCCATGTTTTTTGAAATTTTGGAAAAAAAAGTTAGCCTCGGTTCTCATCATTTTGGACCGTGGGCTATAGCCCATATCGTACGGCATACTATAGCGCGCAGTTTGTCATCATTTTTGAGGATTTGAAAAAAATGACGAAATGACAAAAACGATGGGTTATAGCCCATGTTTTTTGAAATTTTGGAAAAAAAAAGTTAGCCTCGTTTCTCATCATTTTGGACCGTGGGCTATAGCCCATATCGTACGGCATACTATAGCGCGCAGTTTTTCATCATTTTTGAGGATTTGCAAAAAAATGACGAAATGACAAAAACGATGGGTTATAGCCCATGTTTTTTGAAATTTTGGAAAAAAAAGTTAGCCTCGTTTTTCATCATTTTGGACCGTGGGCTATAGCCCATATCGTACGGCATACTATAGCGCGCAGTTTTTCATCATTTTTGAGGATTTAAAAAAAATGACGAAATGACAAAAACGATGGGTTATAGCCCATGTTTTTTGAAATTTTGGAAAAAAAAGTTAGCCTCGTTTCTCATCATTTTGGACCGTGGGCTATAGCCCATATCGTACGGCATACTATAGCGCGCAGTTTTTCATCATTTTTGAGGATTTGAAAAAAATGACGAAATGACAAAAACGATGGGTTATAGCCCATGTTTTTTGAAATTTTGGAAAAAAAAGTTAGCCTCGTTTCTCATCATTTTGGACCCGTGGGCTATAGCCCATATCGTACGGCATACTATAGCGCGCAGTTTTTCATCATTTTTGAGGATTTGAAAAAAATGACGAAATGACAAAAACGATGGGTTATAGCCCATGTTTATTGAAATTTTGGGAAAAAAGGTTAGCCTCGTTTCTCATCATTTTGGACCGTGGGCTATAGCCCATATCGTACGGCATACTATAGCGCGCAGTTTGTCATCATTTTTGAGGATTTGAAAAAAATGACGAAATGACAAAAACGATGGGTTATAGCCCATGTTTTTTGAAATTTTGGAAAAAAAAGTTAGCCTCGGTTCTCATCATTTTGGGACCGTGGGCTATAGCCCATATCGTACGGCATACTATAGCGCGCAGTTTGTCATCATTTTTGAGGATTTGAAAAAAATGACGAAATGACAAAAACGATGGGTTATAGCCCATGTTTTTTGAAATTTTGGAAAAAAAAGTTAGCCTCGTTTCTCATCATTTTGGACCGTGGGCTATAGCCCATATCGTACGGCATACTATAGCGCGCAGTTTTTCATCATTTTTGAGGATTTGAAAAAAATGACGAAATGACAAAAACGATGGGTTATAGCCCATGTTTTTTGAAATTTTGGAAAAAAAAGTTAGCCTCGTTTTTCATCATTTTGGACCGTGGGCTATAGCCCATATCGTACGGCATACTATAGCGCGCAGTTTTTCATCATTTTTGAGGATTTAAAAAAAATGACGAAATGACAAAAACGATGGGTTATAGCCCATGTTTTTTGAAATTTTGGAAAAAAAAAGTTAGCCTCGTTTCTCATCATTTTGGACCGTGGGCTATAGCCCATATCGTACGGCATACTATAGCGCGCAGTTTTTCATCATTTTTGAGGATTTGAAAAAAATGACGAAATGACAAAAACGATGGGTTATAGCCCCATGTTTTTTGAAATTTTGGAAAAAAAAGTTAGCCTCGTTTCTCATCATTTTGGACCGTGGGCTATAGCCCATATCGTACGGCATACTATAGCGCGCAGTTTTTCATCATTTTTGAGGATTTTAAAAAAATGACGAAATGACAAAAACGATGGGTTATAGCCCATGTTTTTTGAAATTTTGGAAAAAAAAAGTTAGCCTCGTTTCTCATCATTTTGGACCGTGGGCTATAGCCCATATCGTACGGCATACTATAGCGGCGCAGTTTTTCATCATTTTTGAGGATTTGAAAAAAATGACGAAATGACAAAAACGATGGGTTATAGCCCATGTTTTTTGAAATTTTGGAAAAAAAAGTTAGCCTCGTTTCTCATCATTTTGGACCGTGGGCTATAGCCCATATCGTACGGTATACTATAGCGCGCAGTTTTTCATCATTTTTGAGGATTTGAAAAAAATGACGAAATGACAAAAACGATGGGTTATAGCCCATGTTTTTTGAAATTTTGGAAAAAAAAGTTAGCCTCGTTTCTCATCATTTTGGACCGTGGGCTATAGCCCATATCGTACGGCATACTATAGCGCGCAGTTTGTCATCATTTTTGAGGATTTGAAAAAAATGACGAAATGACAAAAACGATGGGTTATAGCCCATGTTTTTTGAAATTTTGGAAAAAAAAGTTAGCCTCGTTTCTCATCATTTTGGACCGTGGGCTATAGCCCATATCGTACGGCATACTATAGCGCGCAGTTTGTCATCATTTTTGAGGATTTGAAAAAAATGACGAAATGACAAAAACGATGGGTTATAGCCCATGTTTTTTGAAATTTTGGAAAAAAAAGTTAGCCTCGTTTCTCATCATTTTGGACCGTGGGCTATAGCCCATATCGTACGGCATACTATAGCGCGCAGTTTTTCATCATTTTTGAGGATTTGAAAAAAAATGACGAAATGACAAAAACGATGGGTTATAGCCCATGTTTTTTGAAATTTTGGAAAAAAAAGTTAGCCTCGTTTCTCATCATTTTGGACCGTGGGCTATAGCCCATATCGTACGGCATACTATAGCGCGCAGTTTTTCATCATTTTTGAGGATTTGAAAAAAATGACGAAATGACAAAAACGATGGGTTATAGCCCATGTTTTTTGAAATTTTGGAAAAAAAAGTTAGCCTCGTTTCTCATCATTTTGGACCGTGGGCTATAGCCCATATCGTACGGCATACTATAGCGCGCAGTTTTTCATCATTTTTGAGGATTTGAAAAAAATGACGAAATGACAAAAACGATGGGTTATAGCCCATGTTTTTTGAAATTTTGGAAAAAAAAGTTAGCCTCGTTTCTCATCATTTTGGACCGTGGGCTATAGCCCATATCGTACGGCATACTATAGCGCGCAGTTTTTCATCATTTTTGAGGATTTGAAAAAAATGACGAAATGACAAAAACGATGGGTTATAGCCCATGTTTTTTGAAATTTTGGAAAAAAAAGTTAGCCTCGTTTCTCATCATTTTGGACCGTGGGCTATAGCCCATATCGTACGGCATACTATAGCGCGCAGTTTTTCATCATTTTTGAGGATTTGAAAAAAATGACGAAATGACAAAAACGATGGGTTATAGCCCATGTTTTTTGAAATTTTGGAAAGAAAAGTTAGCCTCGTTTCTCATCATTTTGGACCCTGGGCTATAGCCCATATCGTACGGCATACTATAGCGCGCAGTTTTTCATCATTTTTGAGGATTTGAAAAAAATGACAAAAACGATGGGTTATAGCCCATGTTTTTTTTTATTTTGGAAAAAAAAGTTAGCCTCGTTTCTCATCATTTTGGACCGTGGGCTATAGCCCATATCGTACGGCATACTATAGCGCGCAGTTTTTCATCATTTTTGAGGATTTGAAAAAAATGACGAAATGACAAAAACGATGGGTTATAGCCCATGTTTTTTGAAATTTTGGAAAAAAAAGTTAGCCTCGTTTCTCATCATTTTGGACCGTGGGCTATAGCCCATATCGTACGGCATACTATAGCGCGCAGTTTTTCATCATTTTTGAGGATTTGAAAAAAATGACGAAATGACAAAAACGATGGGTTATAGCCCATGTTTTTTGAAATTTGGGAAAAAAAAGTTAGCCTTGTTTCTCATCATTTTGGACCGTGGGCTATAGCCCATATCGTACGGCATACTATAGCGCGCAGTTTGTCATCATTTTTGAGGATTTGAAAAAAATGACGAAATGACAAAAACGATGGGTTATAGCCCATGTTTTTTGAAATTTTGGAAAAAAAAGTTAGCCTCGTTTCTCATCATTTTGGACCGTGGGCTATAGCCCATATCGTACGGCATACTATAGCGCGCAGTTTGTCATCATTTTTGAGGATTTGAAAAAAATGACGAAATGACAAAAACGATGGGTTATAGCCCATGTTTTTTGAAATTTTGGAAAAAAAAGTTAGCCTCGTTTCTCATCATTTTGGACCGTGGGCTATAGCCCATATCGTACGGCATACTATAGCGCGCAGTTTGTCATCATTTTTGAGGATTTGAAAAAAATGACGAAATGACAAAAACGATGGGTTATAGCCCATGTTTTTTGAAATTTTGGAAAAAAAAGTTAGCCTCGTTTCTCATCATTTTGGACCGTGGGCTATAGCCCATATCGTACGGCATACTATAGCGCGCAGTTTTTCATCATTTTTGAGGATTTGAAAAAAATGACGAAATGACAAAAACGATGGGTTATAGCCCATGTTTTTTGAAATTTTGGAAAAAAAAGTTAGCCTCGTTTCTCATCATTTTGGACCGTGGGCTATAGCCCATATCGTACGGCATACTATAGCGCGCAGTTTTTCATCATTTTTGAGGATTTGAAAAAAATGACGAAATGACAAAAACGATGGGTTATAGCCCATGTTTTTTGAAATTTTGGAAAAAAAAGTTAGCCTCGTTTCTCATCATTTTGGACCGTGGGCTATAGCCCATATCGTACGGCATACTATAGCGCGCAGTTTTTCATCATTTTTGAGGATTTGAAAAAAATGACAAAATGACAAAAACGATGGGTTATAGCCCATGTTTTTTGAAATTTTGGAAAAAAAAGTTAGCCTCGTTTCTCATCATTTTGGACCGTGGGCTATAGCCCATATCGTACGGCATACTATAGCGCACAGTTTTTCATCATTTTTGAGGATTTGAAAAAAATGACGAAATGACAAAAACGATGGGTTATAGCCCATGTTTTTTGAAATTTTGGAAAAAAAAGTTAGCCTCGTTTCTCATCATTTTGGACCGTGGGCTATAACCCATATCGTACGGCATACTATAGCGCGCAGTTTTTCAAAAAAATGACGAAATGACAAAAACGATGGGTTATAGCCCATGTTTTTTGAAATTTTGGAAAAAAAAGTTAGCCTCGTTTCTCATCATTTTGGACCGTGGGCTATAGCCCATATCGTACGGCATACTATAGCGCGCAGTTTTTCATCATTTTTGAGGATTTGAAAAAAATGACGAAATGACAAAAACGATGGGTTATAGCCCATGTTTTTTGAAATTTTGGAAAAAAAAGTTAGCCTCGTTTCTCATCATTTTGGACCCTGGGCTATAGCCCATATCGTACGGCATACTATAGCGCGCAGTTTTTCATCATTTTTGAGGATTTGAAAAAAATGACAAAAACGATGGGTTATAGCCCATGTTTTTTGAAATTTTGGAAAAAAAAGTTAGCCTCGTTTCTCATCATTTTGGACCGTGGGCTATAGCCCATATCGTACGGCATACTATAGCGCGCAGTTTTTCATCATTTTTGAGGATTTGAAAAAAATGACGAAATGACAAAAACGATGGGTTATAGCCCATGTTTATTGAAATTTGGGAAAAAAAGTTAGCCTCGTTTCTCATCATTTTGGACCGTGGGCTATAGCCCATATCGTACGGCATACTATAGCGCGCAGTTTGTCATCATTTTTGAGGATTTGAAAAAAATGACGAAATGACAAAAACGATGGGTTATAGCCCATGTTTTTTGAAATTTTGGAAAAAAAAGTTAGCCTCGTTTCTCATCATTTTGGACCGTGGGCTATAGCCCATATCGTACGGCATACTATAGCGCGCAGTTTGTCATCATTTTTGAGGATTTGAAAAAAATGACAAAATGACAAAAACGATGGGTTATAGCCCATGTTTTTTGAAATTTTGGAAAAAAAAGTTAGCCTCGTTTCTCATCATTTTGGACCGTGGGCTATAGCCCATATCGTACGGCATACTATAGCGCGCAGTTTTTCATCATTTTTGAGGATTTGAAAAAAATGACGAAATGACAAAAACGATGGGTTATAGCCCATGTTTTTTGAAATTTTGGAAAAAAAAGTTAGCCTCGTTTCTCATCATTTTGGACCGTGGGCTATAGCCCATATCGTACGGCATACTATAGCGCGCAGTTTTTCATCATTTTTGAGGATTTGAAAAAAATGACGAAATGACAAAAACGATGGGTTATAGCCCATGTTTTTTGAAATTTTGGAAAAAAAAGTTAGCCTCGTTTCTCATCATTTTGGACCGTGGGCTATAGCCCATATCGTACGGCATACTATAGCGCGCAGTTTTTCATCATTTTTGAGGATTTGAAAAAAATGACGAAATGACAAAAACGATGGGTTATAGCCCATGTTTTTTGAAATTTTGGAAAAAAAAGTTAGCCTCTTTTCTCATCATTTTGGACCGTGGGCTATAGCCCATATCGTACGGCATACTATAGCGCGCAGTTTTTCATCATTTTTGAGGATTTGAAAAAAATGACGAAATGACAAAAACGATGGGTTATAGCCCATGTTTTTTGAAATTTTGGAAAAAAAAGTTAGCCTCGTTTCTCATCATTTTGGACCGTGGGCTATAGCCCATATCGTACGGCATACTATAGCGCGCAGTTTTTCATCATTTTTGAGGATTTGAAAAAAATGACGAAATGACAAAAACGATGGGGTTATAGCCCATGTTTTTTGAAATTTTGGAAAAAAAAGTTAGCCTCGTTTCTCATCATTTTGGACCGTGGGCTATAGCCCATATCGTACGGTATACTATAGCGCGCAGTTTTTCATCATTTTTGAGGATTTGAAAAAAATGACGAAATGACAAAAACGATGGGTTATAGCCCATGTTTTTTGAAATTTTGGAAAAAAAAGTTAGCCTCGTTTCTCATCATTTTGGACCGTGGGCTATAGCCCATATCGTACGGCATACTATAGCGCGCAGTTTGTCATCATTTTTGAGGATTTGAAAAAAATGACGAAATGACAAAAACGATGGGTTATAGCCCATGTTTTTTGAAATTTTGGAAAAAAAAGTTAGCCTCGTTTCTCATCATTTTGGACCGTGGGCTATAGCCCATATCGTACGGCATACTATAGCGCGCAGTTTGTCATCATTTTTGAGGATTTGAAAAAAATGACGAAATGACAAAAACGATGGGTTATAGCCCATGTTTTTTGAAATTTTGGAAAAAAAAAGTTAGCCTCGTTTCTCATCATTTTGGACCGTGGGCTATAGCCCATATCGTACGGCATACTATAGCACGCAGTTTTTCATCATTTTTGAGGATTTGAAAAAAATGACGAAATGACAAAAACGATGGGTTATAGCCCATGTTTTTTGAAATTTTGGAAAAAAACGTTAGCCTCGTTTCTCATCATTTTGGACCGTGGGCTATAGCCCATATCGTACGGCATACTATAGCGCGCAGTTTTTCATCATTTTTGAGGATTTGAAAAAAATGACGAAATGACAAAAACGATGGGTTATAGCCCATGTTTTTTGAAATTTTGGAAAAAAAAGTTAGCCTCGTTTCTCATCATTTTGGACCGTGGGCTATAGCCCATATCGTACGGCATACTATAGCGCGCAGTTTTTCATCATTTTTGAGGATTTGAAAAAAATGACGAAATGACAAAAACGATGGGTTATAGCCCATGTTTTTTGAAATTTTGGAAAAAAAAGTTAGCCTCGTTTCTCATCATTTTGGACCGTGGGCTATAGCCCATATCGTACGGCATACTATAGCGCGCAGTTTTTCATCATTTTTGAGGATTTGAAAAAAATGACGAAATAACAAAAACGATGGGTTATAGCCCATGTTTTTTGAAATTTTGGAAAAAAAAGTTAGCCTCGTTTCTCATCATTTTGGACCGTGGGCTATAGCCCATATCGTACGGCATACTATAGCGCGCAGTTTTTCATCATTTTTGAGGATTTGAAAAAAATGACAAAATGACAAAAACGATGGGTTATAGCCCATGTTTTTTGAAATTTTGGAAAAAAAAGTTAGCCTCGTTTCTCATCATTTTGGACCGTGGGCTATAGCCCATATCGTACGGCATACTATAGCGCGCAGTTTTTCATCATTTTTGAGGATTTGAAAAAAATGACAAAAAACGATGGGTTATAGCCCATGTTTTTTTTAATTTTGGAAAAAAAAGTTAGCCTCGTTTCTCATCATTTTGGACCGTGGGCTATAGCCCATATCGTACGGCATACTATAGCGCGCAGTTTTTCATCATTTTTGAGGATTCTGAAAAAAATGACGAAATGACAAAAACGATGGGTT
This sequence comes from Protomyctophum bolini, assembly GCF_963924005.1. Taxonomy (NCBI): domain Eukaryota; kingdom Metazoa; phylum Chordata; class Actinopteri; order Myctophiformes; family Myctophidae; genus Protomyctophum; species Protomyctophum bolini. The sequence continues at coordinate 24,950,858 of NC_137869.1, read as the reverse complement.
ATAGCCCATGTTTTTTGAAATTTTGGAAAAAAAAGTTAGCCTCGTTTCTCATCATTTTGGACCGTGGGCTATAGCCCATATCGTACGGCATACTATAGCGCGCAGTTTTTCATCATTTTTGAGGATTTGAAAAAAATGACGAAATGACAAAAACGATGGGTTATAGCCCATGTTTTTTGAAATTTGGGAAAAAAAAGTTAGCCTCGTTTCTCATCATTTTGGACCGTGGGCTATAGCCCATATCGTACGGCATACTATAGCGCGCAGTTTGTCATCATTTTTGAGGATTTGAAAAAAATGACGAAATGACAAAAACGATGGGTTATAGCCCATGTTTTTTGAAATTTTGGAAAAAAAAGTTAGCCTCGTTTCTCATCATTTTGGACCCTGGGCTATAGCCCATATCGTACGGCATACTATAGCGCGCAGTTTTTCATCATTTTTGAGGATTTGAAAAAAAATGACAAAAACGATGGGTTATAGCCCATGTTTTTTTTAATTTTGGAAAAAAAAGTTAGCCTCGTTTCTCATCATTTTGGACCGTGGGCTATAGCCCATATCGTACGGCATACTATAGCGCGCAGTTTTTCATCATTTTTGAGGATTTGAAAAAATGACGAAATGACAAAAACGATGGGTTATAGCCCATGTTTTTTGAAATTTTGGAAAAAAAAGTTAGCCTCGTTTCTCATCATTTTGGACGCGTGGGCTATAGCCCATATCGTACGGCATACTATAGCGCGCAGTTTTT